>NW_027185791.1:17242312-17373954 GCF_028583685.1 Petaurus breviceps papuanus | reverse complement strand
GTCACCTACCCAGCAAAACTGAGTATCATGTTTCAGGGGAAAATATGATCATTCAGTGGAATACAGGACTTTCAAGCATTCTTGCTGAAAAAACCAGAGTTGAATAGAAAATTTGACATTCAGATACAAGAAGCAAGAGAAGCATGAGAAGGTAAACAGGGAAAAGAAATCATAAGGAACTTATCAAAGTTGAACTATTTTTTTATTTAAAGCAATCAGGGCTGAGTGGCTTGCTTGGGGTTACACAGCCGGTTGTTGTTTCTGGGTGCGGTGCTGAGTGTCTGGAACCGGATTTGATCCGGGTCGTCCCGGCACTGGGGCCGGTGCTCTTGCTTGCTGAGCCACCTGGCCAAAGTTGAACTATTAACATTCCTACATGGAAAAACAATAATTGTAACTTATGAAACTTTTCTCAGTAGTTGAAGGGATTAGAAATATATATATATATATATATATGTCTTTATATGAGGATATGCGGGCATATGAATACATGTGAATGTGTGTATATACGTTTACAGGTATACATAGATAGAGGGCACAGGACCAATTTAACAGGAAGGGATGATACTTAAAAGGTGAAATTAAGAGGTGAGAGGAATATAATGAGAGGAGATGGGGAGAGACAGAGTGGGGCAAACTATCTCATACAGAAGAGGCAAGGGAAAATGGTTACAATGGAGGGGAACAATAGAAAGGCAAAAGGGAATGGGTCAACCTTATTCCTATTGAATCTGGCTTGAGGAGGGAGGGAAATACACACTAAATAGGGGATCTCACCCTCCAGGAGAATAGGGGGGGAAGGGGATGTGAGGGGGGATGATGGAAGAGAGGGCAGGCTGGGGGGAAGGGAATGAATCTGGAATTGAAAGTTTTAAAATCAAATATTCAAATATATATATATATGTGTGTGTGTATATATATATATACTATTATTAATACCATCTTACATGTTATTAAGAAAAAAAAAGATATACAGGCACTGAGGCATAGAGATCCACTGGAAAAGTTGAAACGGGTATGGGAGAAAATATGGGAGAGAGCAGATTGGAGGTAGGGATATCCTGTGGGACTCCTGTTTTGGGGGGATGGGTGGGGGAAAAACAGGGAGAAAATTTGTAACTCAAAATCTGGCGGAAATGAATAATGTAAAAAAAAAGAAATTAAAAGTTGTTAGGAATTTTTTTTTTAATATGGGACTTTTGTTTATGTCTTGAATGCCAATGAGGAATTTCTGAGTCATTGTACTTTGTTTTGTAGCTTCTCTTACATGATTCCAAATTATTTTCCAAAATGGTTGGAGCAATTCACAGCTTTGCTAATAGTACATATGCCCCTACTTCAATAAATCATGTCCTTTTTTTAAAAAATAAGTTTTTATTGATGTCCTTTTTCAGTATCCCTGGTATCACTCCCCTTCTCCTAGAGAGTCATCTATAGAAGAAATAATATTTTTAAAGACAAAAAAGAAATGGGGAAAGATCTAATCAATAATTGAAGAAGTCCAAAAACATGTGCACTTTGTAACACCTGTGGACTTCCCACCTCCAGAAGGGGTCATATGTCTTCATTTTACTCATGCTTGATCTTTATAATTTTGTTACATGCCGTTTTTATGTGTGTGGTTGTTCTATTTATTTTGCTATAGTTACTGGGTTGTTTCTCTGGTTCTGCTTACCATAGCCTTCATTGGTTCACATAGAACTTTCCATACTTCTGTGTGTGCATCGTATACTTCATTTCTTGTAGCACAATAGTATTCCATTACATTCATAATCCATGATTTGTTTAGCCATTTCCTCATCAATGGGCGTCTACTTTGTTCGCAAACCTTTGCTTTCACAGAAAGTGCCACACAAATATTTTTGGTGTATATGGAAACTTTCTTGTTGCCAGTGACTTTCTTGGGGCTATAAGCCCAGCAATGAAGTCTCTTGTTTGACAGGTATGGACATTTTAGTGATTTTAGTTGCCTTCCAGAATAGCTGCACTAACAATGTATTAAGGTGCCATCTTTTGTCTTCTTTACCAGTTTTTAGGCTGTGAGGTAAAACCTCAAGGTTGTTTTGATTGACATTTCTTTTATTAATCATTTGAAGCATTCTTATTTGTGGCTGTGAATTCTTTTGAGAATTTTTTTTCTCTTTCAGTCTCCTCTTTTCCTTCCCTAAGTATAATAATTTTTTCTATGTAGAAGTTTTTCAGTTCCATGTAATTAAAGTTACCTATTTTGCCTTTTGTAGTTGCCTCTATTTCCTGTTTGAGATAATAGCCTTCCTTGCCCAAAACTCACCTCCTCCATTAAAGCTGAACTCACTCCATCTGCCTGGAGGCATTCTAGTTACTCTAGCAGAGTGATGGAGACCCATTTCTGAACATGTTTATGCCTATAGCTGTGTGTTGTTCCTGAATAGATTATTGAGGGTTGGAACTCAGTATTTCCTTCCCTTTTCATCTCTTAGAATCCCTTCCCTCTTCTAAGGACTAATTCAGATGCTTCAAGTTAGCAAACATTTATTAGGGCTTATTCTTGTGCTGAGTTCTGGGAATACAAGCAGAAAGAGAGTTTTTGCCCTCAGAGCTTACATTCTGATGTAAGACATACCACACATAAAAAAGGAAGCCAAATGAAGGGAGGGGGGGGGCGTTGTGGGGTGGGGAAAGGGAAAACATAATTGAGCCTGGAAATGAATGAAGAAGATGTGGATGTCCTGAGTACTTTCTCTAAAATAGGGGTTCAGGGAGCAATCAGCCATTTGGAGGAAGGGGCCAGAGGGCCAGAGTGGACTTGCAGGGTGAGGAGGTTTCTTTAAGAAGTAAAGGCTTTTGTGGCATGGTGAGAAAGTTCAGAGTCAGGGTTCTCAGGGTCTAGAGAGAAATGAACCCCATGAAACCCCATGAAACCAGATCTTCCATAACTCCCTATTCCTAGCAGAATTCAGAGCGCTCCTTGTTGTGTATCTCGTTTTGTATTTCATAATTCTGTGAACTATACTTTTCTAAGTGTATGTCCTAATCTTTTCTCTCCCAAGTGCCTAGTATAAGTGGAGCTTAAGTAGGTGTTTGAATTAGTTCTCTCTTTCCACTTTGGACTTCTCATCATGTGGAAGGAACTCGGTAAATGGTAGTTACTAAATATGTTGTTGTATATTGCTTTGTTGATATGAGCCTTCCTGGGGTTTTGAGGCCATTTATATGCCCTGAGTTCATTGGGTGCTTGGGCTCCTTTGCCTACTTCTGGGGCTTTCTGTAATATGTCATGTCTGGTGTTTAACAGTGCTTATTAATCTTTTCCTGGCTCTAAATGAAAGCAGGCCAACTTTCCAAGGATTCTGAGGAGTGGATGTGGAGGGGTTGGGGTAGGACAGAGGAGGAGGAGGAGAAAACACCCTGTGTGATAGGTTAGGTCTATCATCTTTATTTTGAAACGCTTAGCTGTTCAGAAGATAACAGTGAATGTAACAAATGTGAATTTTTCAGAACATGCTGTTACTAATTCTTTTCTTCTCTCTAATAAAACACAAACTGAGCAGAGATTAGATAGGGCTTTACATATGAAACAGAGATAGAAATGGTACTGATGAGGGATGACGGTAGGTTCAGCAGGAACTCTGATCTTAATCTAAGACCAGAAAGCCTGTGATTCAATCTGGAAAGAATCCAGCCCAAGCCAACTTGGAGTCAGAGTTGTAAAAGTTTATTGTACGCTGTACAGGCAAGGGTCCTTAGGGGACCTACAAGCTTAAAGAAGACACAGGCATAGCTTTTAAGGAGTTAAGGCTATTCATTAGATGTCAGTTATGCTGACCAGGTGAGATTAGGGAGGAGTTAAGGTGGGGCCAGTGTTTAAAGGAACATGCACTTTTAATGTCAACTGTGCAGGTATATTGCCTATAATTCACTGGGAAATAGCCCAAGGGGGGGCTACCTGGAGTTGTGGTTTTAGGCTTGAAACGTCACTAAGTCAGGGAGCGGTGAAGGGCTGAGGGAGAAGTGCCCAGTCTGCCACCCATCAGTGTCATGTTTGACAGGATTGATGTGGGAACCAAGGCTAAGGGAGACTCAGTATGTGTATAATTACAAAGGAGTTAACCTAGAGATAGGGTATTGAAGGGTTCATGGGGGCAGTGGGACACTATACAAGGGGGAGCTAATCGTTGCCTAAGCTGGAATGTATATAGATACTTTTGTGAAGGATTCATAGGCCCAGCTTGTTATTGTTCCAAGCTGAGATCAACAATTCATGAGTTGTTGCTGGGCAGAGTTAATGCTCTGAAGCTGGGGGGCGGGGGTATGATTTTACAAACTGGTTTTACAGACTGATGTTACAAATTGATGTTGCAAACTAATCTCACAAACATAGATCCCAAGCACTGCATCAGTACATGGTATAGGATTCCCCTTCGTAACTTATTCCATTGCTATCCAACTTGATCTTTGTTATAATTTTTTTATGTCCTTCCGGAGTCATGGATGGCAAATGATAGCCCAAGGGACAAATCCCAAATCAGAGTCAATTTATTAAGTTCCTACTCTGTGCCTCACACAGTGATAAACCCAGGGGTACAAAGAAAGGCATAATAAGATAGTCCCTCCCCTCAAGGAGCTCACAATCTAATGAGGGCATAAAAAACTAAAAAGGGGGAAACTGGAAAGATATATGTCACAGGGCTTGATAGAAATGATCTGAAGAGGTGTTCATTTCTGACTTGATTTCATCTTACAGAATAATGAATTTCTGAGGGTGCTGAGGAGGGGTGTGAGTTTCTGAGCTTTTCATCTTGCAGTATGATGAGCCTGTTTTTATCTGGCCTGTGAGCTAAGAATTATTTTTACATCTTTAAATAAAACTTTAATTTAAAATGTAAAAACCACTCTTCAGACCATAGTTTGCTATGGAGTTTTCAGGTAATGCATCAGGACACTTGGAATGAACATATCAACACTAATAATTATATAATGTTCAAGACCAAGTTGGACTCTAACTTTTCTGATATTGACTGTTAAGGCAAATACTACAACCTCAATGGTAGGGAGAACTTGAGCATGAACATGATTACTTTGAGAGGATAATCTGTGCAATTACCATCATGATTTAAAAATTTTTTTTAATTAACAAAAAAAAATTCTTTTCTTCCTGTTGCCTCCCTCACATTTAAACATCACCAGAACCCTTGTAACAAATATTCATAATCAACCAAAACTAATTCCAGCATTGCTCACACTCAAAAATGATATGTCTCAGTCTACATCCCAGGTCCGCTGTCTGTCTGACAGGAGGTAGGTAACATGTTTCATCATTAGACCATGTAGAGTCATGGTTTCCCAATGCATTCATTGATCAGTTTTTAAGTCTTTCAAGGTTCTTTGTCTTTTAAATGTTACATAAATTGTCCTGCTGGTTCTGCTCACTTCACTCTACATCAATTCATATAAGTCTTTCCATGTTTCTCTAAAACTATTCCCTTTGTAATTTGTTTAGCCACTCCCTAAGTGAGGAACACTCCTTAGGTTTCCTTTTTTTCTTTTGTCACCACAAAAAGACCCATTATAAATATTTTTGCATCAGGTATTTAAAAGCATTTCACCTAGCAGGTCTTTCTGATACAGCTATAACTCTGTAATCTACAACCCTGAAAAAGTAATACATTTGCTCAGTTTCTTAGTTATCCTTTTATGGTGTTTCCCTGTCCCATTGTTTTCTTTCAGTTGTTTGTGGTCGATGTCCAGACAGGCCAGATCACCAAGATTCCCATTTTGAAAGATCGAGAACCTAGAGTGGTGACCCAGCAGGGCTGTGGTATCCATGCCATCGAGTTGAACCCCTCAAGAACTCTACTGGCCACTGGAGGAGACAACCCCAACAGCCTTGCGATTTATCGGCTGCCTACGTTAGATCCTGTGTGTGTGGGAGATGTAAGTTGTTTCTAAATGTAGCTGGGGATGTATAGTGAGAAGTAACAACTACTGTGATGGTCATCTGTTTGAGGTTAACTAGATTTTCATATCATGTATAGTGGGGAGAAGAAATAGCTATTGTAATGGTCATCTATTTGAGGTTTACCTAGACTTTCACATCACAGTTGGACTTATAGTCCCGTATGATGATTGGTGCACCTGGTTTAAAATGTCCAACAGGGATATGGAAATGAATTATATACATGTGATTCACCATGTCCCTATTTGCTCTGAATTTAGAAAATTTAGAATTTAGAAAATAAACTTCCTTGTGTTTGGTCTAAGATAGGTTAGCCACATAATGAAGGATCCAAAGAAGATCTTATAAGTTGTCTCTGTGGAGTGGACGTCCCTCTGGTATTCTATCCATCTTCCCTTCACCTTTCTCCCTTCCCCCTGAAGCCAATATTAGAATTGTGCTCCATTTACTTAGGATGGACCTAGAAAAGTCAGGATTTACCCCATTGCAGTTGAAAGCCAGCAACACAAACATAACCTTACAGAATTCTTTTCTTTGGGGGTTTCAGGATGACCTTGTACAGTAATATATTTGGGATGAAGAACCCTACTGTTAGCTATACGCTGTCACAGACTATTTAAAAGATGAGGGATATTCTTATAATGGGTGGTAGATAATAAAATCTACAGTTACCACATTTATTCACAAACTCTAATTTTGGAATTCCTACCAAAATGTGCATGAGATGAAGATGCACCCAACTTCTCAATCCATGACTTTAGAGATTTCTTTTACACCTTCAGATTGATAAAATGTCCAGGTATTGGGGAGAATTTAATAACTCTTGAATATTTTTAAGTTAAAATACTTTCTATTTTTTTACTTGTCATTATTAATTAGGAGCTCATTTCCTAGAATTTAGAATTCACCCCAAGTGGCAAGTTATTTATTCATGTTAGAATTGTTGCTAGTGGAATTTAACAAAAGGGTAAGCTGATGCAGTCCTCCAAGCAAGATGACATTTAGTAGCAGGGGCATGCTTCCTGTCAACAGATGGGTCAGTGTCTTGCCTCCATTTATTCCAGAGACCCCCCAGCAAAAGGACAGTTTCCATTTTATAGGTTTGGGGAATAAAGAACAGAACAGGGTAGATTGTTGAGGATTGCATGGTTGATTATAGAGCTGAGATGCAAGGAACAACATGATTGGTTGGAACTTTAGTAATGGGGCCTCGAAGAACTGCCTTGTGTTCATATGTGTCCCCCAAGGTCAGCTAAATCGCTTGAGGCACAAATAAATCAGTGATTAGTAAGAGAGTTGGATCTTTACACTTAACCTATTACAGGCCAGCCAGATCCTAATAAGTTTAGAGACAAAGAGTCATGATGGCCATTTACGCGACAAAATCAATTAGTTGTAAATAGGATCAGTAAGAAAATGATACAGGATCAATTTAACCTCAGAATCATCTAAAATCAGTTGATTCTTGGCTTTAGTAGAGCTCAGACTAGAGACTTTTTCTTTCTCTTTGCCTTGTTTCTCTTCTTTCTTTGAGGAAACAAAGTCAAACTGAGAACTTGTCTGAATGAATGTGGAAATGTGTTTGGAGCATGACCCTAAGCATTCCTTTAATATCTCATTTTGGAGTTGATTGAACCCTATCTTGGATCTTCTGTGTTTTTAGACACTACTACTTGTTTAATGAATTCCATGACTTTATTTCCTACTTCATTAAGTATCAATTTCTTTTTGATTAAGTATAAATTTATCTGTTTCAGTTTCTGAGGGTGTAGACATGGCTGCTATTTCTTTTTTTTTTCCTGAGGGGCCATTGGGGTTAAGTGACTTGCCCAAGGTCACATGGCTAGTTTGTGTGTGTGTGTGTGTGTGTGTGTGTGTTAAGTGTCTGAGTCCGGATTTGAACTCAGGTCCTCCTAACTCCAGGGCCGGTGCTTTATTCACTGCACCACCTAGCCGCCCCCATGGCTGCTATTTCTTAGTACTTGGGATTAATCGGGTATAGAATTTGTTGTTCATACCATTCGTAACTTTGTAGACTTATCTCATCTTCCTCTTTGTTGTTCTATATTGAAGAATCTAAAGTGTTTTATTCTCTTCTAAAAAACTCATCCAGCCCTCCAACCCTTGGATCATTTTAATTGTTTTTATGGACCTTGTCAAGTTCTGTTATGTGGCAGAAACCAAAACTATACAATCTAAGTGCAGGCGAATTCTGATTTTAGATAAGTCGATAGTTATGTTTTCTGTCTCCAAGCTTTCCTAATAATGCCCCACATTTCATTGTCTAGAAGAGTCAAGCTTACTTTTTGTTCTGCTGAGCAGTTAGCCATTTTGGCAAAATATAGTCTTTTCCTAGCTCCATTCAAGTTCTTTTTTTTTTTTAATTCACTTTGAACTTAAATGCAAAAAGGACAAATTTCCATTTATATAGCACAACACAAAGACATGATTGAATATGAAACCACGAGTCTTCATTTAACACTGTCTACTTTCAAAAAAACTATGTAATAAATAGTGCACATCATTTTCAAAGCTACTCTCCTTTTCTGTGCTTCCATCTGAGTTTTCTTTTGTTCTCTGCTATGCACTTTTTTCCTCCCTCCCCACACCATTAGACAGACATGTATGTATATGTTAAAGCCAGACTGTACATCTCTTCATCTGTTCTTTCCATGGGGGTAGATAGCATCTTTCTTTATGGTTCCTTTATAGTTGATTTGAGTATTTATAATATTAAAAATAACTTAGTCATTCACAGTTGTTCTTTTAACAGTGTTGCTGTTACTGTACATAATGCCCTCTTGTTTCTGCTCATTTCACTCTTCATTATCTCCTGCGAGTCTTTCCATGTTTTTCTAAAATGAACCAGCTCACGCCTTCTTGTAGCACAGTCCCATCACAATCATGTACCACAACTTGTTCAGCCCTTCCCCAGTTGATGGGCATCCCCTCAATTTCCCCTTCTTTGTCACCACAAAGAGGGCAGCTATAAGTATTTTAGAACATCTGAGTTCTTTTCCTTTTTCCATGATCACCTTGGGAAACAGACCTAAGAGTGAAGTTGCTGGATCAGTGGGTATACACAGTTTTTTAACTTTGGGTTATAAATCCAAAATTGTTGGATCAGTTCACAGTTCTACCAAGAGTATATTAGTGCCCCAGTTTTTCCACATCACCTCCAACATCTGTCATTTTCCCCTTTTATCATTTTTGCCTATGTGATAGATGTGAGATTCATTCAAGTTCAAACATCGTATCATGTAATTTATGTTACTTAAGCCTTGTGTGACTAAACCAGGAATTCATGCCAAGGGGCAGACTTCTTCTCTTTGTTTTCCCGATTTTCTCTCCCAAAGTAGATAGCATTAGCAGAGAAGATAACAGAACTACATTAGGGAAGAGGAGTAACTTTTTTTTCCCCAAACACTTGGCTTTATTGACACCTTTGTTTGTACATCCATCATTTCCACCCACCCTCACAATTAAACTCTCCTTTGTAATAAGCAGGTAAGCAAAGATAGCCAGTATCGTGACCATGCCTGATGATAGAGGTTATAGTTTCCCCAGTTGTCCCCTTGCCTCTCTGGTGAGAACAAGGAGATAGGTCTTGTTAGTAGCTCCGGTGGCTCTACAAGACTGTTATTTGTACCTTCTCTCTTTTCATCTCTTCCCACATTTTTCTGTTAACCGTAAGTAGCCTTCTTAGCATAGGACTTTCTCCTGACCTTTCAATTGAAACCTAAAAAGAGGTGTCCCATCCATCCTCTTCCTTGACCTCCAACCTTTCTTCTTCCTATCTGTCCTTTCCTGCCATTTCCCCATCTTTTTTTTTTAATCTCATTTTAAATGTGAGAACTCAGGCTTAAGCCAAACTGACTTCTTTATTCTATAGGGAGCAAAACTTTCTAGTTCATATTGCTGACTGTGGATTAATAGGCTAGGTAAACTTAGTCCTTCAGGATTGATTCCGTGGCACCAGGTGGAAAGCAGTGTAATAAAATCCTAAACCTAATCATTTACACAACATTTAAATTAGAGCAAGATAAGATCCTGCTAATGAGAGGCATTTGAGTCAGCAAGAACGATTTGAGAGGCGGCTAGGTGGCACAGTGAATAGAGCACAAGCCTTGGAGTCAGGAGGACCTGAGTTCATATTTGGACTCAGACACTTAACACTTACTAGCTGTGTGACCTTGGGCAAGTCACTTAACCCCAATTGCCCTGCATTCCCTCCCTACAAAAAGAGGAAAAAAAAGCATTCAATCTTAATCTAAGCCACTACAGATATACTTTGAAACAAAAGTTTTTGAAACAAATTATGAAAAATTGCTTAGAGGCTTCTTTACCACAAGGAAATAATTAACAGTGTTAAACTATCTTGCATTCTGAACATCATAAATTGCAAAGTCAGCATTTTAGATTTCTGGTTTTATGCATTTAACATGAAAACAAAAACAATAGCTAGCAGTGAGTGTGTTAAGATGATTGTGGTCCTTCATTCGTTCATCATTGCACAGAAAAGCCAGCATTACAATGAGGAGTATTCTCTGGTTCCCTTTAAGAGGTTTGACTGCTCTCTACTTGATATCCATCATCCTTCTAAATGCCGCCACTAGTCCCTGTTGTGATGGCATCTTCTTTCTTGAGATGAGTCAAAGCTCACCAGTTCTACTTGATCCATTTCTTCAGTCTCCTCTATTTCTTTTCTTTCAAGCAATAACTTTTCCAATGAAGATAACTTACCTGATGAAACAAAGCCATCCTTTGGAAAGTTTACCTTAAATTCCGTTATTAGAATTCCTTTTTCATAAGATCAGCCAGCAGTCACTCTGGATGCCTTCATTCAGCGCACATTTGATACTTTCATCATGCTTGACAGTCTGACCAGGGCAAGAAGAATGACTATAGTTCTTTTCTCAAGGGTTGATATTGGTTTCTGAAAGTCATGAAGTGCTTCAATGAATTGGATATCTGTGCTCATGAAAAGGTCCTCAGCTTGTCATGTAAATTCAGCATGGTACTTCTGATCCCAGGCAATGTTAATATGTCCTGGCTGCTGATCACCTCCGTTATGGAATGTTATCTTCTGACCATCTGTCGTGCCCTTCTCATTCTAAACCTCCAGAATATTTTTCTTTCAAACAATTTTCCTTCCACTGCAGTATTTAAATCTATCTTTAGGGCTGGTTTGTTCCCCATGCCCTTGGCATTCTGTGCAAATTGATTGAATTTGCTGAACCCTTCTAGGTCCTCTCTGATGAATTCTTATTTGCATTCTAGTATCTGCATTTGGTATAGCATTCTGCAGCTCCTTTCTTACCACCCTGTCCTTCACATTTTATCACAAATTAAATTCTTTTGCAAAGCCAGTTTTCTTGTACCATTATAGAAATCTTCTAAGGTTACTGGCAACTGATGAACAGTGTTTTTCCCTCTCTATTTCCTTTGCCTTTTTCCACCTTTTCTAAAAAACATATCAGATACTTCAGTGGAAAACCAGAGCCACCCTCTTTGTTGGCTTGTTCTCCACCTTTGTCATAGAAGTCTTTTTTCTTAGCTTCAGAAAGCACTTTATAAGATGAGAATTGTTTGAACTTTTCTCCTTCATTTGAATTCTTATCTAGGTGGTATTTCAAGAATGGCTTCCTATATACCTTTTAAACCTGGGAGGTATTGGGTTTTACCCCCGCAAAAAATCATATTAAATCTTTCTTCCCCGTTTTCTGCAGTCAGGGAGTGACGCTCAGGGTATGCCACTGCTGAAATGTCAGTATCTAGGGAATGGAAGGGGATTGCCACTGAATCATTTGGGATATTGGGGGGGGGAGCAGGTGGAAAAAAGAAAAGCTTGGGGCAGGGGGAGTTCTTTTGTGCATAGCCTGAGCAACAACTTCTCTTCTCCCGCTGCTTTTCACTGAGTTTTCTGGAAAGTTCCCCATCCCATCCTATTTAAAACACTAACTTGATCCTCAATAAGTTCTGGGACCAGAAATTAAAATTAGAAATAGTGTTAAGAACCCTTTAAGAAGGGGAGATCATTCTGGGTCATGCAGAGATGTCGGAATTGAGATGGGATGATAGTTTTTATTAAAAGTCCTGATATTTTAAACTTTGCTTATCCCAAGGGATAAAAGATCCATATATAAGGCAAATTTCTGCTTTAAATAAACAAATATAGTATTAATAGAAATAGTTAAATGTCGTGATAGTCAAGATCAGTGGTGCCAAACTCAAATAGAAACAGGTCTTATGGGCCACATATGACTTAGAAAACCACAAATTACCACTATCTATATTGTTCTATAGTTTTATTTATTTTGTTAAACATTTCCCAATTACATTTTAATTTGGTTCTACATTTCCGAACCAGAGTTTTGTGAGCCACAAACCTCTGGTCAAGATAAATAATTTTGAATAATGAGGCTATTAGCATTGTATTTTGTTTTGTTTTGTTTATGCTTGGGAAACATGAACAGTTCTCCTGGGAATATGTAAGGGAGAATCAGGCAAGGACTTGAGCTAAATGCCAGCTGAACTCATTTACTGATTCCAAGGCACCTCCATTTACTTAAGAGAATTGATTTCCTCTCAGCTTCAAGAGAGATAGGGAGATGTTTGTGTCAGTTTCCATTGGTTAGAATGTTCTTAGATTTATCATTTTTACAGATTTGTTTTGGGGTAGACCATATAGCTGCCATTTTAACAGATTGATTTGTAGGTTTTCTTTTGCTCACTCACAGACTCAAAATAATGGAATCAGTGTGCTGAGCCTTATTTTCTCAATGATTTTCTTTTCTTCTCTCCCCTGCCTCAAGGATGGACACAAGGACTGGATATTCTCTATTGCATGGATCAGCGATACCATGGCTGTTTCTGGTAAAATTCTCATATTCTAAGATGATTTTCAGTGTTGTAGGATCTTTTGGAGCTTTCTGGCTAAGGGATTCTTATCACACAGTTGACAAAAACTGTAGAATGCTTGATTCAGAAGAGCTTAGAGGCCTAAATGATAGGATATATTCTGTACATTCTCCTTAGAGTAATTTTTGAGTGGGATGATCAATGCTAGAGACAATAACGAATATATAAGAGTAGGAGCCAAAGACTTGAGTGAGTGATTATTCAGTTGACAAATACTTCTTAAATGTCTACTGTATCCCAAATGTGCCATGGGATACAAATACAACAAGTGAAACAGTCCCTGCTAACAAGGCCCTTAGATTTTAATGGCTACGAGGACCAATGTCAATATATACAGAAAAAATATAAAGGTAATAAGTAACAAATAAACACAAAGCAGATAAATATAAGATGATTTGAGAGGGAGGCGCTAGCAGTTGAGGGGATGGAGGAGGGTTTCATGCAGAGGATGGTGCTTGACTGCATCTTAAAGGAAGAACAGCATTCAGAGGCAAAAGCGAGGAGACAGGGCGTCCCTGGCACATTGGGTTGTCAGTGCAAAGACAAGATACGGGAGGTGGAGCGCTGCCTGTGAGGAACGGGCAAGGCCAGCCTGGCTGGAGCTCAGCCTGAGGGACTGGCAACGAGGAGGGAAAGGGTACAGTGAGGTTAGAATGGAGCTTCCCTTGGGAACAGTTTTTACTGTTTTTGTGGTTTTTACTCTTTTCCTTGGTTGTATGACAAGATTTTTATTTCAGGGCGCTGCAGGATTTTTTAAAAGTGGATTTAAATATAGGAGAGAATCTAGGGCTATGCGATTTTCAGCCTCTGGCATTTGAAAGAAGTTGTACTTATAGAGAAAATGTTTTAGTCAAGTATTTATTTTAATATTGCCAGCAGCAGACTCAAAAAAGGAAAGCAGAGGATCCCCAGAACTTTATCTTTCTGTTCACAGTCCCACCTTTTTTTTTTAGCCAAGAGTAACATTTTCATCTGAGTTTGGCAGTGACCGCTGAACTGCTTCTGTACCAGATTGCTAAGAAGTGTAGGCACAAACACAAGAATGCTTCACTCCCTTTGGGATCCTCCCTGAAACTAGGGCCTACCAAGGGCTGAGTGACAGACTCCTGTGTTTTTCTTCAGTATTACTTGCCTTCCTGTGTCCCTTCCAAACCTAGGTGCTAGAGTGAGGACAGCAGTGCCGAAGGATGGCCCTTCCGGGGACTAGGAGGTGGATTTCATTGTCCTCATCCCTGAGGACGGAAAGTGACACGAAGCTCATTTAGGAGGGTGCTTGAATGCCGATTTTATGTCCTCCAAATCATCCTCAGCTCCTCATTCTCCCTTATCCTACACATCCAACAGCTTCCAAGTCTTCTTCCTTCTTCTACCTCCATAATATCTAGCACATCTGTCCTGTTCTCTCTAGTCACCAGCTCACCAGCCTTGTTCAGGCTCTCACCTGGACTCAGTGGTCTCTGCCTCAAGCCTTTCCCCTCTCAACTGCGTCTTCCAGCAGCTGCCGGAATGATTTTCCTAAAGCCATGGTCTGACTGTGCCACTCTGCCACTCAATTAAGTAACTCCAGGGGTGGCGAGGTGGTGCAGTGAATAGCGTACCAGCCCTGGAGTCAGGAGGACCTGAGTTCAAATCCAGCCTCAGACACTTAACACTTAATAGCCATATGACCTTGGGCAAGTCACTTAACCCCAATTCCCCTGCATTCCTCCATCCAAAAAGCAAAAAAAAAAAAAGTAACTCCAGTAACTCTCTTATCCTGTGGGATCAAAGACAAGCAACTTTCTTTAGTATTTGAGACCTTTCAAAATCTAATTCCAACCAACATTCCCAAGCTTCATTATACATTACTAAATGAACCTAATCTCTATGACTGTTAGTGCCTCCCTTCTCCCCAGTTATTTTGAATATATTTTATCTCCACCTACATAGGTATGTGCTGTTTCCCTCATCCACTACAGTGCACCCCCCCTTAGGGCAAGTACTGTTTGAAGATACAAAGGCACAAGGCAGCAACTGGAAGCAGGGCTGTCATGTGGCAGCACTGCCCTATATTAAGCACTCAATGAAGTCCTTATTGCTTGAACTGCCTCTCTGTGGGTGCTGTTCAGGGCACCAAGAATACAAAGACAAAAATTCCTTATTCTTTGACCTCAAGGACTTTCTTGGAGGCTTACTATTTGTAGGTAGTTGAATAAAAGTAGAGATCTCTAACTGGGGGAGTCGAGGACGCCTTCCACAGGGAAGTGGTCCTGGAATTAGTCTCAGAGACAGAGAGGTAAGGAGCAGGGGACTATATTCCATGCATATGGAAGATTGTAATAAGGCATGGAAACAGAGATGGTGTGCAGAGTTTACAGAATACCTAGTAGGTCTCTTAAGATAGCACATGGAGTGAAGGGACGGGAATGATAGGAAATCCATCTAGAAAAGTAGGTTTTATAGAGGGCTTTAAGTGGCAAACTGGGGAGACTGCCTCCAGTAAAGAGCAGGAGACTAACAGGCCCATGCTTGAGACTATTTTGGCAACTGCATTTGGATAGATCTGGGTAGGGATTTGAGACTAGAGCCAAGATGCCAATTAGGAGGCTACATTGCAGTAGACCTGGCAAAGGTATGTGCGTGTAGAGAAGGGGGGGTGCTGAAGGCTGTGGGGATGAGCTCCTCCACAAGGCTTGGGCAGCTGAATGTACATGGGGATGAAGAAGAAGGAAGAGTCCAAGTTAGATCTGAGGTTATGAAAGCAGGTAGGTGGAAGGATGATAAATAAACGTTCCAGAAATAGGAGAGCTTTGGAGGAGGGTCCAGTTTTGCAAGAAACAGTTTGGGTCACGTTGAGTTTAAGATGCCATCATCAGATTTGAGATGTTTAGTAGGCAACTGACTGTGTATGATTGAAGTTCAGGAGAGAGGTTAGGGTTGGATGTGTAGTTTGGTGCATTGTCTGGGTAGAGCTGATGGGATGAACAAGAGAAAATATGCAGAAAGAAAAGAGGCTAGGCCTGGATCTTTGGGGACACCAAAGTTTAAGAAGTAGATGGAAGATATCTGCAAAGAAGACTGAAGAAGAGGAGACAAGCAAAAAGAGAATGATTTACTTTTACCATTTTAAGTATAGCAAGAAGCACATTGGAAGGCATTTCATGACCATGGAATGCAGCACTAATCCCAGTCAGTTCCCCTCCTGATGATCACAAAGGGGCCTGAGTGGGAATAAATGAATCTGTATCCATTCCAGCAACTGGAAAAATAGTCTAAACTAAATGATCTTTCAATAGTGAGTCAGATGTGCCCCTTTCTGTGAATAGAACAGTACCTTTAAGGCAATGAAGATGGGGCTGGTGTTAGCAACTCCCTGAGAATCTCAAGGAGGAAAAGGTAAGCCTTACTGACATCTTTCTGTCTGCATCCCTGGGTTTGTTTAGGTTTAACTGTGTTAACCTAAAAGTCTGTAAGAAAATTTATTCCTTGAAATCAAAGTCTTTTATTTTAAAAGCAATTTCATAGTGCAATTTTAAAAATATAAGATATTTTGTTACCCCTAAGTATCAAACAACTCACACTTATTTTTTTTTTGGAGGGAGGAAGGCAGGGCAATTGGGGTTAAGTGACTTGCCCAAGGTCACACAGCTAGTAAGTGTCAGGTGTCTGAGGCCAGATTTGAACTGAGGTCCTCCTGACTCCAGGGCCAATGCTCTATTGACTGAGCCACCTAGCTGCCCCACAACTCACACTTATAATGCATATTGTAGTTTACAAGGAATTTTTATTAACAGTAGCCCTGTTAGGTGGCTAGTACTTAAGTATCATCAGCTTTATACAGATGGCAAACCTGGAGAGCAGAGAGGTTCCTGCACACACGTCTCAGGATTCAGCCTGAGGCCTGGTGATTCAGAGCTGATTGATCTTTATGCTGCTTGGATCCAGAACTGAGGCTCTAAAAATGAAAATGAATCCGAACTTCTCCAGGGCCTCCTTATCATTCAGAGTACCAGGTTCTCACCTCCCTCACAGCCGGCTGCTTTTATTCTCGTCCCACGCCTGGCTCTTCCCTTCCACATCAGCCTTATGTTTTGCTGGTATTCCTGTTCCCTCAGAACTGAGGCCTATGGCATTGATCGCTGTCATGAATTCTTAGGACAGAGCTGTGTGTGAGGCTCAGACATTATTGGTTTTCACTTTGGTGTTCCTGATTTAGACCAGGTGAGCTATTTATGAGAATTAACACAGAGTCAGGGCCTGAAAGAAAACTAGTCAGGAAATCGGGCCTGTAGGAAAACAAATTAGAAAGACACGGGCCCTGCACTGGTCCTGTTTCAGGGCTCTGAATTCTTGGTAGACTCTTAGTGGGATACTGGTGAGTGTGGGAAGGAACAAAGGCTTTACAGCTGTAAGATGTTTTAGAGGCTATCGAACCTAATACCTTGTTTTACAAATGAAGAAACTGGTGCACAGAATTGACTTGCACAGGGTCACAGAACTAGGAAGCATCTGAGGTATGATTTGAACCCAGTTATTCCTGGCTCGTTCAGATGTTCAGCATCCCACACACTATATCACAAAATCTCTAAGAGTTGGGAAACATTTGTGTAGGGAATAGGAAGTTGGCCTAATTTCTGCACAATCAGACTCATGAAACCCCAGTCTTTGGTGGAGAGGAAGGTTAGTCAGTGCTTTGTGTTTGTCCAGACTGAGTACTTGTTTCTTCTGCAGGTTCCCGGGATGGTTCCATGGGACTCTGGGAGGTGACAGAAGATGTGCTGACCAAAAGCGATGCCAGGCACAATGTATCCAGGGTCCCTGTTTATTCTCATATCAGACACAGGGTCCTAAAAGACATCCCTAAGGAGAATACTAATCCTGACAACTGCAAGGTCCGGGCTCTGGCCTTCAACAATAAAAACAAGGTACGTGTGTGTTCGTGTGCCTGCATGCTGTGTGCAGGGGTCTGAGGAGCTGGCGCACTCAGGGCCGAGTGTAGACAAACCGCAGGAAGATAGCGGCGCTTCTGGGGGCTTCGTTACTGGAGCCTGCTTCTGCTTTTCTTACCGTTAAACAATAGACAATATTTCCTTCATTCTTGAGCCTTTAGTGAACAAGGCTGGAAGTCAGCATGAGCGCCTTTCCAATGATGAGGATGCATCTCGAACTTGGGCTTGAGTCAGCACTGATCAATTACCTTGGGTCTTTCTGGGCTCTCGGCAGTGCCCAGTTTGGCTCTCTTCTGTCTCACGTGCAGACAAACCATAACAAGGCTGTACGTCCAGCCTGGAGAGGCGGGAGCAGCTGAAGCAGCAAAGAAGACTTGTGTTGGTGCTTCGCTTGTCTCTCTGAGACGGCGTCGGGCTTCCATGGTTGGTGCTTGGTTGGCGCCTGTGTTCCCAGACTTGTGTGGTCTTGTTTATGTAGGCACATGAGCATGCGCTTTTTTGTCGATCATTTATTTCTTGCAGGTGCTCTAGTCTGTTCTTGGACAGATTTTCCCATTAATATTTTATTATTACCATGACTCTAAAAGCAGTCACTTGTCTTATTCTGTTTCCTTCTCTGGTGATGTACACGGGTCTCTACATCAGAAGTGTAAAATAAGGCGGAGGTGACGAGACAGTTGGAAGAACAGAAGTGGGGATTAAGCACTTAGTAGTAGTAATAATTATTATTACAACTTGTATTTCTATAACATTTTAAAGTTTATAAAATATTTTTACCCTATCAACTCTTAGAAAGAGGTGTTGTTATATATAATAAAATGTATGCTATATATAATGTTATATTGTATATACTATATTATTAAATATGTGATTATTATTATCCTTATTTTCTAAATGAGAAGACCAAGACTCAGAGGTAAACACATTTTGCCCATAGTCACAGCGCTGCCGTTTACATCCATTTTTCTTGACTTCTTTAGGCTTTTATCCCACATTACCTTTCCACAGTGAAGCAAGAACCTTAATGGGGGAGATAGATGGAGGGACCAGAATGGCTGACAGCTGCAAGGTCTGGGTGCCTAGTTCTCGGCCCCACCCACCCAGCTCTGCCTTAATACCTATGGGCCGTGTTTTTGTAGAGGTCTATTGAACCTGCTTCTCATTTTTTCTTCCAGGAGCTTGGAGCATTGTCGCTGGATGGCTACTTTCATCTCTGGAAAGCAGAACATACATTGTCCAAGGTGTGACCACAGTGCTTCCTTTGTGATGCTGTGTGATAATCAGCTAACCTTGTAGTCATGGTGCTGTGTGACTTTTTCCTAGTCTCTTAACCAATTCTGAGATACTCAGCTATAGAACATCCCTGGGTACCTTTTGTCTACAACTAAGCTTGAGGAGATTGTAGAAACCACTTGAATTTAACTCTTGGATCATTAAAATCCAAGTGTATCCTTCTTTTTGAGAATCTTAGGTATTTAAATGGCTCAATTAGAAGATAATTTTTAATATTACTAAAGATTTCACTGCTGTATTCTTTTAAATAATAGCCTTTCTAGTCTATTTAAGTGTCTATAAATAATTAACTACTTGATTAAGGCACTAAGGACAAATAAGTGTTAGCCAATGACAAGTGAATATCAATTATAAATGTAGATAAAGCATCTCTGAAATGATCACGTAAATCAACAGGAAGATGGATTTAGTTTACGTGCAGTTTTTCTAGAATGCATTCAATCCAATTCACTTATAATTGAAATAGTATCTTCCTCTTAACTCCATAATGAGACATTCTTTGCTGCTTGCCTTCGGTGTGGTAATTACTCCCCCATGAGGAGGCAGCACTTCAGAAAGTCCTTTTTCTCTTAGCAAGTTTACCGATGTTTTTTAGGATGCTAGCACAGCGCTTCACGTGTTACTGTAGACAGGCACTACATAAAAAATTATGTGTCTGAATGAAGGAATCAGACAAGATTCCAGTGAGTTTCTTATTGGAAGATAAAAGGGGATAGAATAGGTTACTTTCCTGTCCTCCCACACATACACTTCCCTTCTGGTTTGCCTTCTCTCGTCTAGTCACTTCTAGCAGTTCTGTTGAATGTAACGACTTGGTCAAAGGTAATGAATGAGATGGCTGTATTTATCCCAGCAGAAGGAGAAAGCAGGTTCTTCTACACTTTGATTTAAGGCTTGTTTTCTCTCCTGCCATATTCTCAGCAATATCCAGCTACCGTGTTTCCCTGATAATAAGACACTGTCTTATTATTTTTTTGGAAAGAAAAACACCAGAGGGCTTATTTTCAGGGGAGGGCTTATGTTGTCCTGCCTCAGCTCTCCTCCGCGGCACTGCTCTCAATGGCGCCAGCAAGCAAATCACTGGGGAAGAACAGGATGACACGCTCACTGCTGCAGCTCTGATTGGATGCAGCTCAGAGCGTGGCGTGCGTTTCACTGGGGGGAGGGGGGGACGGTGCATACAGAGGGTACCGTAATGTAGCGTGTAGCACAGGGGATCACCTTCACTACAGTAGCAATCTCAATAGGGCTTATTTTCGGGGGAGGGCTTATTTTAGAGGAATCTTACACAGTAAGGGGAGGGCTTATTTTCGGGATAGGTCTTATTATCGGGAAACACGGTATTTTCATTTCTTAAAGATGATCACACACTTTTTCTTCTGGCAACTCTGAGGACCGATTCTCTAGAGACACAGAAGACAAGGTTTTTATGGGTTCATTCCGCCGACAGTTTATCTCTGTACCTGTTGATCATCTTGCCCTTTGAAGCTGCAGGGGTCAGGGGTTGTCTGCCGTTTCCTTGTGTCATACGCTCATCTTCTTCTTGTTGGTTTCCAGCTCCTGTCCATCAAGCTGCCATACTGTCGTGAGAATGTGTGTCTGGCCTATGGCCATGAGTGGTCTGTGTATGCAGTGGGCTCCCAAGCTCATGTTTCCTTCTTGGACCCACGACAGCCGTCACACAGTGTCAAGTCGGTCTGCTCCAGAGAACGAGGCAGTGGTGAGAACCCCCTGTGGGCCCCTTGCTTTGCCCACAACACACATACGTAGACGAGCTTACACACTCTTTCTTGCCCTCTATCATATTTGGCCAACATAGCCACAAGGCCAGGAAACATCTGGGCAAAAATATTGCAGATGTGGTTTGGATTTTCAAGATGATGAAATACAAATGCATTATTCCTTGTGGGTAAAATAGGGATTTATGGTATTGAGAGTAAGACACAGCAATCCTTCAGCAGGGAGAGAACCATTCCTATCTGCCACATTCAGAGCCATGCTATAAACTAGCCACCAGTACGTGTGATGTTTCAGAATTAGCACTCAGAGGCCAATAGCATTGGTTCAGGGTCGGGAACCTGCAGTCTCCTTTAGAGCCTCAAGTGCGTGAATCCAAAATTCACAGAACAAATCTCCTTAATAAAAGGATCTGTTCTGTAAAACTTGGACTCAGAAGGCCACATGTGGCCTCGAGGCGGCAGGTTCCCCACCCCTGGGTTAAATACTGTTGTCGTTCTTAACACTGGCTTTTTTTTATTGGCCTGTGGTTTCATTGGTCTAGGAAATCCTAGTGAGGAAATTCCCTCCACCAATACGAATCCATACCTTGCCTGCAACTTATGATCTTGTTTCAGACTATAACTATAACTGTCTGTTTCAGAGGTTGACTGTCTTACTCGGTTCATCAGCTGGTACGTCAGAGGCGGACCTGAGCATGGGTTTCCTGACTGAAGCCAGTCCTCTGTCCCCTATGCCACATCACCTCCTGCTGACACTGGATTAGCAGGACAAATTCCATTTCTCACTATTATTTTCTTTTTTTTTTTTTAAGCAGTTGGGGTTAAGTAACTTGCTCAAGGTTACACGGCCAGTTATTTCTGGGTGTGGTGCTGAGTATCTGAGCCCGGATTTGATCCAGGTCATCCCGACACTGGAGCCGGTGCTCTTACTCGCTGAGCCACCTGGCTGCCCCTAAGCAATTGGGGTTAAGTAACTTGCTCAAGGTTACATGGCCAGGTGTTTCTGGGTGGGTGCTAAGTGTCTGAGCCTGGGATTCGATCTCCAGGTCTTCTCAACACTGGAGCTGGTGCTCTTACTCGCTGTGCTACCTGGTCTCCCCTCTCACTGTTATTTTCAAAGCTCCAAGTGTCCTTCCTCTGCCTGGGATTGTTGCTTGGAGGACATCCTCAGCTTCAGTGAAGAATAGCCAAGCCCTGCCCACCCACTCCCTGCCATTTCTACCCTTACCTTTCTGCCCCATTCTGTCATTCTCACTTTTCTCCCCTTCCTAACCTAATGTATTTTAGAAACAATAATAATGGCAGCACAGTACTACTGTGCATTCATATAGCATGTTAAAGCTCTCAGAACATTTTCACAAATGTCATCTCATTTGAACTTCATCACAGCCCTGTATGGGGCCTGTGTGGGGCAAGCTGTTCCAGATGGGGAAGCTGTGGTTCAGAGAACCTCACCAGCACCACAGCACAGCGTTCATGGCTGACTGCTGAAAATGAATTCCAGGTGTTGAAATAACTTGCACATGTGGCTGCCAAACTCTTCTCAGGGATTCTGAAGAAGAGAGAAGAGGGGGCTGAGGGCTGGGAGGATGCCAAGGGCATGGAGACAAGCAAACATTGTCCTGATGCTCAAAGACTGAAAGAAGATGGATACTTCAGATCACAAACCAGTGAACGTAGTATTAGCTGAGGAAAAAATTCCAGAACAAGGTACTAGAATTGTTCAGAAATTGTTAGGAGCTACAGATGCTGCACTAAACCCATTGATCAGGGGAATGCAGTGAACAGAGTAGGTCTGGACCTCAGCAAGGTGTTTGCCCCAGTCTCATACCAAAAATCCACCTGTTTTACCCACAAAGAAAAACACATTTGTATTTTATCATCTTGAAAACTCAAATATCCTCATGGACAAGATGGAGAGACGTAGTCTAGATGATAGTTCAGTTATGTGGGTTCAGAATGAGTTTACTAAGTGGACTCAAAGAACATGTGTGTGTGTATATGTATACACACATACATATATAAAAATATATGTGTATATACACACATACATATATACATATTTACTAGATTGATGTCACACTGAATGGTGGTCCCTATTGGGGTACCTACTCCAGGGATCTGCCCCTGTCCCTGTTCCTTTTCACTGATTTGGATGATGGCAAAAGTGGCATTTTTTTAAAAATTCAGATGACATGAAGCTGATAGAAATAGTTAAATAAATTGAATTAAATTGAAATACAAAGAGATTGGGATTGTATAGTGAAGATATCGAGATGAAATTTAATAGGGGGGAAGGTAAAGTCCTGAATTTGTATTTTTTAAAATTAAAAATCATACAAGATATTCATATGAAAGAGACCTGAGCATTTTAGTGAATTGCAAACTCCGTATGAAGCAGCACTGGAAAGTGGCAGCAGAAGAGGTTAGCATAATCTTAGACCAGACTGATAAAGGGCAGTGCATCTAGAACCAGGGAGGTGATGGTCCCTTTGTACTCTGGCCTAGTCAGACTACACCTGGAATGTTCTGTACCATCCTGGGCACTACATTTGGAAGGGATATTGATAAACTGGAGGACAGCCAGAGTGGTAAAGGCACTTGAAACTCTGCCATATGAGAATGAGATGGAGAAACTGGGGAAGAGAAAAGAAGGCATAGGGGAGACAGTGATAGCTCTTTTCAAGTCCTTTGGAGACCTGGCTTATAAAAAAGACAGAACTAGGTCCAGTGATAAGAAGTTAGTGGACTCAGATTTTGGCTCTACACAAGGAAAAACTTCCTAAGAGTTAGAGCTGCCCAGACCTGAAATGGGTAGCTTGGAGGGTAGGTGACCCTTTGGTTATTGCAAATCTAAAAAAAAAGGATCTATATGACCAATTTTTAGGAATACTAAAGATGGTATTGATGACTCGGGCAAAGGATGGAATGGAATATAACCTTCTAACTCTGCCGTCTGTGATTCTTGTGGTCTGTTTACTGCCTTAGTGATGCCATGGGGTGTGGTGTGTGAGAGTGTGCTTCCTCTCCATGATATCGATAGTTACAGCTTAGGGATGCCCTACCAAAGGCTGTACACCAAAAGCGATTGTGGGGGGGAAAGTCCTACCTTGCTGTAGGGACCACAGGATATATTTTTCCATGTTCAGAGAACTAACTCTAGGAAACATAACATAACGATTCTCTCTCCAGAAAAATGTTCTTTTACCAGTTGGGAGATGGTAGCCCCCCAGGAAGCAGTATTTACCCATTTTCATAAATGCACTGGAAATGGAATGACTGGAGGAATTCTGGAAGTTTCAGATGTCGCTTGACTCTTTCAGATAATGAAAATGGTGAATATACCAGGAAAACAGCAGGGAGATTTCTTAGAGCTTTGTGAGTAGACAGAAAAGTGGCAGATGAACTTCAGTGTGAGCAAGTGTGTAAGGAAGACACTGAGGTATTGTAAGAGAGTAGTGTGTGTAAAGGCAGAATAGGAGTTCAGTTCCCATCTCTGCCTATTACTGCTTGTGTAACCTTGGGCCAGTCACTTACTTCCTGGGGCCTCAGGCCCCCTCTCTAAAATGAGGGGATTAGTCTCTGTGGCTTTTCAGGTGTTTTTCAGCTCTAGAGCTATAATACATGTGACCTAAGAGAAAAATAACCTAACTTGTATGTGTTGGCACAGTACCTGACTGACATGCTCAGGTTCTGAACTCACCTGTGTGGCTTAAGGCCTTTCCAATCCCCTTCCTTATATTTAATGAGCATGACAGTACATCGTCAAGCCAGGGTTCTTAAATACAAACAGGAAACTTTTACTACAGGTAGATAAATAATTACAGGTTCAGAGCATAGGTCTGAAATACAAGGAATAGTCAGCCTTAGAAATAGTACCTTTGGGGCAGCCAGGTAGCACAGCGAGTAAGAACACTGACCCCAGAGTTGGGATGACCTGGGATCGAATCCAGGCTCAGACTTAGCACCCACCCAGAAACCCCTGGCCGTGTAACCTTGAGAAAGTTACCTAACCCCAATTGCTCTAGAAAAAAAAAAGAAAGAAATAGTACCTTCTATTTTCCCTCAGTCTGATACCTTGCCCATAGATGCTATTAAATTCCTAGCTGAAGGCAATTTAATTCAGTTCCATAGACATTTATTAAATACCCACTGTGCTAGACCCTGAGAATCCAAGGATTAAAAATAGCCTCTATTGTCAGGGAGCTTATAGTCTAGTAAAAATATTAGATATATATGCAAATAATTACAATATGTGGTAGAATGTGATAAGGGAAAAGGCAAGATCTAGACATAGTTCTGTGAGTTAATTTAAAGAAAGATCACCTCCACCAGAAGAAAATATCAGGCTAAAGCTTCATGGAAGGGTTGGTATTTAAGGTCTTGAAGCTGAATCTTGAAAGAATAGAAATGTTTTCAATATACTACATCAGTCATCTTACAGTTTGTATATAGAATGTATAGCCAGGTATACAGGAGATAGGAGACAACAAGGCAAGATGTAAAATAACTAGTATCCCAGTTTGGCAAAAAAAAAAAAAAAAAGGATTGAAGGGGTGCTAGGTTGAAACTAGGTTGGAAAAAATTTTCAGTGCCAGGCTCAGATTACTTTTTTTTTGAGGTCAATTGGGGTTAAGTGACTTGCCCAAGGTCATAAGGCTAGTTTTTTGTGTTAAGTGTCTGAGGCCAGATCCGAACTCAAGTCCACCTGACTGCAGGGCTGGCGCTTTATTCACTGCGCCAGCTAGTCGCCCCCTCAGATTACTTTTGAAAAAGTAAATGCACAGACCTGTGTAATAGATTAGTTGGGCAGCTATGTGAGGAAAGCCTTGGAGAAGGGAGACCACCAGAAGCCGGGAAGCCAGCTAGAACACTACTACAGTAGGCCATAGTTGAAGGCCTTAATGATGGTGATAAGAATGAATATGAGAAAAGGGGAAATGGTTGTTGGAAATATTGTGGAGATAAAGTGAATAGGACTTGGAAGGAAAAGGAGAAGGAAAAGTTAAAGATGAGTCTAATATTTTACTCTTGTGTAACTAGAAGGATAGTGACACTCTCTACCCAGATAGAAAGGATGGGAAGAAGGGCAGATTTTAAGGGAAAGATGCGAAGTTCAGTTCTAGACCTGTTGCTAGGACCAAGTGGAGATCTTCCTCAGGCAACTGGAAACACAACAGTGGTGCTCCCAAGAGATTCAAGTACTGATCTGGAGAATTAGCCACATAGAAAGGATAAATCCATGACATGAGATTTCCCCAAGGGAATAAGTATATATTTAGAGAGAAATCTGATGACAGTGACTTGAGAGATACCAGCACTTAGAAATCAAGAGTAAGACCAACTCAGACCAGAAACAGGAAGAATGATTGGACGGGTAGCAGGACAGCCAGGAGCGATCAAAAGGAGGCAGGGGAGGCTGATCAGCAATGGCAGGTGCTGAAGAATGGTCAAGGATAGGCCTTAGAAAAAGCCACTGGAATTGGAAATGAATCAAGTCATTGGTGAACTTGGAGAGGTTAATATCAACAGAGTGGTTAGTTTGGGAAGCTAAATTGTAAGGGTTTGGAAAGTGAATAGGAGGTGAAGTCTAAATTTCAATATGGGCATATAGTATAAGCACCTCTTCTAGGTTACTTGAGGGGAGGAGAATGTAGGATAATAATTTGACAGGGTATTTGGGTTGAGAAGTTTTTTTTGTTTTTTAAATGGAGAATCCCAGAACCTAGGATGAGGAGAGAGCATCAAGAGAAAGATTGGTGGGATGTAAGGGGGTAACGACTTTGGAGAGGTGTTAATAGGTCAAAAGAACAAGATTTAAGTGGAAATTTGAGCAAGGCAGGGATTGAGATTTCCCAAGGAGCTGGCCCACCTCATCCTCTGGGACCATACCAAAGGGAAAGAAGATAGGGAAGCTGCTCAGGTATGAAGAAGGGAAGATGAGGGAGCTCAGGATCAATCTCAGTCACTTAGATCTAAGGTCATGGAGTAGAGTTGAAGGCTAGAAGAGGAGATTTGGAATAACTACTGTGAGAACCAGGAGAGTTGATACAAGAGGAATAAAATTATCATACAGCAGTGCTAAGAGAATGTATATATTGGATAGAAGGTCAGAACTGGGATTCAGGAAGCCGTGGGTTGAACTCCTACCTTAAACTTTGCTCCTCTGTTACTTTGGACAGGTCACTGAACTTCTCTGAACCTCAATTTGCTTCTCTTAAAAATTAAAAATCTTAACAATTAGGTAACTACCTACCCTTTAGGATGGTTGTGAGGATCAAATGAAACAATGTACATAAATTGTTTTATAAACTTTAAAGCCCTGTATAGATAGTAGCTGTTATCCTCATTTTTTGTCTATTATTAGAAATAAAATTTTAGTGGACTTAGTCAACAAAGAAGTTTCTTAATTTCTTCAATTAGTGGCTCAGGAAAAGATGGAAAGGGTGAACTGGGTTTGGGTATTAATAGGCCAGGAATGGCCCAAGGACACTGGGGCAAGGAATTCTAGAATAGAGGATCATGCTTTGTGGAGATAGCTGACTACAGG
This sequence comes from Petaurus breviceps papuanus, assembly GCF_028583685.1. Taxonomy (NCBI): domain Eukaryota; kingdom Metazoa; phylum Chordata; class Mammalia; order Diprotodontia; family Petauridae; genus Petaurus; species Petaurus breviceps. The sequence goes on along the minus strand of NW_027185791.1, from coordinate 17,346,588 downwards.
GTCAGATCTGAGGAATGAGAAATAAAGTCAGAAGGGGTTTGGACAGATGCCATGGAGAGGACAGAGGACAGATTCAGGAATGAGCTGGTAGGACAGGTAGCAGTATCAGAGATAATGAGCAGAGAAGGAACGTTAATAAGAGTTCAGGGTCTTGAAGTCAATGACTGCCCTGTGAGTGGCTGAGATGGAGAGCACAGCGAGAGATCACGGGCGCCTGACAGAGAAGCCAGGCTGTTACTGATCATGAGATCATGAGCATCACCAAGCCAAGAAGGAGAGTAACAGGAGTTAGAGTGGAGGGCAAGACTTCTAGTGACGTGGTGAAGTAACTAAAGAAAATAGAAAGGTATCCTGCAGTTCGATAAGTCAGTGATGGCAACAAGAACTTTTTTGGTATTACTGAATCATTTTCAGTTGTATCCAACTCTTCATGACCCCATTTGGGGTTTTCTTGGCAAAGATACTAGAGTGGTTTGATATTTCCTTTTCCAGCTTCCTATAGCTGCTACGGATGAGGAAGCTAAGAACAGGGTAAAGTGACTTGCCCAGGGTCATATAGCTAGTAAATGTCTGAGGCCAAATTTGAACTCAGGAAAATGAGTTTTCCTGACTCCAGACCCTGTACTTTATTTACTGTGCCACCACCTGCTCAACACAAGTTTAGAACTAGGTGATATAATTAAACTGTAGTGAAGTGATTGATGGTGTCTTCAGAGGAAAGCCAGGCTTGTACTAGTATTAGGAGCCAGTCTGTGAGGTGAAAGGTCCAGAGAGGAAGGGGAAGTCTATTCCTAGAATGGAGCGCATGGATAGAGGAGAATGTCAGCCTGTGAGGTGAGGCTGAGGATGGCAGGACAGGGAGAGAATTTTGCATTTTTCAGTGCCAGAAAAGTCTTCTCTCTGAGGCAGAAAGGTTCTTGTTTTGTGGTGTAAAGTCACATGTAGTAGTAAAAGCTTAAGGCCTCAACTGGACAGTAATATACAAGGGGCACGATTTTCTTTTTTTTTTTTTTTAAAGAATTGGGGTTAAGTAACTTGCTCAAGGTTACATGGCCAGTTATTTCTGGCTGTGGTGCTGAGTATCTGAGCCCGGATTTGATCCAGGTCATCCCGACACTGGAGCCGGTGCTCTTACTCGCTGTGCTACCTGACCACCCCAAGGGGCACAATTTTCAAACTTTGCTTATTGGCACTACTAGCTCTGGTTGAGTCCAGTTTGCCTAACTCCCCCAGACCTCACTGCACCCCAGGTTGAACTTGCTTACTTCTGGCTCTCTGAAAGGTGTTTTTTTTTGTAATCTAGTCTTTATATGAACTAAAAACATTTTATCTTTCCCTATCTTCTATCACAGCTTCTCCCCCCCTCCCACTTTTAGAATCAACCCATGTTTTTAATTTTGGTTTTTTCAATCTTAAGTCTTAGCTTTTGTGGGAAAACAGGATTCCTTGTTTCTTCACAAACCAGGTATTTAGTGTAAGTACAGATTTGCATAATTATGCAAATGATCTGGCAGACTACAGATGGTTTCAAAAGTCTTCTCTTCCAACTTGAGATTTTTTGAAACACTATAACGTGTGGTGGATGGTAGTTTATAAGATGCACTTACATATGCAGCCCAGGAAGAGAACCTGAAGTTGTTGATGTCTCAGAAGACTTCAGTCCAGTGTGTTGATACAGCAATAAAGGGCAAACATTGGGTACTAATACCTGGAGGCAGAGTATTAGCAGGAAAGAATTTAGAAACAGCACTACAAGCAGCAACTTATCCTTGTACCAGACTTCTACCGTGTTTCCCCAATAATAAGACACTGTCTTATTATTTTTTTGGACAGAAAAACACCAGAGGGCTTATTTTCAGGGGAGGGCTTATTTTAATGAACATTGACAGCAATTTTAATAAACAGGTAAATGTGAACAAAAAAATGTACCTTTATTCAATAAGCAAATCACTGGGGAAGAACAGGATGACGCGCTCACTGCTGCAGCTCTGATTGGATGCAGTTTGGAGCGCGGCGGGCGTTTCACGGGGGGGGGGGGACGGTGCATACAGAGGGTACCGTAATGTAGCGTGTAGTGCAGGGGATCACCTTCACTACAGTAGCAATCTCAATAGGGCTTATTTTTGGGGGAGGGCTTATTTTAGAGGAATCTTACACAGTAAGGGGAGGGCTTATTTTCGGGATAGGTCTTATTATCGGGGAAACACGGTATGTGCGATGCAGTAATGCACATGTGGGGCATCCAAACCATCCTCTGAGGTGTCCCACAGGTATTTATTCCCATTTTACAGGGAGTGGCCTAAAGTGGAGAGAGCTTATGACTTTCCCAGGAGCTCATGGCCAGTGTTAAGGTCAGAATGTAAACTTAGATTGTCTTCTGACTGTAAGCCTAGCATTCTTTCTGTTATGCTATACTGTCTTCACCTTGTACATGTAAACTTTGGTTACTATGAACTGTTCCAGCTATCTTTCAGATAGTAGGACTGTAAAAAGTGCCCAAGACGTTTTTTAAAATAATCCAGGGTGTGAAGCAGCTGCCTTTGGAGGACAGGCTGTAAAAATACTTCATCCTGGAAAGATGAAGACTGTGAAGCTTCATCCAAACCTACCAGCAGTTGACACTCTTGAAAGACAGAATTCAAAAGATCTCAACAAACTGCAACACTAACTAGAGCTATCAATGAAAGTTAGCAAGAAGAAACACAAAGGTTTGCTTGCACTTAGTTGTGTGTGTTTTTTTTTTAAGCAATCGGGGTTAAATAACTTGCTCAAGGTTACACGGCCAGGTGTTTCTGGGTGGGTGCTAAGTGTCTGAGCCCGGGATTCGATCTCCAGGTCTTCTCAACACTGGAGCCAGTGCTCTTACTTGCTGTGCTACCTGGCTGTCCCTAAGCAATTGGGGTTAAGTAACTTGCTCAAGGTTACACGGCCAGTTATTTCTGGCTGTGGTGCTAAGCATCTGCGTCCGGATTTGATCCCCAGGTCATCCCTACACTGGAGCCAGTGCTCTTACTCTCTGAGCCACCTAGCCGCCCCTAAGCAATTAGGGTTAAGTAACTTGCTCAAGGTTACACAGCCAGGTGTTTCTGGGTGGGTGCTAAGTGTCTGAGCCCGGGATTCGATCTCCAGGTCTTCTCAACACTGGAGCCGGTGCTCTTACCCCTTGCACTTAGTTTTTAAAAGTCAGCATATTGCACAGGGGCGACTAGGTGGTGTAGTGAACAAAGCACCGACCCTGGAGTCAGGAAGACTTGAGTTCAAATCCAGACTCAGACATTTAACACTTACTAGCCATGTGACCTTGGGCAAGTCACTTATCCCCAATTGACCTGACTTCCCCCCTCCAAAAAGCAAAAAAAAAAAAAGCCAACAGCACAAGTCAAGTCCTGTGAAAAGATCTTTTAGTTAACCACAGACTCAACACGAGCAAGCAATCTAACATGGATTAAAAAAAATGGATAAAAGTGTGACAAACTGAAGGGCAGACGGGATGAGAAAAGGCATCCATAAAATGACACTTGGGAAACAAGAGGGAACGTTTAGCCTGGAGGTTAGAAGACTTAAAGTGGGGAGAGAACAGCTGCTGCCTTAGAGTATCTGAGGGGCTGCCACGGAAAAGGGGAAACTTCTTACTCTCTTTATTCCAGAGGAAAGTGGGGGAGCCCTAGAGATCAGCATTTTCTAAGTGCCTACCATGTTCCAAGGCAATGTGCATTTTACAGCTATTTATGTGAGCCTCACAGCGGCCCTGGAAGATAGGTTCTGTTATTGTGCCCATCTTACAATTGAGGAAATTGAGTCAAATGGAGATTAAGTGACTTACCCAGGGCCACACAGCTGGTGTCTGAGGATAGATTTGAACTTGGGAAGATGGGTCTTTCTGACTCCAGGCCCAGCACTCTATCCCCTGTGCCACCGAGCTGTGCACCGGGAGGTTAGTCAATAGACATTGCAAGGAAGCTGACTTAAACTCTGTGTAAAAAAATAGTCTAATAATAAAAGTTGTCCAAAAGTGTATAAGCTGTCCTATGACGAGATAGTCATCATTTTGCAAACTTTATAGCACCAGATGAATTATTCTTACTATCATTTTATTGTATCACACAAATTCCCTTTCACTTGAACAAATGTTCAAGTAGAAACTGGATAATCACCTTCTTAATAGAGGAGCTTTCTTCCTATTTGTGCCAATTTTGATAGTTTTTACTAACTGCTAAGAAATATATTGGACTGAAGTCTTCTACCTTGTGACTTCTACTTGTTGGGTCCTATTTCTACCCTCTGGAACAAAACAGAATAAGCCTCTTTCATCTAGATAGTCATTTGAGAACAGCTGTCCTGTCCCACTGAAATCTTTTCTTCAGGCCAAATACCTCAATTTTCTGAACTGTTCTTCATTTAACATAATTTAAAGACTCCTTACCTCACCTGAGATCTCACTGCTAGCAGCATTCTTGTTAATGTCTCATAGTAACTAAAACTCCTAACACACTCTTCAAACTCCATCTCCCTCCCTTATACGCCTTATTTAAAGCAAATGGCCTCTAATTTACTGTTATTTAGGCCATCTCTCAAAGTTGCTCAATTTCTGTGTTCTCCATCTTAAAATTTAGCTGTATTTTAACTCATCTTTCCTTGCTGTGTGTAAGAGTACTTTGTTTCTAAGGCTAATCTTCTCCTGTGCTCACATCCCTACCTGTTGTTTCTGAGACTACTCTAATAGCGTTTTTTTTTCTTCCTTGTGACTTCAGTCTAGTCCTCTCTACTGCCTTCCTTCCCTCTAGCTTATCCTGAATAAGTAAATTAAATTAAAATAAATTTCCTCTAGCTGTCCTGTCTTTCCTTCTGGTCATCGATCTTTACTCAATAGTCTAATTATCAATCAGTAGTCTAATCTATGAGTGGGGAACCTGCGACCTCTTGAGGCCACATGTGGTCTGGATCTATAAGCACAGATTAGATTATGTTTACCTCTTCTTCCCTCTTTGATTCTATCCAGTCTGACTTTTGTCCTTTTGACTCCATGTAAGCTAGCCTCAGAAGCTGCCAGTGGCCTCAGTGTCGATCCGGCAGCCTTTTCTCATTACACATTCTCCTTTCCAAAGCATTTGATGAGGTTAATCTCCCTTCCCTCTTGATACTTTTTTTGCTTTGATTTCTAACATTGTTATCCTGAATCTTGTCTCCTCTCTTTAACTGTTCCTTCCATAACTTTTTAGCTGGCTGCTTTTCCTCATGCCGTCCTAAATGTGAGTGCCAAGATTATGTCTTCTCTTCTCTAGCTTAATTTCATCCATACCCATGGCTTTAGTTAGGCCTCCTCAGTGGGTAACTCCCAAGATAAATAGATCTCATCATTGAACCATCTTCCAAGTTTGTCTCACATTTTCAAAGTATGTCTCTACCTTTTATATCCATCTGGCATCTGAAACTCAGTCTATTTAAAACTTGTTATTTTTTTCCACAAAATCATCTCTTTTTCCTGATTTCCCTCTTTCTGTCAGTGGTATCACCATTCTCTGTTACCTACGCTGAAGACCTAAGAGTTCCCTTTGACTTGTCCCATTCGCTTGCCTTTTTTCCCCTCCATTCATCACTTCCATTTATTCTTTTCTATTCATATCTGTGGTTGACTTAATTATTGCACACCTATACAGTAACTTCCTAACCAGTTTTCCTGTTTCAGCCCTTCCCCCTTGTAGTATCTTATATAAGCACCAGATCAAAGCACCACTCAAATGATGTCACTCTCTTGTACAAAAACCTACATCCCCCTCTAATGTCTGTGAATTAAAATCCTGACTCCTTAACTTGATACTTAAGGGTCTCCACAAAATTATCCCAAGCTTGTTTTCCAGCCTTGTCTCCTGACTCTCCTCTACACTTACATTTTCTGCAGCCAGATGGATTAGCCCTTTCCCCAAACACCTCTTTTGTTTCTCCAGTTCTGTGCTTTGGGTCATGCAATTTCATCTACTTGATATGCTATTATCTCCTGTCTCTAGCTGCCAAAATCCTACCTTCAGGACCCAGTTCAAATGTTGTGTCTTCATAAAAGCCTTCATGGAGGGATCAGCTCATCTTGAAGTATTCTTCCCACTCAAAGCTATAGCACTTAGTTGGCATAATTAACAGCACTTCTTACATGTCGTCACTTATGTTCATGTATTTTTTTCCACTGTGGTCACAAAAATAGACTTCAATCTGTTGCACAAGGACCAGCCTAGCTTTTTTTTTTTGGAGGGCAGTTGGGGTTAAGTAACTTGCCCAAGGTCACACAGCTAGTTTATCTTTTTTTTGTGTGAGTGTTAAGTGTATGAGGCCAGAACTGAACTCGGGTCCTCCTGACTTCAGGGTCCGTTTTGTATTCACTGCGCCACCTAGATACCCCAACCATGACTTTTTCTGTGTCTTCATATTCCTACCAGTACTAATTCTTAGGAGAATATCTTGTACATTGTTGCCATTAAATGGTTGAATAAATAAATACAAGATGAGGTATGACTGTGATATTATTGCAGGGTTTGTTTTTTTAAATATGCAAGGACGTGTTTATCCAAATGAGAGTTGTCCTTCCTTGTTAGTTCCTTGGGAGGCCACAGACTTAATGTCATTACCCTCGATCAAGACCTTCCTGGGACCTCCCTGAGAACTGACTTTGGAGTCGTCGTTCTGAATAGCCTCAGTGGCAAGAAGTCTTCATCCTCTGAAAATGTGTTTGGTTTCTAGTCAGTGCTGTGAGTCACTTAGAACCCTGTCTGCTGTGTGCAAAGTAGGGAATGAAGCTAGAGAATACCGTTTTGTATTATGAAGACAGGCGTAATTGTCACACCCGATTTTGTTGCCTGGCTTGTAAGCAGTTCCCAAAGAGGAGTTCCTGAGTGGGGGCATCTCTAGAATAGATGCATAAGTTACTTGCCTTCCAGGGGCACTGCTTTGAAGGATACTCACCTGAAGAATGTAGAAGCTCTGTTTTTAGAAATCATTCCCATTAGTTTATACACAGCTCCCTAGAAGCAGGATGACAATAGTCAACACAAATTTTTTTTTTTTGCTTTTTGGAGAGGGGAAGGCAGGGCAATTGGGGTTGAGTGACTTGCCCAAGGTCACACAGCTAGTTCTTGTGTTAAGCGTCTGAGGCCGGATTTGAACTCTGGTCCTCATGACCCCAGGGCCAGTGCTCTATTCACTGTGCCACCTAGCCGCCCCTAAAAAAAAATCACAATTTTATACCATGAACAGAGTAAGTGGAGAGTTCATAAAGCTGAAAGGCCATTCAAACTGGAGCCATATACAGGTTTAAGAAGGACTTAGGTCTGTCATCCACCATTTAACCTATTAGTTACTAAGAAAAGTTAAAGATGTGCCTGGAGCTTTTAATGTGAGGCTTTTTAGAGTCTCCGTCAGCATTGGTTTTGACACGGCACCCCTTGGGTTCCCACTAGGGTCTCCATCACCAGTGGAGGCTGGGCTGACTCAGCGGCATGCTCTGATGACTCTAGAAGGCCATGTTATAAGTCATAGTCACCACAGGTTTTCAGTGGCGTGTCTGAAGGTGATTCCAGGCCTCTCCTTGATCACTCTCCTCTCCCCCCGCCTCAGGCATCCGCTCCGTGAGCTTCTACGAGCACATCGTCACTGTGGGCACAGGGCAGGGCTCCCTGCTGTTCTACGACATCCGGGCCCAGAGGTTTCTAGAAGAGAAGCACTTACCCTGCTATGGCTCCAAGCCCAAGCTCGCAGGGGAGCATCTGAAGCTGAGCACTGGTAACGGCTGGCTGGTGAGTGTGCCTTCCCCTGGGGGACTGGCTCACACAGGAGCAGAAAGACGAGGGGGGCTGGGCCCCTGCATCTCTGTTCTCGGATTTACCTTCACATATTTGTGATCAAGTGGAGATTGTTGCCTCCATTTCACAGGTATGAGAAGGTTAAATCTCTGAGAAATTAAATGCTTTACCCATGGGCAGCCATTCCCTGGTGGATCTGGGAGAAGAATGTTAAGGGCATTGCTATAGAGCATTGATATCGAGGGCCCCATCATGTGAATTTTTTTTTGCCCATTTCCTAACCAAAGTAATAGGATGAGATTTACACTTGTGTGTCCAGCTGGCTCAGACTCATTCTTCGGAGGCCAGTCCTGGCTCCAGGTCTGAATGCAGTTTGATACATCTCCTGGGACTTTACTTTCCTTACTGAGGCATCAAGTAGCTAACACACTTTTCTCCTCCTTTTCCCAACAGAATCATGATGAAACTTGGAGGAATTATTTTTCAGACATTGATTTCTTCCCCAATGCTGTTTACACCCACTGCTACGACTCGTCTGGAACGAAGCTCTTTGTGGCAGGAGGTCCCCTCCCTTCAGGGCTCCATGGGAACTATGCGGGGCTCTGGAGCTAATGAATAACTGTTCTGAAATGCAGAGATTTACACTAACTTCCAGCTTCAGTTTCCTTATTTCTTCTTTTCATTTTTTCAGTTGTGTGATGCCCTTGTCTTATTGGAACACCAGAGTCTGATTCTGACTTGGGCATTTGACACAGGCTCCGTACGTTGGTCTGAAGTGGCTTTTTCTTTCTCCCCTCCCCCGCCCCCCGCCTTTGGCAATCAGAATTTTGCTTTAATACTTTTTTTGGCTTTTTATTTGCTTCTTACCCAAAGGATTTTTTTGTTAATCCCATATTGTATTTCCTTTTTAAGTGACACACACTTTCCCCTATTTGGCTTCTGCTTTAGGCTGACACAGTCATACTCATCCCTACTTTGCTGTTGTGAGGTAGGATTCCTTTATACTTATGTGGTTGCTGTCAGACTTTCTGTGAAAGTTTGGGGGCTCTGTGTGTGTGTATGTGTGTGTGTGTGTGTGGGTGTGTGGGTGTGCACAGGTACTATGTGTGTCATTGAAATTACATGGAGTGAAGATTACTTGTAATTAAAATATTTATAAAAGAAACTACTTTATCCATAGAGTCCAGCTTTGGGACTGGTTTTATCTTATTTTTTAAAGTACAAGTCTAATGACACTGTGTACAAAAACAGAAAAACAGAAAAAAAAAAACCCATCACCCAGAAAAATCTTTGAGAAAGATTGCAGGCATCCCCTGGGGCCCTATGCCAGGGGTCTCCTCCCTGGGGTTTCCCTATCTCTTAGGGCTTCCAGGGCCCAAGAGGGGGTAAACGCTCCCTTTCCTTTCCCTTCCCTTTGCCCCTATGGCTTCCTGAGGAGAAGGCTTCCGCCCATGTGTCACTTCCCATTCCCCTGGGCTGCTGTTGCTTCCCTAGAATGTCGAGGCCTCTGATGGAGCTTTTAGAAAAGGGGTAGAAGAAGTCTGAGTGCTGGATTATGCCAGACTTCCCTACCTCCCATTAGCTCTCCTCCTCCTTCCTCCTCTAAAAACATTTTTAAAAAATTAATCCAGATTGGGGGCCTGCAGCCAGCCAGAGGAGCCTCAGGTCTCCTTTGGCTTTGGGGAAATTCCGTGTTCCTTTTCCTTCCCTCTTCTGATTACCCTGATGGGTTTGGTTTAGTTTGGTTCGGTTTTCCCTTCAGAAGCAAGTTCAGTCTGGGGATGGGGGCTGAGTATCTGTGTGTAGTGTGCACCTAGTGTGTAAAATATCCGTCTCTCGGCATGGTGGGGAGGGGGTCAGCTCCGGAGCCCCAGGGCTGAGGCCTGGCTCCCGGGAGCATCCCTCATCCTTGCCTGGGTCCGAGGGGCTGGCCAGCAGCACTGATGTAATTAGCAAATAGGAATATTCTTCCTAGCCCACTTCCCCACCTTGACAATTTGTCTATTTGGGCTCCGGGTTTTTGTGACAAACTTGCCATCTACCCTCTTGTTCCCTGCTCATCATGCTGCGAACCACGGCTGTTCCCTTGATTTGGTGATTTCCTCTTTTCCTTTGAGCACTTACTCCAGTTAGCTGCCGGAAACACTTCCTGGGGATCAGAACACCTGTCATCTCCCTTTTCTCCATCCCGGTGGGTGAGGGGAAGCTTCCGAGATGCTCTGTGCCCAGGGAGTTTGGAAGGCGAAGTTACTCACTTAAGCGTCTGCGCCGACTCATGACAGGACAGACACAGCGCTGCTTGTGGAATTCTCCCTTTCTAACCTAGAGAAATAGGTGCTATCAACAGGGAATTAAGCAAAACGCTAGATGCTACAAATCTTTAACTGTCTTCATTTGTTTTTTCTCCAAGTATTAAACTACAGGCTGTAGATGACTTAGTTCTCAAAGAACTTATATCACTTTAAAGGAAAAACAGTACTTGTAACAAAAAAAAAAAGATCAAGTATGGTATTTTGTACTATTGCCTGACCCTCTTCTGTGATGGGTAATGCATTTGATTGTTTGGGATTTTCTGTTTTTAAAAATGTAGCACTTGACTTTTGCCAAGAAAAAAAAATAAATATTATTCCAGTGCAATATGGTGTGAGAGAGTGTGTGTGTGTGAAACTAAGGTACAGGGTGGAAGGTGGGAGGGCCTTGGTAGGAAGAGAGATAGACCCTCTCAAGTCCTTAGGAATTGGCATTCATGTCCAGTTAGCACCCTAGGGACTGGAATAAGTATGAAGGTACATAATGGTGGCACGTGTGACCTCACAGTACTAGTAAGGCCAAAGGCATGTATTCTATCCCTATTTAAATCATTTCATTTTACACACAAGAATATCTGAACTCATAGCACTGTACACAGTCATTAGATACTCTGTAAAAGAAGCTTTATATGGGGTGCCTACATGGTGCAGTGAATAGAGCACCAGCCCTGGAGTCAGGAGGACCTGAGTTCAAATCCAGCCTCAGACTAGCCATGTGACCTTGGGCAACTCACTTAACCCCAATTGCCCTACCTTCCCCTCCAAAAAGCAAAAAAAAAAAAAAAAAAAAAAAAAAGGCAGCAGCAGCTTTATTAAACAGATTAGGACACCTAGTCAGGAATCTACCATTGCCAGGGGGAAGAAGAAGAAATCTAGGGACTAGGAAAGAGGATTCTTCAGGACAATTCTCCTACTGCTCATTTCCCAGCCCTTCCTTTAAGCACTGAGAATAGAATTCTGAAGCACAGAACTCAGAAATCAGAGCAGAGATCTTTTTAAAATACACTTTTAATCATGTATTTTATTTTTATACCACCTGGATTTTCCTACCCTATAGTATCCCTTCCCACTCTTAGTAACAGAGAATGTTTTTTTTTGTTTTGTTTTGTTTTGCTTTTTTTTGGAGGGGGGGGGGAAGGCAGGGCAATTGGGGTTAAATGACTCGCCCAAAGTCACACGGCTAGTGTTAAAGTGTCTGAGGTCAAATTTGAACTCAGGTCCTCCTGACTCCAGGGCTGGTGCTCTATCTATTCACTGTGCCACCTAGCCACTCCCAGAGAATATTTTTTTAAAAGAAAAAGAGGAAGAAAAAAAAAATTGAAAACTAATCAACACATGGGAAAAAAATCTGACCTTACCTGCTGTGTTGTGTATCTGTGGACTCCCAAGCCCTGCAGAATGAGAAGGGGACTTTTCCTGTCTCTTCGTCCTTTCTGGTTTTGTGGCAGTTGTGGTTTCTCTTTCCATAACGGTAGTCATTGGTGATACTTGTGTTGTGTTCCTGACCCTGCTTAGTTCACTGTGAATCCATTTCATGGAGCTCTTTACGTGCTTCTCTGTGCTCAGCATGCTTGTCATTCCTTATACAACAGTGATGTGTGTTCCACGATTCGCTTAGCCGTTGCTCAATCAGGGAGTATCTACTTTGTTCCTATTTCTTTTCTACCAGAAGAATATTTTATTTAAATATTTAAATTATTTAATTTAAGCTAAATTAAATTTAAATATTAAATTATTTAAATATTTTGATGCATAGGAAGTGACAGTGAACCAGACTGAGACCAGTCACATAAGCCCGACAGAGGTTTTACTAGCCAACTGGAAAAGGATTTTCATATTGAAGTCTGAATCCCTTTTGGCCCAAAGGATCATCTGACAACGTAGGGGACAGAAAGGTGAGGGCTCTTGGACCCGTGCACCCTGCAGAAGCTTCAAAAGAACACGTGGAATAAGAAATATGATTAGACAGTTATAACCAGGTGAGGCACGTTTTAAGCTCCAGGTGTACAGAAGGCAGAAGCGAAGTGACCCAGTCCAGTGGCCTGGGCAGCCGCCCTACTTGTTGCATATCTCTTCCTAATAGGTTGCAGTCTGTCCAGAGTTGTAAAATGCAGGTGCAGCACAAGGCATTAAGGGGCCAGCTCCTCCTTGATGCAGTGTGGGAGATCAAGGAGTTGGCAGTTCTGGAATCAGCAACCAAGTCTGCTTCTGGCTATGGCAGGTGGATGGCCTACAGAGCAAGGTTTTCTGGGTGAGAGAGATAATAAGGAGAGCTTTATGGAGCCCACTGATCCTATGGGTGCCACTTCCCACAAGTGCCACCACTAGGGGTCACATTCAGACTTTTAACGATAGGCTTAACTTCATGGCATAGAGAAGAAAAGGAAGGGCGCATTTCATCCCATCTCCATCAGATTGCCCCCTCATTTATCCCCACTCACTCAGCTTCCCTCTTATCCTGTCTACTGTCTACAAATGACCATGTCTCACCCATCCTTAGTCTTACTTGCTGCTGGAGAAGATGAAGGAAGCTGTCATCTTCCTGAAGCACTTAAAAGTAGCTCTTCCTTGATTCTCAGGTCCAGCAGAAAAGTAAGGAGGAAGCTGAGATGCCAGAAGAACACTGAGCTGGAGAGGCAGATTAATTCTTGGCCCTCGCGTAGTAGAGTTTTCTTTTTGCCACTCTATCCAGTCTCTGCCCTGCATCTATTAGAGTATGCCTTCCATTGGAGGGCCTTGTCTTCCTTCTCTAAGGTCCTTCTCAGGTGCCTTAGGTTCAGGAAAGGTCAAGGCCCCTTCTAAGGCCATAGTTTTTCATCATCCCTTGTTAAAGCCATGTTCCCACATGTTGTCTTTCCACAACTTCTCATGCACCAACTCCTCCCATCTTTTGTCATCTTTGCCAGTCTGTCAGATGTGACTTAAAACTTTCAGGGTTGTTTTTATTTGCATTTCTTTTATTGTTAGTGTTTTACAGCCGGGCTTCTTACACTTTTTTTTTTAATCAAGTGCTTTATTAACTTCTAGTTGACATGATTCATTTCCGCAAGATTTTGAGTTACAGATTTTCTCCCCGTTTTTCCCCTTCTCACCACCCCAGGGCTTCTTAAACTTTTTCCACTTGCTGACGCCTCACCTGAGTTTCAGCAGTTTGTTAGTGTTGTGTGGCCTGAGGGCATGCGCAGGGCAAAGTTCACATGCTTTGTGTTCAGAGTCAAGGCTGCCCTGAAGTTGTGCGATGCATCCTGGGCAAGCGCTGCCAGAAACACCTCAGATTCATTACACTTTTGATTTTAAATTAATCTTTGGTCGTTGCAAATTCAGAAATCTTTTCCTGTTGCCATTAAGGCTATAACCCACAGTTTAAGTAGTGCTGATTCTAGAATATTCTTTTTGTATGGTTGTTAATAGTTTGCAATTCTTCTCTTGAGAACTTTTTCTTCATATCTTTGGCCACTTGGGAAATGACTTTTGGTCATATGTTTCTGACAGTTGTCTCTATATTTGGCATATCAAACCCTTGTTAGCGACAATTGATGCAAAGATTTTTTTTTTTCCCCAACTGACTACTTCTATTTTTATCCTAAACGTATTAATTTTGTTTATACAAAAGCTTTTCAATTTCATGTAATCAAAATTGTCTGTTTTATCCTTCGAAATTTCCTCTGTCTCTCATTTGATTAAGAATTCATCCCCTTCCCATAGCTGTCATTGCTCAATTACTTCTGGTTTTTTTTTGGGTGGCACAGCCTTTAATATTGAGTTCACGTATCTTTTCTGAGTCTCTTATGGAATGTGGTAAAAGATGTTGGTTTAAGCCTAATTTAAACCATACTATTTAATATTTTTCCCAGCAGTTATAATAAGTAGATTGTTTTTCTAGGTAGTTTGTTTTGGGGCTCAATTATTTTGAACAGATTTCCAGTGACTCCTTGTTGAAGGCAGCTGTCTGGCCTTTCAAATGTACCAGACATGCCACAAACTATGTGATTATTATAAGAGGTGGTTTTAGGGGGGCAGAATGAGAAATGGAACCTCTCTGCAGTGCACAGTCATTTTAAAAAATAGCATCATTGCAGGGACCAAGTGATTGAGACACTGCTGGAAAATAAGGTTACATTTGCTTGAGAACCTAAAGCATTAGGGTCAGAGGATGACAGGAGGACTCAGGCATGTCAGCATATCTGTGACTTCAAGCCATTGACAAAACTGTTTTATAGCAAAGAGCTCCAGACCAGTTCCTGGGACACTCCAGGAGAGACTTCCAGATGGACACTGAGCCGCTGTCCTCAGGATGGGTCATTAATCTGTTCTGAATGCACAGGGTGTCAAAATCAATTAGAACATCCCTGGGGCTGCATATTGACTTAGAAAATTACACATCAGCTACATGGTACTGTATTTTTGTTTTTCGTTAAACATCTTTTGATTACATCTTTACCTGATTGAGCTTATAAGGGGAGTGTTATTACAGTGAGCTTAGCACCTGTGGTATAGCCCACATCTTTCATGTGGATAGCAGGAAAGACTTTACCAAGTGTTTTGCTGAATTTCAGTTATATTTATGGCTATGACATTCCCATGGTATACTAGACTAGTAACCCTGTCAGAAAAGGAATTGGGATGTCATATATGACATCCTGATCTCAGTGAAATCATGCTGTCTCTCTATGATTCCTGTTGCCTTTTCTATATACTCACTAATCATACTGCCTGTAATAATAAATGCCTTTTAAAATTTTCCCAGGAATTGGAAGTCGAGCGCACTCACCTCTACCGTGTTTCTTCCCTTTTCTTTTTCATCCAGATCATTAGTGATTATATTGTCAGAATTTTTATCTTTATGGTCTCCCATCCCTTTCAAACTGTCTTAGGATCACTCCCATTGTTCTCAGAACTTCTTGATGTTTCTTAGAACTTGTGAAATGTGCGCTTAGATATGACCTGTGTTCCTGCACCCTGTGTTACTTTGAAGTCTAGAACGAAATAGTCACTTTTTTCCCCAAGGGTCTTGTCACTTCTTTGGTGACTCAGCTCATTCCTTACAGGAATACTCTTTCAGCCAAACTGGTTTACATACTGTTCCTAAAACACAGTTTGGGATTTCCTGCCTTCACATTTGTTTACACGATTCCACATGCCTGGAACAAGAGAAGAAAACCTGCATTACCAATACCCAGAGAAGAGAGAGAATGTAGGAGGGAGAGGGTAGCCAAAGTGTCATGTTGCATAGAGTTCAAGAAGGATGGGGACTGAGAAAAGGCCGTAAGACTTAACCATTAAGAGGTCTTCGGTAGCCTTTGAGAGAGCAACAGATAGAATGTTCCCCAAGTTTTCTCCAGGCAAACACTGGCAGTTCCTTCGGCTAGTACTCATATGACATCATTTTGAGGTCTGTCACCAGCCTGGCAGTCCTCTGTTTTTCATTGTGTCCTCTCTGTAATGTGTATTCAAAAGTTAACCTAGTGGTGCAGATGTTATCTGACCAAAGACACTTTGTTCTGGATATGGGGCTCCTACTATAGCCTAAAGTTGGAATAGCTTTTTTTGAAACATGAATCTTATCATTTCTGCTTCCCCAGCCTCTCACATCTGTCCTCTCCTATGCATCATATGGCCCCCACCTTGGGACAGGTCCTCATCCCTTCTCATGGATTTATTGCAATAGCCTCCTACTTGGTCCCTCTGTCTCACATGTTTCTCCATTCCAATGTATCATCCACATAGCTGCAAAAATAATTTCCCTAAAGTTCTGGTCCAACTGTGTCATTGCCTCACTTGGCAAATTCCCACGACTCCCTGTTGCCTCTAGGCTCAAATATAAAGTCCTCTTGCTTTGAAAGCTCTTCTTGCTTATGCTTCTTCTTCAGCCTTATGCACTCCTCTCCTTGCCTTTTTCACTCCAGCCAAATGGGCCTTCATGTTGCTTCACACAGCAGACATTGATGTACTGAGGAAGCAGCTTCTCTTTCAGGTCTCTGCCTATAAGACTGGATATATGAAGGAAAATTCAGGTAACATTGGGGAAGGACAGCAGAGGTATACTGGACTCCTCCAGGAAGAAAGTGAACAGCCTTTGACCTGTGTCAGCCACAAGAATAGAGAAAAAGGAATGAGTAGCAACGTAAGTCCATACCTCTCTCCTGAGGCCTGGGCCACCTGCTCTGCCTCGTTATTGGGGGTCAGAGTTAGCCACTTCATTAAGCATAGCAATTTTGTTCAGTTCTCTTATCCATTGTGAGCCTCCAAGGGTCACCCACCTTTTTCACTGGCCACACTGGGAAGGGAAGGGAAGAGAAAGGGAATAAGCATTTATATGGTGCCTACGACATGTCGTCAGGCACTGTGCTAAGTGTTTTGTACAGGGATTATTTGTAGATTGGGGAGTTAGCATAGCACAGCACTCCCCAACACTGGATACTGTTTGACGTTACCTACACGGCAACTTCAGGAAATTCCCAGGGTTCCCATTTATTCCCAGTAATTGGTGTAAAGGTTAGAGTAATCGCATCTTACGGGTACTGACTGACTTAAGTATTTATTATGTCTTTTCCCAAATATACCCACCCTGATTATCCACAATTGTGAACCAGATGTGGGCCTTACCTCTCAACTCCACCTCAGCAAAGATGCCCTAAACTTTGATGGAACAGAAAAGCTTATACTCCCCCAATCCCAGATGTTCTGCTACAGTTTTGCTAGTGTTCTCCCAAGGGGATCCAAAGCTGCTTAGAAGGAAGAGCATCATCACCTTCCACTATTGGAATGGAGTTCTATGGACAGCCTTATTTCCCCAGCTAGGCATTAGGACTGTTTCAGTCCCTTGCTCAAATTTGACGATTAGGCCTCTCCAGTGGTACATCACAGAGTAACCACTGTCATTGACACCACTCAAGTGGCGCTCTGCCCAGAAGATAAGGGCTACTTGTTCCTGATGGCATAGGGCACCAGGGTCATAGTGGAATGTCAGATCTAGTCTAGCACATCTCTTACAGTAATTTTCAACCCTCTGCTGACTTTCATGGGGGAACTGTCTACAAAGGGAATCTGTCTTTATGGGGAGGGGTATGTACAACTCCCCATGTTAGCCACTAAAAATAGAGACAAAGAACAGGTCTCGTCTCGTCTGGGACCTCTAACTGATTTCACCTGGTTTTGCAAAGTAAATCTTAGGTAAAATCCCATAAGCTGATGGAATTCAATGACCAGGAGGAGCTCTACCATGGCCATACTAGACCATTCTATCACCAGTCATTGTTCCAATAACTCATTAAATTGTGCAAAAGTTCTACAGTTCTCGCAATTGCTTTGGTGGTGAAATCCCACTCATTCTCCAATTCCCTCTGGTGTGAGTAACAGGTAAAGACTGAGTTTCTTAATCAAGACCAAGTATCTCCCAGTTATCTTTATTTTCACTCCTTTCCTTTTTTCTCATGGCCCTGATCTCAGTAAAATTCTACACAATGACCAGCAATATCTCTAGGTTGAACCCAAGGTTTCACCAAACACGCTGCAAATTACAAAGAAGAAAAAAGATAAGAATAGTCAATACTGGAACGGTTGTGGGAAGATAAGTACACTGATGCTTTGTTGGCGGAGCCACTAAACCATTTTTGGAAAGTAATTTGGAATTATTTAAATTAAGTGACTAAAACATTCATGCTCTTTGACCCAGACATTCCATGATTGGGCTTACACCCCAACAGAGTCAAGGATAGGAAGTCCCTGTGTACAACAAAATATTTAGCAACATTTTTTTGTGTGATAACAAAGAATTAGAAACAAAGTTAATGACAGTTAATTGGGGAATGTCTTAAATAATGGTACATGAATGTAATGGAATATGACTTGCTGCAAAAAATTATGAAAGTGATGAGTACAGAAAAGCATGGAAAGATTTACATAACCTGATGCAGAGTGAAATAAGCAGAGCCAAGAAAACAATGTACCCAGTCACAATGATGTAAATGGGAAGATACCCTCTGCTGTGTCAGTCAAACACATCTTTCCGGCCAGGTGCTTTGGCTATGACACATGCAGAGGCAGAGGGGAGCTGTGAAAATGGAAAGAACAGCCACAAAATATTTAAAAGGGAATATTGCAAAATTACAAAAAAGACAAACATGGCCCCAAAGAAGGGATATGAGAAGACACCTCCAACCCACTCATTTGCAAAGGGTGCAGGTCCATCAGTGTGTTGCATTGCATATATTTTCAGACTTTGTATCACTTTAAATAATTTTGCTGATTTCTTTTTTATCTTTGAAATTATTTGCTATACGAAATGACGGTTGAAAGATGCTGAGGAAAATTTTTGTAATCTTAAAAAAAGAATAAATTATTTTCTTTAATCTTCATGTTGCAAAATCGCAACAACAACAAAAAACAGCACTAGTCCAAAGAAGAGAGACAAGAAGACACCCCTGCCTCTGCTTTTGCAGAGGTGAGAAGCCCACCGATGTGGGACATGCAAATATTTTCAGGCTTATTCACTTGTTTACTACCTTTTTCTTTTTTTCTCTTAAAAATGTTATTATATAGAATAGTTCTTTAGGAAGGAGGAGGAGGGATACTAGGGGAAATTTTGGTGATGTAAAACAAAATCAATACAATTTTTTTTATAAAGACCTCTAGGCTGGAGACCATACATCCCATATGCCCTGATCAGTATCATACATTTCATTTGTGCTATTAAATATGCCCTCAGTCTTTAGGTCATACTGCTAAGAATTCAAAAAGTACATTCACATTTATCTCAAGTTGACACACTTTCATTTTCCATATGCAGGTGTCCGAGGTTTTTGTTTCAATTTGTTTTTTGGGACCATAAGCAAAACAAAAACAAGCCCTTGTAATACCTGCACTCTCCCAGTTGATGTTCTTAAACACCCATCGGACTAATTCTGCAGTGTCAATGAAACCCCTTCCCTGCCCCATTGTGATGACTTAGCCTTTTCAATCAAAAATAAAGTGGCCACAAGCCTGTATCCAGTTATCCAAACACCCAAGTATCTGTGCATTCTGCATCACCCTTCTGCACCTTCAACCACAAAGTTATCCTAAGTTATCTTGCAGATATAATGCAAAACATTCTGGGCCAAATCCAACTCAGGCCCTGCTGATCTTGAGACTTGGATCTGGAACACAACAAAATACTCATGGACCATACCTTTTTGGAAACATTGGATTCAGGTGGAGACAGCTCCCCTCTGCTTCTGCATTTGCCATGGTGGCAGCACCTGGCTAGAAAGGTGTGTTGACTAGCACAACAGTGGGTATTCTATTAAGTCTTAAGAAATGCTCGTAGGCTGGACTTTTTATTCTCCAGGAAACCAGCAAACCATATCAAGGGCTTGACTCTTTAGTCCCCTAGACCAATCGAGTCTCAAAGGTTTCCTTGCCTTTTTAAGGAGAACATCTAGCCTGAATGAAACAATGCTGCCTCTCCTTCATGCTCTCAACTGACCTCTCTTACTAGACCCAGATGAATTGTATCCTAGGTCAATGAAATGACTGGCAGGTGTGATTGATTAATACTCATTTATCTTTGAAAGATCATGGGAAATGGAATCGGTACCACAGGACTGGAGAAGGGAAAAAGTTCCATTTTTGTGGGGTTTTTTAGTTGCTTTTTTTTAAAGAGAAAAGTTTTTGAACTGTAGACCAGGCATTTATGACTTTTATGTGTGGGCAGATGCTATCATTTCTTTTAAAAGGATGGTTAGTTAATATGTAGAAGAAGTAGCAATAATCACAAATCCAGCAAGCCTTCATCAAGAACAAATGCCAGAGTCATCTCATTTCGTTTTTCAACGGGGCTATGGTTGATAAAGGGAATGCACTAAATATTAGTTTACCTGGATTTGGTAAAGTATTTTATACTATAATGCTGTGGATAAAATGGAAAGATATAGGGTAGGTGACTGAAACAGGCTGAATGGGTGGACTCATCATTTAGAGTGTAAGGTCAAACTGGAAGGTGGTCTCTAGTAGAATATTCTCAACAATTTCTCCTTGGCCCTTTGCTATTTAACTTTTTTTTGGTCAATAACTTGGGAATAGAGATAGATGACGTTAGGTTTACTGGTGATGTGAAACTGGGGTGGAAAGCCAGTGAATACACCAAGTGACAGAGTCGGTGTAGACAAGCTCAAACACTGGACCAAATCTAATAATCTGAAATCCAATAGGGATAAATGTTAAATTGGCTTTATAAGTCCAAAACGGGAAAGGTTAGCTAGTCAGCAGTCTTTCTGAAAAAGATATGGGTGTCTTTGGAGGGAAGGCAGGGCAACTGGGGTTAAGTGGCACAGCTAGTTTTTTGTGTTAAGTGTCTGAGGCAGAATTTGAACTCAGGGCCTCGACTCCAGGGCCATTGCTCTACTCACTGTGCCACCTAGCCGCCCCAAGATCTGGGTGTCTTGATGAGATGAAAGCTCAATGAGTTAAGTGTGTAATACAGCAGCTGGGGGGGGGGAGCAAAGATAACCTTCATTAAAACGTGCATTAAAAAAGGCACGCCTTTGAAGGGCAGGAAGGTGAAAGCTCTGTTGTACTCAGCCCTAATCAGATCCCATCTGGAATGTTGGGTACATGCTCAGGGCCACACTTCAGGAAGGACATTGATAAGCTACAAAGCATGCAGAGAAAGGCAATCAAGAAAATCAAGGGCCATTTTTGAGGTTCTGTTCAAAGAACTGGAGATATTTAGCCTGAAGAAGAGACGACTCCAAGGGAAGAGAAGGAGCATTTATTAAGCACCTACTATGTACCAAGCACAGTGATAAGCATTTTATTACCTCATTTGATCCTCACAACCCTGTGAGAGAGGTACTGCTGTTATCCCCATTTTACAGTTGAGGAAACTGAGGCAAACAGGTTCAGTCACATTCCTAATAAATGTCTATGGCTGGATTTGAACTCGGGCCTTCCTGACTCCAAGTCCAGCTCTCTATTGCACCACCTAGCTGCCTTTTTGTTAGCAAAAGTAACACGTACTGTTAGTTGCAAACACAATTATTAAATGCCCAGCTATTTCTTTTGTGAAAAGTTTCTATGGGGGAGTAGTCATTTTGAGTGAAGTGAATTATGTGTCAAAATATTATATCCCTTCCCATCCCTAACCCCACCCCCAGATAAATCAAGGGATCAAAATCACCATCCCAACAACACAGCCCATGCTTTCCTGGCTCATTAATTTACCTCTACTTAAAGTGTCCTTCCTTCCCACTACCCCACATCTCCATCTACTGAAATATTATCCACCCTCCAAGTGCCAATTCAAATACCACCTCTACCAGGAAGTCTTCTGTGGATGTACATATAAGATTGAGAGCTTAGACCCATACAATCGGAGCTCATTTACTCCAGCCTTATTTAATAGACAGGGAAACCATTCCCAAGAAGTTAAATGACTTGTCTAAGATGACCCAGGATGGGGTTGCAGAGAGAGGATTTACCGTCAAGTCTTCCAACTACACATCCAGTATTGTTTCCAGCACACCAAACCGCTAAGGGTTTTGTCCTCCCAAGGCAGGGACTAGAGGCAGCTGCTTCGTAGGCAACTAGAAGAGTATAGGGAAATGGAAGCAATCAGGAAGTTTTCAAACTCTCTTTCTTTTTAAGGCACAGACAGTTCCACTTTTGCAATGTCAAGTTGCATATCCTCCAGTGAAAGCTCAAAACCTCCAGGCAACAGTAACTTAGATCAAAGTATACAATTTTTAGACCTTGCCCAAGGCAGGCAAATGCCTTTCATCCTTCAGGCCACCAGTGATCTCTTCCTCTTCAGGATTTCCTCAATCCTTTGTTTTGACCTCACTCAATGAACACTTGGCCACACCAAGTTTTGTGTTCTATCTATTTCCATATATATCTTATTGCCCTCTGATAGATTATAAGCACCTTGAGAGAGGGTACCCGTTATGAACTGTATCCCCCACCAACATCTTGAATAATGACTCAAATATAGCAGGGATATAGTCAATACTTGTCAAATGTTGAATGAATGAATGGATGAATGAATGAACAAATGGAACAGTGGTCATCCAGCCTTTGTTTAAATACTTCTGATAGAAACTTACTAAATCACAAAATTCTCTGGTTGTTGTATTAATTTACAAAGTCAAATTGAACTGAATTGTAAAGTTCAAAAAGGCAAGGACCATAGATTTATATTTATTTTTTATCCTCTCCAGGGTTCCTAGTGCAGGGCTCTGCACACAAGGGGATACTATCTATGCTAAGGATTTCAAAAGACGTTATGGTATCACTGAAAACATTATTGTCCTCATATAAGAGGAGAAAACTGAGGCCGTTGGGACTTCCCAGAGAGTGTCAGAGTCAAAAACAGACCTGAGACTACTGACACTATCTCTGTTCCAAGCATAGGCTGGTTTCCCTCCTAGAAGAAAAATTGAAGAGCCCTGAGGAACACCTCTTTACCCTCCAGATTATCAGGAACCACGAAATCTTCCTAAAAAACAAACACATAAAAAAACAGAAGCAGGCTTCAATCAGGGGAAAAGAACCTGAAATAACGGGAATCTTGATCCTTGTCAGGAAGTTGGAGAATCAAAGGATGTGATCCTATGGTGTCAGGAGACACTGTACCTTGGAGCTTAAAAGAGAGAGAGGAGAGAATTCCAGAAGAGGAAGGAGCTGGGTGCCCTAAGGAGGAAGTGGTTGCTTGACCTCCAAGGACTGATGGAGAACCACAGAAGCTATCAGGTGAGAGATTGTGCAGTAAAGGTAGAATGCCTTTGGTGGTTGGTGTCTCTGCACCCAGGGGGACCTGATAACAACAGAGAGGTCTTTTGTCCTCCTGGGGGATAGTTCCAAGAAGTAACTGAAAACATCCCAGGACTTGTCAAAAATGGATGACTGCCACCCAGTTCCGGTGATTCGCTTTCTGATTCCTCAGTTTACTCATCCCCCCTTTACCTCATCTTCACAAAGAGATGGTCAAATACGTGACCTTGCCACTGCCCACAGCTGTTCTACTTCTATGCCGGTGAACTCCGAAATTCCTTCATCTGTCATTGTCTATCGTCATTCCACCTTTCCCTCTGCCTTACAACCCCTAGTCCTGCTCTTCATCCTCACCATCCTCACCTCCAATCAGATCACCCCTCAGTTCTTTCCCAAGCCAGGAGATTTACACCAGCGACACTTTCTTCCCTTCTCCATCTTGACCACTAGGTGAACCAGTTCACTTCTACACTCTCCTCCTGAGTCCCTGGACCCCTTATCCTCTCACTAATCTTACCCTGCTGAGCCTAAACCTTGGATTACCCCCACCATCCACTGCCTTTGTTCCTGCTCCCTTGCCACTGGGCAGAGCTAGAGAAAATCACGAAACTGGGCTGCCCAAGTCTTCACCAAATTTATGTTACATAATCTCCAATAGGTTCTCTCCTCAGCAATTCCTCCAGCCTTTTACAACTCCTTAATCAATTCACTCACTACCCACTCACCACAATGGCTTTTCCAAACCTTTTCATCCTTCTCAACCTTCCCTTGGCTCTCCCTTCACACTTGGCTTTGCACTCTCAGCTGAGAACCTTGCCTGAGAACTTTGCACTCTCAGCTGAGAACACTGAAAAAAAAAAAGAGGCCATTCACCAAGAGTCTTCTCTTCTCCCCTCCCACCATTTATATGCCTTCTGCCAATATCTCCTCCTTCATCCCCATATTATGTAAAGAGGTAGCCTATCTCTTTACCAAAGCAAACTTTTCCCTATGAACAAGTGATTCAATTCCATCCTGTCTTCTCCAATAGATTTAAAGTACTCTCTGTCACCCACACTCTCTCACTAATCTTCAATCTCTGTCTACTGGCTGCTTCTCTGCTGCTCACAAACATGTCCATGTCTCCCTTAACCTCAGAAAAACCTCCTTGATCCTCCCATCCAAGGGTATGCTGGAACCAGCTCCTATTGACTCATAAGAGCTAATTGTTAAATTTTCAGTGGAAATATTTACGCCTCAGAAATTGGCAGACTATAAAACCAGGGCTTCCGTCATACTGTTTTGTTGATTGTCTGTGCTTAAGAAAGTGATGGAGAAGATGGTAATGATGAAGATTAAACTTAAAAGGGTGTTGTCTTTTCAGAGCGCTGGTTGTTCAAATTTTACCAGCACCACTGCCTCTGTCCCTGGTAGTTTTCGTCTTGTATCTCTCCTCTTTGTGGCTAAACTCCTCAAGAAGGACATCTACAACGGTGCCTCCACTTCTCTTCAAGCCCTTTGCAATCCAGTTTTTTACCTCATCATTCAACTGAAACTGCCTTCGTCAGAGTTACCAGTGATCTCTTCATTGCCCAATCTAATGGCCTTTCTCAATCACCATTCTTCTTGACCTCTCCGTAGCCTGACACTATTAATTACCCTCTCCTCTCTAGGTGTCCTGATTCTACCTGTCTGACCACTCCTTCTCAGTCTCCTTTCCTGCCTCTTCATCCAGCTTGTACCTACTAACCATAGGTGTTGCCCAAGACACTGCCCTGGGCCTTCTTCTTTTCTCCCTCTGTACAATTTTTCATATGCTCCTATGGATTCAATTATCATCTATGTGCAGATGATTCTCAGATCTATTTATCCAGCCCTAATGTCTCTCCTGACCTCCAGTTACATCTCCAGTTGCCTAGTAGACATCCCATACTGCATGTCCCATAAACATGTTAAACTCAATTTGTCCAAAATAGAACTCATTATGTCCCCCTCCAACCACCCAACCTCTCCCCAACTTCCTGACTTCCCAAATGCTAAGGCACCGCCATCCAACCCATCACCCAGGTTCAAAACCTGAATGGCATCTTCAGCTTGTCGCTTGTATTTGGCCGGCTTATCCAATCTGTTGCCAAGGCTGTCAAGTCGACCTTCGTAACATCTCTCCTATCTGCCTTCTCTCCTCTGATACTGCCACCACGCTGGTGTGGGGCCTCATCACTTCGTGCCCCAACCATTGCCATAGCCTGCTGCTTGATTCCCTCTTCAAGTCTCTGTCCAGTCCAGTCCATGTCACCCATCAAAGCGATCTTCCTAAAGCACCCCGGTCAGTAACTCCCGTGGTTCCCTGTTACCTCCAGGGTCAAATACAAAATCCTGTTTGGCTTTTAAAGCCCCTCATAACCTGGCACCCTCCAACAATCCCAGCCTGCCTGCTGTGTGACCCAGCGACACTGGCCTTCTCTCTGAAGCTCCAACAGTCTAGCCCCCTCCTGGCCCCGCCTTTTCACTGCCTGTCCTCCATTCCCAGGATGCTCCCCCTCCTGGATTCCCTGGATCCCTCTGAGTCTCAGCTAATATTCTGCCTCTGGTCTCCCTCAGTGGTAGTGCCTTCCCTCCATGACCATCTTAAGTACATCCCACATCGACCTTGTTTGTACATAGTTGTTTGCATGTCGTCCCCCCTGTCAGTTGTGATCTCTCGAAGGGCAAGGACTGTTTTTGCCTTTGTTTCTACTCCCTATCCCAGTGCCCGGCTCATAATGAATGCTTATTGCCTGGACCCGGTGAGCACACACCTCCCACTTCCACCCCCCTTAGACTCTAGTCAGTTCATTGCTTTCTCACACCAGTGTAATGACAATTCCCCACCCCCTGAGCACAGAAAAAAAATGGCTCTGTCTGCCACCACTCTAACATTCCTTCTCTGTGAGACTCAACTGTATCAGCGGGTAAAGTTCATTAGGATGTGTGGAGTGGAAGAGAAAGAAAGAAAGGGAAACAGGACGGTGAGTCCTTAGTGACCGAGGGGGGAGTACCACCAGCTAAACCAAGGTTGTTACAGTCTGCTTGAGTTCAGAACTTTTACTTGCCCTCCTTTCCCAAATGAGACACAACTTCCTGGTATTAGGCTGAGACAAATGGACCTCCTGTCTAGTTTTCCAGCCGAAAGTCTTGCTGTTCCTCCCCCCAAGGGCTGCACAGGCCTAAGTGAATAGAGCTGCACATGGATCCAGCCCAGTTCAGTCTGTTCTCACTCAGTCTGGTCCTGTCCAGGGTGTCCCTGAAGACCCAGGTCCCTGCCCCTGGATGTTACTCTCAGGAGGTGGTAATGGGACTGAGGATGTGAAAAGAAAGGAGAGTGCTGGGTTTAGGACTCAAGGTGTGGAGAGGGAGGGGGAGGAATGGGCAATGACAGTCTCCTTTACTGCTTATAAACCATGCTGAGATTTGCTGGAAGCCAGCCAGTGGAGAGTGGGGTCCTGAAGGGCCTGCTCCACCCAGTGCATCAGGAGTAGGATTATGAACTCCTGCAGCCATCAGCTCTGCCTCTTTTGGAAATGAACTTGGTGGGGGCAACTGCTCTGAAGAAGCCTCATTAAATCTGAGTCCACTCTCCCCAGGGACCAAGTTGGCTTGGAGAGAATGGGCCCTTGGGTGTTGTGGGGAAAATATTTGTACATCTGTTCTTGGTATTTCTTAACAGTGATCAACAGTGTCAAATGCTGCAGTGAATATCCCTTTAATAAAACTATTCAGTGTTAATTGGTTAAGGGGAATTGGGGCATGCACCATTGATCACTAGCCATGAGTGGCACACACCTGAATGGGAACTTGAGCTGTTAGCATTAGAAAAGAAAAAACAATTCCAGCCCCTCGGGGTGACCATAGAAAGTTGATGGGAGATATAGTCAATCCTGCTCTGAAAGGGAGAGCTCCAAATTATTGCTGTCTCTACATGAATGAAGGTCATCCTCCAAAAGAGTATTGGAAGGGAACTTGCAGGCTTTCACAATCTTTACCATTTCACTGTTAATTGTTCTGAGATTTTAAAAGATGAAAGAGATAGAAGAATAAAAGGATTGCCCTCGTGTATAAAGGAGAAAGAAGGTGGCAGAGTGTAACCATTTCTTATAATTAGTGTGCATGAGAAGTGTATACGAATAGAGAGCAATCATCAGATGAACTTTATTCTTATCTGAATTGCACAAGGGAGAGTCAAACGCTCCCAAATACACAGTTTGTTGCAGAAATATACTAAGCTCAAGAGGGGAACAAACAGTGATGGAAAAGGGAGTAGGTTCAGAGAGAAGATGGTACCAGGGAGGGACTTATTGGAGCACAACGAACTTCCTGATACCGAGGGAAGAGGAAAAGGGAAGGGGGTGAGCAGAGAAAAGAACTGGAATCTAATGTTAGACAATGGGGAGGATGACTCAACAAACGGTACTGGAATGGAATGGAATGTTATTGTGCCATGAGAAATGCCTAAAGAGACGATTGCAGAGAATCCTGGGCAGCATGAACTGATGCCCAGTGAAGCAAGCAAAACCAAAACTGTTTATACAAGGACACCAATGTAAAGAAACACAACTCTGAGATACTTAAGAACCCTGACGAATGCACTGACCAGCCATGTCCCTAGAACTCCGAGGAAGCACGCTATCTGCCTTTTGACAGAAAGGTGATGAATTCAAGGTGCAACATTTTTGGACATGGCCACTGTGTGCATTAATTTTGTTTGATTATGCTTATTTGATACAAGGGTTTTTTTTCTCTTTCAGTTTTTAATTGGGATAGGCTTCGGGAAGGTTATTGATATTGATTCCAAAAAAGAAGGCCATTTAACTTTTTTTAAAAGTGCACAGAAGGGAACAGAAGAAAGTTTAGAAGGAAGCACAAAGCAAGCAGGACCGTCATGTGGGAAAATATTCTTTGATATATAAATGCTTCTCTGGTTGGGGGAGGGATACTGGGAGAAATTTAGATGATGAAAAAGCAAAAGGTATCAATAAAAATTTATTTTAAAAAAAGAATGTGTGAAATTTATTTTAAAAATAAGCAGTATGAAATGGAGATTATAGCTTCATGTTATTGCTTCCTCTGTGTGTTTTGCTGTGTATCTGAAAATGTTTATTTTTTGGTGTTTATATTCAGAATAAAAATTAAATTTAAAAATCTAATATCATATAGTGGACACTGGGGAGACATGTGGTGGTTATGAGCAATCTGTGACCTAACCAGTAAGGAAATCTAAAGAATAGGAATCATCCTGGAATTTTATAAGAGAAGGAAAAGATAGGCTGTCAGTCAATAAACATTTATTCAGCACTTTGATGTACCAGGCACAGTGCTAATTAGGCACTAGGGGTACAAATATGAAAACCAGTCCTTGCCTTCATGGAACTTACAATTGAATTGGGGAAGACAACACACAAACAGAAGTTGAAAATCAGGGGAGGAAGGTACCTGGGGATGATGGTGTCCCTTCCCTATGGTCAGTAGATGGGAGGACATGGATAAGAGACACACAGGATGAGCAGACATGTGAATGGGCTGCAGCCCACCCACGTCATTGAAGGGTGCTTCTCAGTCAGTGAGATCAGAAAGTTATTTAAGCATCTGAATATGGTAGACATTGTGCATATGTCCTCCTGGCTCTGCTTTCTTCGTTTTGTGTCAGTTTGTACAAGTCTCCCTATTTTTCTCTGAATTCATTGTATTCATCCTTTCTTACAACATAATATTCCATTATATCCATAGACCATAATTTGTCTAGCCATTCCCCTATGAGCAATACTTTGTTTCTAGTTCTTTGAGAGAGAGAGAAGGAAGGAAGGAAGGAAGGAAGGAAGGAAGGAAGGAAGGAAGGAAGGAAGGAAGGAAGGAAGGAAGGAAGGAAGGAAGGAAGGAAGAAAGGAAGGAAGGAAGGAAGGAAGGAAAAAAAGTTGCTATGAATATTTAGAAATATTTTGTGAATGTTTCGTATTTGACCACTTGTTCCCAAATATGAGATTACTGGGTCAAAGAGAATTATTAGCAGTTTAAAGGCTTTTCTTGCATAATTCCAAATTGTTTTCCAGAAGGGTTAGAATAATCCATATCTTTGCCCACAGCATTATCAGTGTCCTAAGTGTGTATGAAGATTTTATTCCCTTCCTGCTTAGGTACCTTCATGGTTTTCCTTTCTCATTCATCTTGTGTTTATCTTTTTTCCTCTAAAGCCCACAGCCTTCAATGCCAGGCACCCAAGCTAGCACCTGGACAGATTGTTTGTACTTTTGCTATTGTTATGAGTGAACCTTGTCTCTTCAATTAGAGTCTTTTACTTTTCTGTTTTTATACACCATAGCACAACTTGCTGGTCTTTCCACAGTGATCATATTCCTTGAGCCAGTTTACCTCACATCTAACCTAGGTCAAGTTATTCCCTTTATAATATTCCGCACAACTACCCTGTGGCCAAAGCAAATGTTCTTAACCTGGGATCCATGAAGTAGTTGCTTTTTGTTTAGTTGTGGGGGTTTTTTTGGGGGGGGGAGTGGTTGGTTGTTTTTTTAAAATTTTGATCATTGTATTTCAGTATAATTAATTTCCTTTATAAATTTTAGGCACTTAAAACTTATTCTGAAGCATCCACAACTCAAAAAAAATTGAGAACCCCCTGTTTTTTGGGTTTGGGTTTTTTTTTTTGCTTTTTGGAGGGCAATTGGGTTAAGTGACTTGCCCAAGGTCACACGGCTGTTTTTGCGTTAAGTGTCTGAGGCCAGAGAACCCCCTGTTTTAAGGGGCCCTTTTTGTTTGGATCCTTTTTGGCTTCTGATCATGAGCATACTGATTTGGTAGCCACTTCCATTATCAAATCAACAAGGTGTCTTCCTGCCTTCTCTCTCTTTATGTAGGCTTGTAGGGCATCAGTCTGTAACTGGAAAAAGAAAAAGTAAGCCCCCCAGGTCAAAATGAGATCTGTCAAAGAACAGAGTGAAGCTAATTGGGTAACTAAGCAAGGCACCAGGGTGTGACAGAAAAAACAGACAGTGCTTGGAATCAGCAGGGCTGGGTTTGGATCTTGGTTCTGCTATTGGCTTCCTTTGGGAAGAAAACCACTTCACTTTCCTTGGGCCTCATTTTTTGTCACCTATAAAAAAAGGCTGCACTGGGTGATATTCAGGGTCCCTTCTATCTCTAGAGCTTAGGATACCTTAAGCATGGACTCATTAACATCTGGGTGTTCTTAACAAAACTACCGTACCACAGTGTCAGAGACTGACACTTGGGTAAGAATTTAACCTTCTTTAGAAAAGGTGGCTACTGTGGTTTGGGGCAGGCATTTGCCCTTACAGATTCAGCTCAACAAGTATTTGTTAAACACCAGGGGTGTGCTGGAGGGAGATCTTACGGCTCCCAAGAGCCCATTGCTAGATTGTCAGCGTGAGCATTTACACCTTGGTAAATACCACAAATCAGTCTGATTTGTTTATTGTCTAGATTTAAGAAAGGATGGAGGGAATGTTAATGACACAAATTAAGCGTTGTGTTTCCACACTGCTCATCCCTCACACCCCCAAAGCCGGTTAAACTGCTAAAACATTTATTATGGCAAAGCAGCCTCTTCATGGGCTAGGTTCTAGAAATGCAAAGATCTGGTATCTGGTAACTGCTTCCAACTTGTAGAGCTGGTCATACAGAGAATGACTACTCTATGGGTTTGAATTCTCTGAAGCTCATGAATCTCCAGCGACCTTATCTTTAATGGTCAGTCAGAGGACACAGTTAGTTAAAAACAAAAGATAAAATGGCAGCCACAGACAAAAAGAGCAATGAAACATTTTTCTCATAAACCCAGAGTGCCGTTTACCACAAATATACACATCGGTGGCAGGAGTGACCACTCATAGGGAGGACATATTGAGGTGCATGGAGCATATATGGCACAGAGGTAAGAAGCACACAGAGCCAGAGCACATATGCAGAGGGGCAATCCCTCATTCCGTAGGAACGGATGTCTTCTCCTGGTAACATCATGATGCTCCATCAGGCCTGTGCTATCTGTTCTCATGAACCTCAGGTATCCTGGTTTCTCCCCTCCCAAAGGTCTCTGTATCCTGAAGTATCTTCCCCCACTCAAATCAATTGTCTTAAAAACTTGATTTGGGGCTCCTTCTGTGCTGCTGTAGGACCTGAGTTTGCCTGAGATGCCAATGAAGCCAAGAAAGTGATCTGGAGAACCAGGTGGGCTTTCCTCTGGACCTTGCTCTTCTCAAACTGGGGAATCTTCTCAATCCATTCGGTTGGGCACTTCCTTTTCTCTGCCATCGACTTAAGCCCACACCAATTGGCTTCCCTCACTTTTAGGTGCCCAGAGACTGGTATCCTAGTTTCATCTGATCACTGAAGAGCAAATCCGTTTTTACAAATGAATGTAATTCAAAGATTGTCCCCAGCACTCCAGGGACATGAGCTCTTCCCCCCAACAGCACCTCAGTCTTGGCGGCTCACAGTTTAGCTCAGCTCCAACACAGCACTGACTGTGCCAACTTCTGCTAGGCCCAGAACCCAAGCCATGTTCCTCAGGGCTTCCGTTCCAGGCTGACTGCAGTATCAAGTTCACATCAGTAGCTACATCACACCTGTAGCTCAAAGGCTCCACTCCCTACATGCCTATAATGGAAAAGCAGAAATGAAAGGTCCAAAGCCCAGGCCCATTTGTTGGGCCACACAGCCTAAGGAAAGAGTAGAAGAGGCAGCCCTCAGGCCCTCCCCACTTATCTAAGCTGTGAGTGGAATAAGTCCTTCACCCTTGTGACAGGCCTGACTGCTCAATCAGGCCATTTTAAAGATGCAGACAGTTCTATTCAATGTAAAAAAAACCCGACTGCTCTCAGCTCATCTATGCTGCGGTGGTGGGAGTTCCTCCTTCATTTTCAAAGAGGAGCATTGACATCACAGGTGATGTATTGGCTTGTGCATGAATTGGATTTAAGATCATTAATAATATTATTAAGGTCATGTACAGCATTGTCCAAGGTAGTCAGTCTCACTTTTCCTTAGGCATCGAAGTCCAGTGACAGGACCAAAGTCAGGGTGACCTGCACTGGCCCAGGAAGGAGTGGATGACCTTGGCATTTCCCATGACTGCCCAAACTCTAAGCCCTCCACAATGCCTGCTTTGGTTGCCTTCATGGCTGTTGGAACAAATTATTCTCATCTGCCCATTCCACTGGGGAAAGTTTTATTATGGTTGGGGTAGACATTCCCCTAACTCACCAACAGGTTTGAATCTTGTCAGTTACGTTCAACCTGGTTGAGCCCATCTGCCCAGATGATTTTTACTGGGGTGTGGTCACTGCACATGCTATCCTAGAGGCACAGGTGGGAGTTGGGTGAAGATGGCCACTAAAGGTGCACGAGCAGCCCTCCCACCAGAGGTGCCGGTCCTCCCTGAACACTCCACACACCCCATCCGTGTGGCGGGCCAATGCAGAATTCATCCATGCGGAGGCCAGCCCGCCAGTCTTCCAGAAGCTAGTCCCTAGCAGTCTGCCATGTGAGTGACACCATCTCGGGTGGTCTAGAAATGTGCCAAACCGCCATGCCTAGAGAACCAGTCAATAGGGTCTCTCCAGATGATACTCAAAAATATCCCTGAGGTTCATAAATAACTAGGCTGTAAACTATCCTGGCCCCACCCCACTCCCCATTCGGACTGACCTTAAAAAAAACCTCCCCTTTCAAAGCTGCCCTTGATATTCAGAGTAATTTGATGTCTTGTGGGTATCAGGATGTATATCAGGATCAGGAAGAATAAGAAAGAATGTTTTCTCTAAGTCTGTACCTTGTGAGTTTCATAGTTAGCTATCTTTTGGTGTGGCAGAAACCCAAGCACCCAATTAGAGAACAATGATCAAAACTAACTAGGAAGAAGGAGCAGGGACGTATCCTAAGAAACTAAAATGTAGAGATACAGCCCTGGCACTCCAGGGGGTGCAAATAAGTAAGCTTAGCACCTACCTAAGAAGGAGAAAAGACAGGCTGGCATCAGAAGCTACTCCTCCTCCCTACCCACCAGCACAGGTGAGGCTTCCCCTAACTGCACCAACTTCACACCCTCCCCTAGTGTCCTGGGGAACCCAGTGGTTCTTCACCCTTGTTCACAGACACGCAGGTATAGACTGCTCTGGTGACTGTAAGACTTGCCTTTGATTACCATGCAATCCAAAGTCAGAATCTTAAAATGCTAATAATGCTCATTAACTGAGCTCAGAGATGGGTGTTTAAAGTACAGCTCATTAAATAGTGTTCAGAGCTATAATTAATGTCCCTGACTTTGAAAGAAAACAAACTATTTCATAAAAATAAACTTTACTCATGGCTGTATCTTCCCACTAGAAAGAAACATGAGACTCTGCAGAGGGAGGAATGGAGTTTAGGACTTGGCTTTTGGCCAGTGGAAAAGAACTATCATTATTAAGGTCATTACTGTATAGCTCAGGCATGTGCCAAGGTAAGGAAAGGCCTGTGATTGGAAAGAACCCTACGCTAATAAGACCCAAGCTCGGGGTGTACGCCCCACATTACCTAATTATTTCCCTTCGCTGAGTCTTTAGTTGTAGTCTGCACCTTCAGCCAATCATCTCCAAATGTGCTTTTGGATGGGCCTGAGTTCATGTCAAGGCAGAGAGGGTAGACAATCACTTACCTGGTGTGATGTAAGGGCTAGGAGGAAGGCCCCCACTGTCCCACTGCAGCATCACAGAACCAGAAATTCCACCACTGGGCCTTCACTCCCCTTAGTTAAATATAACACTTATTGGCTCCTCTTTTTAAAATGTAATTTCTCCAAGAATATCCAGTATTTAACACCTAAGTGTGAATGAATGTATCAAATATATTCCTGGGCACAAGATTAGAGTTAGGGGAGGACTGAAGGAAGTGGTGCCAAAGATAAATTTTCCTAACACTTTGAGAGGCAGTCTAGTATGACAAATAGCTCTGGACTAGAATCAGAAGACTTGGGTTCTAATCCCTGTTCTGCCACTGGGTGTTTTAGAAAAATCAGTTCATCTCACTGGGACTCAGCTTTCTCATCTGTAAAATGAGGCTGAATAGTGGTCTCAGGGGTGCCCCAACCCAAATTCATTTACATAAGACCTCTCATTGGTGGAGAATGATTCCTCAATGTTCCCAACCTGTGTGAGGGGCAGTTAGCCAGAGCCTGGGAGAAGAGAGATTCTGGTTTTCTGGCTTCTGGCCTTGAGAAAGACACACATTTCCAGATTCTCTTCAGCTCCACGATGTGCAAGGACTCTGGGAAGAAGCCAGTATGTAGAGGAGTTGAAACCTTGGTCACATCCCTATCTCCAACTTGCTACATTGGAGACTTTGAAGAATTTCCCTCTTGAATAAGAACTAGTGCTCTCTCTCTTCTCCTTTCTCTCTGTTCCTCCCTCTACCTGTCTGTCTGTCTCCTTTCTCTCTGTTCCTCCCTCTACCTGTCTATCTCTCTGTGTCTCCTTTCTCTGTTCCTCCCTCTACCTGTCTGTCTCTCTGTCTCCTTTCTCCCTGCTCCTCCCTCTACCTGTCTATCTCTCTGTGTCTCCTTTTTCTCTCTGTTGAGCTGAGATATCTCATTCTCAATGGGAGAGCTTGTTTACTCTGAGAATTGTTTGGTATATACTCATTTGTGTAACTTCTCTGATTTCTATTTGGGTAAAGTACAAACTCTTCTGTTTGGTTTTTAAACCCTTCACGCCCTGACAGGCTCTCCAGCCTCATTATGCATTACTCCCTTTCCCGCACACAGCAGTCTTACACAACTAGCCTTTTCTCTGTTCTACCCATGGCACAGCATTGCCGAGGTCCACATCTTTGCATTGGCTATCTCCCATCACTCCTCAGCATCGTAGAATTCCTCCCTTCCTTGAAGATGGTTACTCAAGCACCATGTTTTATATAATATCTGGTTCTTCCAACTGGTAGTGCCCTCCTTTCTTCCCCTTTTTTTGGGGGGGAGAAGGCAATCAGGGTTAGTTGACTTGCCCAAAGCTACCCAGCCAGTTGGTGTCTGAGGTCAACTTTGAATTCAGATCCTCCTGACTCCAGGGCCAGTGTTCTATCCATTGCACCATATAGCTACCATGGCTCCTTTTAATTTTTTTTAATTTATTCTGCATGTTTACTATGTATATAAGT
Organism: Petaurus breviceps papuanus; assembly: GCF_028583685.1. NCBI lineage: Eukaryota > Metazoa > Chordata > Mammalia > Diprotodontia > Petauridae > Petaurus > Petaurus breviceps. The sequence goes on along the minus strand of NW_027185791.1, from coordinate 17,311,571 downwards.
ATATACTTATCATCTCTCCTGAAAGAACATAAGTTCCTTCAAAGCAATTAACTAAGTTCAAATATGGCCTCAGACACCAACTGGCTGTGTAACCTTGGCCAAGTAAGTCACTTAACCCTGTTTACCTCAGTTTCCTCATCTGTAAAATGAGGTGAACAAGGAAATGGCAAACCACTCTAGGATCTTTGCCAGGAAAACCCTAATTGGGGTCACAAAGAGTCAGACACTACTGAAACAACTGAACAACAGCAAATAAAAACACTTGTAAATGGAATGATTCTTCTGAGTCTGCTTTCTTCACTCTGAGCCACTTCATGCAAGTCTTCCCATGTTTCTCTGAATTCTTCATATTCATCATTCATTATGTAGTAATATTCCAATGTGTTCATACATAATTTGTTCATCAATTCCTCAATTGTTGGGCATAGACTATTTTTTTCAGCTTTTCCCCCCACAACTAATGCTGCTATGAATATGTTTGTACATGTGGACTTTTTCCTGTTGCCAAAAACTCCTTGGATATGGTCCTAGAAGTGTGATCTCTTGATCAAAAAGAAGGAGTGATTTAGTTACTTTCCTTGAATTATTCCCAATTATTTTCCAGAATGACTGATCTGTTAGGTTTTTCATTCTATCTTCCTTTGGAGCACCTGGAAAAGATGAATCAAATTACTGCTAGGCTGCTTTTCAAAAGATCTCCAAAAGTTAAGGTAGAGGGGTAAAACGTATCAGCCTGATATGAGCCTCTGCTCCAAATGGAGATTAATAGTCCTTTCCATGTGTCATTCCTATGTGTATACATGTTTTATTCCCCAATTAGGCTGCAAGCTCTATAAGAGAAGAGACTGTGTTATATACCCCTGGTTGTATTTACATCAGGGCTCTATTCTCTTTCTACATACTCTCTCAATAGCCTGACCAACCCTCATCAATTTGATCATAATCTCTGTTCTGTGACTTTCAAATCTATACATCCACTGAAGATCTCTATCCGCCCAGTTACCTAAGTATGCAATCACAGTGTTACCCTCAACTGTTTTTACTCCTACAATACCCAATTAGTTGTCAAATCTTAGGGAAAGGATTCATACTGAAATGGATACTATATCTTAAAAAACTGATGGCTCAAATAAAAAATCATAGAAATGATGTAATTTCATTAAAACAAAACCAATAAATAATTTAAAAAGGAAGTTGTCATTAATTAACATGGGGGATGGGGAGAGAAGCCACAGGATCCAAGGGATTTGCAAGTGAATTCCATTAAACATTTAATGAATAATTAACTCCAGGGAATTTTTTGCAAAAATAGGGAAAGATGGAAACTTGCCAAACTCTGTGAGTTGAATATCATCCAGAAGAGACAATAACGTGGAATTTCCCTAAAACAGCAGTTCTTAATGGGAAGTTTTGAGAGTTCATAGAATCACAGATTTTGAGGACATTGATTCAACACCCCCCCCCCCATTTTACAGATGAGGAAACTGAGACCCAAAGAAGTTAAATGACTTGTACAGAATCACACAGTTATTAAGTGTCTGAGCTAGGAATTGAATGCATTTCTTCCTGGTTTCAAGTCCAGAGATGACACTTGAATTGAAAGAGAGTTAGTGATGGTAGCGAGAAGTAAGAGGAGGGACAATATCCCAGACACGGAGGCAGTCTTGCAAAGGCTGCGGCAAATAGTGACATGTTGTGTATGAGGAACAGCAAATAGGCTAATCTGACTAAAATGTAGTGAGTGTAAGGATAGGTTATGTGTAATCAATCAGCCTGGAAAGATAGGTTGGAGTCAGGTTATGAAGAGTTTTAAATGACAAAAAAAAGTTTGCATTTTATACTAAAGAAAACAAGGAATTACTAAAACTTTTTGAGAAGAGGAGTAATATGGCCAGACCTGTGCTTTCATAACATCACACTGGTGTTCTATGTAGATGACATGGAGAAAGAGAGACTGAATGCAGGAAGCCTAATGAGGAGGCAATTAATTAGGGTGGTAAGGGTATAAATAGAAAGGAGATGAATGTAAGAGATATAGAGAATGTGGCATTGACAAAATGTGGCAACTGCTTATATACATGGGATTAGTGAAAATGAAGGATGGAGGATTATTTAAATTTCACACCTGGGTAACCAAAAGAATGATGGCATCCTTGAAAGGAATAAGAAAGTTGAGAGAGATAGGATGAGGGACAAAGTTACTAAGTCCCATTCTGGTTATGATGAATTTGAGATGACTGTCTAGAAAGGCAGCATGGCATGGTGGATGGAGAGTTGAACTTTGAACCAGGAAGACCTTGATTCAAATCCTGCCTCTGACACTACCAGCTCTGTGCTTTTGGGCAAGTTTCTTAACCTTGCAGTACTCTAGGCAACTTTCTAAGATTGGAAGTTGCAGAAAAGGTCCTGCCCCTGCATCAGTGGTGGGAGCAACTTCATATGGGAGTCTCTTATGTCACTTAAAAATAAGGTCCAGTCCCCATCTTTATTCCTATCCCTATCTCTAAAGGACAAGCAGATGGTGATGTCAAACAACCAGTTGGAAATGCAGGACTGAAGGTCAGCAGAAGGATGAAATCTGAGTATGTAGATGTGGGAGTCATTTACATAGAGAAGATAGTTGAATTTATGGGAGTTATTAAGATCACCAAAATAGAAACATAGATGAAAAAAGGATGGGGCCCTAAGAGCTGTGGGGTACATCTTCACACAGGGAGTAGGATGTGAATGATAAATCTGCAAAAGAGACGGAGAAGCCGAGAAAGACTGACCTGACCAGTAGGGAGAGAAGAACAACAGAGCAGTGTCCTGAAAAACCCAGGGAGAATCTAGAAAAACACTGTAGTCAAACATAAAGGTCAAGAAGGATGCAGATTTAGAAAAGGCCATTGAATTTATCAAGAAAAAGATCATTGGGAGCATCTAAGTGGTACAGTGGATAGAGCACCAGCCCTAGAGTCAGGAAGACCTGAGTTCAAATCCAGCCTCAGACACTTAACTAGATGTGTGACCCTGGGCAAGTCACTTAACCCCGCTTGCCTCAAGGGGAAAAAAAGAAAAATATCGTTGGTGACTTAGATAAAGCAATTTTATTTGCATTTTGAGGACAGAAGCCAGAATACAAAGAATGCAAAAAAAGCGTAAACGTGTTCTAAGAGTTTGGGTGTAAAAGGAAAGAAAGATATAGGAATATAGCTTAAAGGATGGTGAAATGGAGAAAGAATTTTCCCTATTTTCTTTTTAAGGATGAGGGAGATTTGGGGATGTTTGTAGGAAGCAGGGAAAGAAGCAGAAGAGAGAGAGAGTTTGATTGAATGGAAAAACTCCTGGAAGAGGCCAAAGGGGTTAGGATCTAGGGTACAAATAAAGGGGCTGGTATAGGTCAGGACCTGATCCTCAGAGAATGCAACTGAGGAGGAGACAATGAGGTGTGAAGCTAAGGTAATTCAAAGTGTAGAATTAGGGAAGAGGGGGAGCTTTAGAGGGTGAGGCTCAGTTTATTCAATGAAGTATGAGGAGAGATTCTCTGCTGATAGGAGGTGGGGGGAAGTGGTGTTAGAGGTAGCTAAAGAGGAAAGAGCTTGGAATAGCGCCAGTGGGTAGTACAGTAGTTTGGAACACAAGGTGTCCCTCATGACATGCACATAGTGAGAGTTGAAGAAATAACTGTTGCACTAAGTGAATTAGATTTAGTCTTACTATGGCAGGCCTTCCCTTCCAGAGCAGGCAAACAAGACCAATGGAAACAGCAAAGGACCCCAAGAGACAAGAAACAGCATGTGCCACTGAGGTCAAACCTCTACAACCTTCTGTCTCCCCTTAGAGCCTGGTAGAGACAGTGCCTGAGCCCAAGAACCCCAGGAATTAACAGGGCCCCATACAACACTGGTCCTACTTCCAGCTCAGTCCTCTCAGTCGTCACCGAAGGGAGAACAGGTCTGACCTCCATGTCAGTACCAATAATAAGCACCTCCAGGGAGGAGAGCCCAAGAGCTCTGAGAAAGGCAGCATCCCCCAGACCACTGGTCCTGCTCCGAGCCTGACCTCTTCTAGTAGCTGGAGTCCAGGGAAACACCCCCTGTGAGACTCAGACCAGCAACTTCTTCTGCAAGTTCTGCAGCCCTCACCTTCTGGGCAGACCTGGAAAAGAAAGCTGTCACCACCAAAGTCCATATCATTTATTTTTCTTTGTCTTTATTAATTTGTTTGTTTACTTTTAGTTTACAGGATTCAGTTCCACAATCCCTTGAGTTTCAAATGTTCTTCCCCTCCCTCTCCTCCAGCCCCTCCCCACCATGGTGGCATGTAATCAAGTACAGGATCTGCAAACACTTTCACATTAGACATTAGTCAGGTTGTAAAGAAGGATTGTAACAGATGGAATGAAGAATGGGAAAGAGGAAACAAAACCAAACACGAAAAAGACAGAGAGCAGGTGGTTTGCTTCAGTCTGGATTCAGCCTCTGCTCTTTCTAGATCTTTCTCTGGATGTAGACATCTCTCTCCATCATGAGTCTTTTGGAGTTGACTCATAGAAGAGTCCAGGCTATCAAGGTCAGTCCATATCATTTAAAACAACACCTAAGAGCACTTGTGAATTAATTATATAAGTAATCTTATATTTTTACTTATCCTTTGTTAAAAGAAAAGAGAGCTATGCACTTTTTTTTTTTGCTTTTTGGAGGGCAACTGGGGTTAAGTGACTTGCCCAAAGTCACAGGGCTAGTAATTGTGTCAAGTGTCTGTGGCCGCATTTGAACTCAGGTCCTCCTGACTCTAGGGCTAGTGCTCTATTCACTGCACTACCTAGCCATCCCGAGCTATGTTCTTTCATTTTAGTAAGGTCATATTGACATCAAGATTATATTTAACCTGAGAGTTGTTGTCTAACATGGCCTTCATTTACATAGTTATAGCCAACATGTATATTTTTCTTTTGGTTTTGCTGTCTTCATTTAGTATTACTTCATGTGTCATCTCATGTTTCCTTGAATTCTTCATATTCATAGTTCCCTAAAGAATATTATATTCCTATACCACAATTAAATTAGCTATTCTCCAAAAATTGCTCATCTCTATATAGCTCATAGGATCACAGATACAGAGCTAGAAGGGTACTCTGAGAAAGGGAACTGAAATGACTTGTGTGTAGTCCCATAAATGGTAGACATAAGCAGCAGTATTTAAACCCAGGTCTTCTAACTCCAGAGTCATTGCTCTTTTTCAGGATATCACATTTTTTTCTGTCTTTATTAATTTGTTTGTTTACTTTTAGTTTACAAGATTCAGTTCCACAATCCCTTGAGTTTCAAATGTTCTCCCCCTCCCTTCACTCCCCCCCCATGGCAGCATGCAATCAAATATATGATTTATCTTACTCTCACTATTAGCAATCTTGAACATTTTGGATGGTTATTACTAATGTGTGTTTCTTCTTTAGAAAACTGACTATTCATATCCTCTGACAACTCATTTCCTGGAGATTGGTTCTTACTCTTGTAAATTTTATCAGTTTCTTACTTTTTTGACATTATACTTTTATCTGTCGCATTTAATGTGAAATCCCAACCCAACTCCCCACTCTTTAGGGCAATCTACCTACAATCAAGGTTATAACTGTTATATCTGGTTTTTCTTCCACTAACGTAAATGTGGGTATAAGTGAAGGTGAAAAAAATTTAAAGTTAGATTCAGGAGTAAGCCAAAGACTATGGACTATATACAGAAAACTTCATGTTCGTACATCATGAATATTTTCTTTTCTAAGAATGGTCAGAAAGGAACCCAACTCTCCAAAATAAACCCCAGTAAATGTCAGAAAATGGATCCAGATACTGCAATGATAAATAAAACAAAAAATAGTGATTATGTAAGGAAAGGAGAGAAGAGTCCAGTCAAGACCAGAACCTGCAATAGACCATTAAGAGATAGACAGAATCCAAGGACTGAGGAAGAGGCAGGGGCCTAACACCAGGCACCTCATTCAGAATTGCAGAAACAGCATCAACCAAAGGGAGAGGACAAGAGAGGGCCTACCCAAACCACCTAAGAGTGCTATAGGGAATTTGGCCCAAGCTCAAAGTCCCAATTCAAGAACTTGACTTGGAAATATGAATAAACAAAAGAAAATGATGAATGAAGATGAAGAAATGCTATGGGCAAGTGATGTCTAAGAGATAAACCAAGACAATATGATTAACTCCACAACATCTAGAGAAAAAGAATAGTTGGTCACAAGAAATGCAAGACTAGCTAGAAGAGATGAAGCAGGGTAGCATGGACTATAAAGTGTGATCTGCCATGATAAGCCAGGCAATTGTCTTGTTTGGTTTCCTGGAATATGGAGAAAGCAGGAGCAGCAGGGCCACACTTGAGCCTCATTCTCATATTAACTAGTCAAAGGAGAGAAGAATGTATACATACATGGTGAGGTGGAAAATGGAAAATGCATTACCAAAGTGTGAAATGTGAATTTTAGGGTCGAGCAAGGATTGATAGAAAGGTTTGCAAAGGACAATGTAAGGTTCAAGAATGAGTTAGATATCATGAAGTTCAATTGCAATAAATTTTTGACCATGGTTTTTAAGAAATGAGATTTTGGGGGCAGCTGTGCAGTAAATAGAGCACTGACCCTGGAGTCAGGAGGATCTGAGCTCAAATGCAGCCTCAGCCTCAGATACTTAACACTTCCTAGCTGTGTGACCTTGGGCAAGAAGTCACTTAACCCCAATTGTCCTGCCCTACCCCCTCCAAAAAGAAAAAAAAAAGAAAAAAAAGAAATGAGATTTTTGAGCAGTAATTTTTTACTTACTGGAATTGTCACAAAGTTCTATGATACATTGATTCATATAAGCTATATGTTAATTTAACTTATTAGACGATGTGCATATTCTCAATAAGATTACTATAGTATGTGTATATATATATACATATACATATAATCTGATGGAATAAGAAAGTATGGAAGAAAATTTTGAGAAACTACATTGCAGTTAAATAGTAGAGTATTATACTAAATGCAACTTTACTTCATTAAAAAAATCTGTTAAGGAAACACAGCAACCAAGTGACAACATTTCTTCATGCTTCTTCCTTATTGGTTCATGATAATATTTAGTTTGCATTAAAAAAGAGGTTAAAATTAAAGTCTGACTGAATTAGCAGAGAGAAAAAGTTTTATCATTTACACCCAATTTTTTTCAGGCCCAGAAAAAAAGATTAAATGTATTTTTTTTTTTTAGAAGTTGGAGCTATATGCTAAAATGAACTTCAATAATACATAAGTAACACTGGAACAAAGTTTGTTTCTAGTAAAGAAATGTTCATATTTGTTTGAATAATGTATGTATTTAAATCTAGATATGGCACTACAAAAGCTGGGATTAGATAAGGATTTCTGGAACCAGCAAGGGTAGGAAGAATGGAGGAAACTCTTTGAAAGAAATCTGATGAAAGAAATTAAGTGGATGGCCTGAAAGATTACAGTGGTTGGGGTGGCCAGGTGGCTCAGCGAGTAAGAGCACCGGCTCCAGTGTTGGGACGACCTGGAGATCGAATCCCGGGCTCAGACACTCAGCACCACACCCAGAAATAACTGGCCGTGTAACCTTGAGCAAGTTACTTAACCCCGATTGCTAAAAAAAAAAAAAAAAAGATTACAGTGGTTAAGATGAATGATTAAAGTCCTACATTTCTAAAAAACATGCGATCAATCAGGAATATTCTTCACATGCAAAGGTTACTTTTCCAAGTCAATTTCATTACATTTAACTAATGAATAATCAAGAATGTCCATTCTTCAACCATATTAGTTAAAAGGAGTATTCGTTTCTGAAGATTTTAAGCCATTTGTTGCTTATGTTAAAATGTCACCATTTTGCACATATTAAAATATCACTATTTTACAGTAAGTATCCACCATTAGTTTATAAGTGGTATAAAATAAATATTGTTTGATTTATTTTTTAAAATTCAGGGGTAAAAGAATGACCAACAGGCAAATAGCAAAAGAGATAAATAGGGAAATATATTTTGATGAAAGGTACCATAGACAATGAATATCAATACCAAACATATATGCACTAAATAGAATAGTATATAAATTCTGTTAAATGAGTTACAGAGAGAAATAGTAAAATTATAATAGTGGGTGACTTCAATTTACCTCCCGTCAGTCCTAGAATAAATCTAACAAAAACAAAGTAAAACAAAACAACAAAAAAAAAAACAACAAAAAAAGAGAAGGACCTGAACTGAATTTTAGAACTGAAAAGTGGAAATGTCAAATGCATCTTTTATGGATTGCAATTAAAGTTACCTTAATAAAGGGTCACTGAAGAAATTATTAAAAATTAACTGGGGGGGGGCAGCCAGGTGGCTCGGTGAGGAAGAGCATTAGCTCCAGTGTCGGGATGACCTGGATCAAATCCGGGCTCAGATACTGAGCACCACACCCAGAAAGAACTGGCCGTGTAACCTTGAGCAAGTTACTTAACCCCGATTGCTTTTAAAAAAAAAATTAACTGGGCGGGGCGGCTAGGTGGTGCAGTGAGTAAAGCGCTGGCCCCGGAGTCAGGAGGCCCCCAGTTCAGTTCGGGCCTCAGACACTTAACATCCACACAAAAAAGCTAGCTGTGAAAGCTTGGTCAAGTTACTTAACCCCAACTGCCCACCAAAAGGCAAAAAAAAAATTAACTGGCAGCTCAGCTTTCTAATGGCTGCATAATCCAGAATGGCTACACTAATCTATGTTGATAAGAAGAATGGAGAACCAGGCTCTCATGTGGCACCTAAGGACACGCTGAAGTCAATCAAAGCCTTATCTGGAAGAGCTCAGATTTCAACTCCCAAGGCTGGCAAAGTGTTTACTGCAATCCCAGCTTTATCCAAATCCGTCAGAAAGGCTTTGGGGCCTGTCAGTAGGACAACCGAAAAGGAAAACTTGGTGGGGAAGGGAAAAGAACCCCTCAAACAGAAAGGTCAAAACTTTACTGCCAAAAAGATGACTGAAAATATTCCCAGAGGAAAAAAAAACTTATTTCCATGCCCAAATGAAACATGTCCAGAAATAGAAATTTCCTTTCTCTTCAACCCACTAGAATTTGAGAGTTTTGACATTCCTGAAGAACACCAGCTTGCAAACCTGCACTGACTGATGGCCCCCTCCTGATGCTTGAGCAGGATAAGTCATTTGAAAGGCTTGTAGAACTTCCACCCTCCCCGTGCTGTTGCCTTCCATGACATGGGAGTCTGATCTGTTACAATCAACTTCAAGCAATCTGTCAACTGTGCATGAGCTTGACTTGCCACCTATGTGTTATGACTTCCCTCTTCAAGTGTCTTGTTATTTTATGGTGTAATTATAATCATTTTTGCATTAATAAAGTGATTCTTTATGTAGTAATGGTAAAAAAAATTAACTGGAAACTAAACAACCTTATAGAAGAGGTGGGTCAAAGGACAAATCACAAAAACAATAAATTCATTAAAGACAATAACAACAATGAGATAATATACCAAAATTTCTGGGATATAGCTAAAGCAGCTCTTAGGGGAAATTTTATGTCTCTAAACATTTTCATCAATAAAAGAAAGAATGAGAAAAATCATATTGAGTGTACATCTGGAAAAAAAAAACCCTAGAAGGCCAACAAATTAAAATCTCCTAATTAAATGGCAAAAAAAGAAGTCCTAATAATCAGAGGAGAAATTGAAACAATTGAAAATAAAACAAAAAAGCTACCGAATTAGTAAACATAACTAGGAACTCTTTTTTAAAACCATCTTGGTCATGTTGCAAAATAAGACACAGACCCAAGGGGGGAAATCCCATGACAAAATGGAGAGAGTGAAAGACAGCTCTAAACTGCATTCAGACTTTATGAGTTCTTTCTCTGGCGGTAGTCAGCATTTTTCATCATGAGTCCTTTGGAATTGCCATGGATCACTGTATAGCTGAGAAGAGCTAAGTCATTCACAGCTGATCATCAAACAGTATTGAGGTTACTGTGTACAATGCTCTCCTGGTTCTGCTCACTCCACTTTGTACCTCTCCAGGTTTTTCTGAAATCAACCTGTTCATCATTTCTTATAGCACAGTAATATTCTATTACAATCATAAAGCACAACTTGTTCAACCATTTCCATGATGGTCATCTCCTCATTTTCTAATTTTTTGCAACAACAAAAAGAGTTACCATAATATTTTTGTACAAATAGGTCCTTCCTCCCCTTCTCCCTTTTAAAAATCTCTTTGGGATACAGATCTAATAGTGGTATTGCTGGATGAAAGGTATGCACTGTTTTATAGCCCTTTGCACATAGTTCCAAATCACTCTCCAAAACGGCTGGATCAGTTCACAGCTCCACCAACAATGAATTAGTGTGAGAGTGCTTTTTTAAAAATAGAAAAGCAATAAAATAGACAAACTATTAATAATCTGGTTTCAAAAAGAAGAAAACCAAATTACTAGCATCAAATTTTTTATAAAAGTGAATTTACAGCCAATGAAGAAATAAAAGAAGTTATTATGAACTATTTTGCCCCACTGTGAGTCAGTAAAACAATCAAAATGAAGTGGATGAATATTACAAAAAAGTAAAATGCCCTGATTACCAGAATAAGAAATAAAGGATTTAAATAATCAATATCAAAAAGAGAAATTGAAAAGCCCTAAGTGGTCTTCTGGGTCACATGAGCAACAAAACAGAGAACTAGATATTTTCTCTAATCCCCATGACTTCTCAAACCTCTCCAAAATAGAAATTATGTACCAAAGATAAAGCAATGTCAACTGTCTTCAAAGTCTACAACTCTAAGTATCCAAAAGAAGGTTAAAAAAAATCACAAACTCGTGAACGGGATGCCAACTGATGCCACCTGATCCTGAGCTCACTTAGCACTGCTCCCCAACCTCCTGCACCACCAGCAGCAGGGCTGCACAGGCAAACCCAAGGACAGGACACAAGCTCATTAAAAAAAAAAAAAACACAACTCCCCACACATCGGTCCCTCTACCTTCTTTTCAGCGGTATGAAGACCCTGGCTCCAGGCTCTAGCTGTTAACAAACAGCCAGCAGAAGAGCAGCCATTTAAAAACAAATGTCTGCCAGGGGCCACAAACCATAACAAAATTACCATAAAGTTCTGAACAGTCAGTGTCAGGCCAGAGAACTAAGGAAGAGAGGGAGCGAGACATGACACCAGAACAATTCATCATGTCTATAGGGAGCTGTGCAACACTCCATTAAGTCTGAGGGAAAGAGCATAGCATCCATTTGGGGTCAGGTCTAACCACCCAAAAGTCATTTGGAGCAGAAACCTGGGATGGTGAACCATGAATTGTCCAGCATGGGAAGAGGCTGAGACGATTCCCCAAGGAAACCAATCAGAGGGAAGGGAGTCAGAAAGCAAAACACAGTAGGAAATGAGGGGGAAAGGCTGAGATTATCAAAGATTTCAGAAAGCAGAAGACAAAGAGCTAGAACATGAACAGATAAATCAACAATAAAAGCAGTAACAATAGAAGGAAATATAGCCTCCAGATCTAGTAAAGGAGTTCAAATATCACTATAAAATAAAACAATCATACACTTGATGAGACAGGGAACCTCATGGAATCTGAGAATCCAGAACCAAAAAACACTGTTCCTGAGTGATTCAAAAGAGAAATGAGAATTATGAGAACAGAATTTATAACCTATAAAGTAAAATAATGGATAGAATAGAAAAACTGGGAACTATAATGGCAAACACTATACTAATACACAGAATGAGGAACAATCTAGAAGAAGAAAAGCAAAAAAACCAACCAAACAAAAAAACAACCCAACCCAATAACATTAAAAGAATAGGTTTACTATACAAGCAAAACATACTGATTTCAAAGACAGGATGCACGGACAACCTAAGGATCAGAGGCTTCCCAGATGAACATGACAGGACCAAAACCCTCAACATTATAATGCAGGAAATAATAGAAGAAAACAGCCTAGAACTTCTGAACATAGTAAATTAAATAATAATTGAAAGAATTCACAAATTGCCTCCAGAAATGAGACTGCAAACTCCAAGCTATATGTGGTTAAATTTAGCATTTCAATTCAAAAACAAGTTCTTCAGGTGATCAGGATACTTTTAAATTAAAGGAAAGGAAATGTGAATAACGTAAAACTCTTTCGTGCCCACTAGAAAACGCAGGAAGGAATGGAATAATGTGTTCTGAAGAGCAATGGTGCTCAATATGCAGCCTAAGGTGACCTACCCTGCAAATGTGAACTTAAATGAACATTCGTTAATAAAGAGGCATTTGAAACATTTTTAGAAAGAAAATCAAAACTAAAGACATTTGTTTCTCAAAAGTCCAAAGAACAGAAACGCCAGAGGAGTGAACAAATGCAATAGCCAAGGAGAGATAATGACAGTAACAAAGTGAGAGTGAAGGGACCAGTAAAAAACTTCTTTTTTGCGTGTGCTTTTTTTTTGGAGGGCAGTTGGGGTTAAGTAACTTGCCCAAGTTTACACAGCTAGTTTTTGTGTGTTAAGTGTCTGAGGCCGGAACTGAAGGTCCCATGTAGGCAGGGCTGAAGGTGGAAATCTGGGGGAGATAAGAGTGAAGAGGCATTTTGCCTGCTGGTTTTTGTGGGTCTACAACATGGCAGGGTACATTAAGGAGGGAAATAGGGAGCAGGGAGATAAAGAGGAAAATGTGATGTGCTGGGGTGAAATCAAGGGTTAGCAATGTGTGATCTCAGAAGACAAGAGTCTACAGGAAAATGCATGAGGGGGAGACAGGAAGGATTGAAAAGTGGGGGAAAGGAAGAAGGCCTTACTTTGATGGAGGAAAGGGGTTCTCCTGATTAATGCTCCTATGGGAGAAAAAAAATGGTCTTTGAAGAGACATGAGGACTTTACCCTGGGTGTGGACTGGAGGATTTGGGGCTTGATAAGTCTATTCACCCTTCATCAGGAGTTGGGCAGAGAGGGGAGGTGAAGCCTCAGGAGACAACTGGCACCTAGGGGAGTGGAAGAGCAAGGACCTACGGGGAGAGATTTTTGAGGCAAATGTGAGGGGGGGAAAGGAAGGTAACCAGGGGAAGGTATAGATCAGATCAGTGATAGACTGCATAATCAGGAAGGTAGTAGGGGCAGGATCCTCTCTGAAATCTGTAATAATTGGCATGTTCTAGGATTGAGACACAATGGAAAAGGGGTATCCATGGGGCAAGCACTGTAAAGCAGTGGTAAAAACTACTAGAAGGGAAAACCTAAAATGGATACCTTGGAAGCCTTGATGATATAAGGGATACGGAGAAAAGAAAGAGATCAGACAATTATAGGGTCATGAATCAGAGAATGAGGGTCCACAGAAAGAGAGGACGGGTAATGGAGTGAGAGAAATCCCTTTTTTTTTTTGAGAGGGTACAAAAAATAAAATTTAAAAAACTAATGAACACTTCTGGTGCCAAGGTGACAGAGCAAAGCAGGAAATCACCTGAGTCCTTCCAAATTCCTTTCCAAACAACCTTGCAATAATGCCTCAGAACCAATTTTGGAGTGGTGAAACAGTTTACTAGCTCAGGACAGCTTAGAGAGTCAGCAGGAAAGCTCTGTCTCACTGGGGTGGGGGTGGAGGAGGAAAACAGAGGAACAATCCAATGACCAGACCACACATGGGAGACCAGCCCCTGGGCAAGCCATCAGTAAGGCCCTAAGCTCGAGCACACCTCAGAAGTGAGGCCCCATCCCAAGTGCAACCCAGCAGGGAGGCCTCATCCCATCCAGTGCAAGCCAGCAACTAGGCTCTGAGCCCCTGCACAAAAAGCTTGGGGGAATGCCCTCTCTACTCCAGGAACAGAGTCCCAACATCAGGCCACCAAAGATGCTGGAACCATGGCTGGTCTCAATGTGCTCCAAATCATCAATGAGTCAACTGCTGCTGCTATTGCTTATGGCTTTGATAAAAAGGCTAGTGCCAAGAGAAATGTGTTGATCTCCGACCTTGGAGGTGGTACTTTCAATGTCTTCATTCTTACTATTGAAGATGGCATCTTTGAGATCAAGTCCACAGTTGGGAACACTAGTTTGGGTGGGGAGGACTTTGACAACTGCACAATCAAACCATTTCATTGCTGAGTTCAAGTGAAAGCACAAGAAGGACATCAATGAGAACAAGAGGGTTGTTCACTGTCTGCACATCCCTCATGAATGTGCAAAGCATACCCTCTTTTTCAGTACCCAGGCCAGGATTGAGATTGATTCCCTCTATGAAAGTATCACTTTCTGTCCATCAATCATCCAAGCCTGTTTTGAAGAGCGGAATGCTGACCTCTTTGTGGCACACTGAACCCTGTGGAGAAGGACTTATGAGACACCAAGCGAGATAAATCACAGATTCATGACATCATGCTGGTGGTTGGCTCCATTCACATCCCTCAATCCAGCAATTCCTGCAAGACTTCTTTAATGGCGAGGAGCTCAACCAGAGTATCAGTCCTGATGAGCCTGCTGCCTCTGGTGCCGGTGCCGCTTCTAGGCGGCTGTTTGGCCTGGAGATAAATCTGAGAATGTACAGGACTTACTGCTCTTGATGTCACTCCTCTTTCCCTTGGAATTGAAACTGCTGGTAGAGTTATGAAAGTTCTGATCAAACACAGTATCACCATCCCCACCACGTAGGCACAGAGCTTTACCACCTATTCAGACAACCAGGCTGGTATGCTTATTCAAGTTTAAGAAGGTGAGAGAACGATGACAAAGGATAACAACCTGCTTGGCAAGTGTGAGCTCAGAGGAATCCCCCCAGCACCCAGGGGTGTTCCTCAGATTGAAGTAACATTTGCCATTGATGCAAATGGCATCCTTAATGTTTCTGCTGTGGATAAGAGCACAGGCAAGGAGAACAAGATCACCATCACCAATGATAAAGGTTGTCTTGAGCAAAGAAGACATTAAGCGTTTGGTCCAGGAGGCTGAGAAATACAAGACTGAAGATGAGAAACAGAGAGACAAGGTGTCTTCCAAGAATTCTCTTGAATCTTATGCTTTCAACGTAAAGGCTACAATACAGGATGAAAAACTGTAAGGCAAAACTGGTAATAAAGACAAAGAGAAGATCCTTGACAAATGTAATGAAATAGTCAACTGGCTGGATAAGAACTAGATTGCTGAGAAGAAAGAATCTGAGCATCAGCAGAAAGAATTGGAAAAAGTCTGCAATCCCATCATTACTAAGCTGTACGAGAGTGCAGGTACCATGCCAGGAGGCATGCCTGGTGGGGTTCCCAGGGAGTGGGACAGCCCCATAGAGGGAGCTTCTTCTGGACCCACCATTGAAGGGGTTGACTAAACACACCAGAAGAGAGAGCATTCCCCACAGCTTTCCAAAAATTGAAGGACTCAAATTTGTAGCCAAGGTAGTATCATTTTATTTTATTTTTTTTTAAGCAATCGGGGTTAAGTAACTTGCTCAAGGTTACACGGCCAGTTATTTCTGGGTGTGGTGCTGAGTATCTGAGGCTGGAAGGTAGTATCATTTTAAAAGTAACATTTAAGCTACTGTGTGAATCTGGGCATTCTGAATACTTGAATGTGTGCAGAGGGAGAGAAGTGAACAACATTGTGCTTTATCAGTACTGTAAACAAATGGAAATACAATTCTTGTCCTGGAGAATAAAATTTATTTAAAATTGGCACCATAAAAGAAAAGAGTATACATAGAGTGTGTGGGTGTGAGTTGATTATGATGGGATGATATAAAAAAAATTAAGGGATAAGAAAAGAGACTGCACTGAGAGAAGAAGAAAAGGAAAGATAGGATGGGGTAAATTATCTCATATAAAAGAAGTGTGGAAAAAGCTATTACAGTGGAGAGGAGGTGGGGTATGGTGAGCACAACTTGAACCTTACTCACACCAGAACTGGCTCAAAGAGGGAATAACATACACACTCAGTTGGATATAATAATCTGTCTTGCTGTACATGGAAGTAAAAAGGAATGGGATAAGAAAAGCAGGGACTGACAAAAGGGAGGGCAGATTGGGAAGCAGTGGTCAGAAGTAAAACACTTCTAAGGAGGGACAGGGTGAGAAAGAGAGAAGGATAAATGGGAAAATAGGATGGAGGGAAATACACAGTTATCGTAACTGTAAATGTAAATGGGATGAACTCACCCATAAAACTGAAGCAGAGAGAAGAATGGATTAAGAATCCTACAATATGCTGTTGACAAGAAACACATCTGAAGCACAGAGACACATGTAAGAGTAAGGGGTCTGGGCAGAATTTATTATGCTTCAGCTGAAGTAAAAAAAAAAGCAGGAGTAGCAATCCTAATCTCAGGAAAGGCAAAAGCAAAAACAAATCTAATTAAAGGAGATAAGGATGGAAATTATATCTTGCTAAAAGGTACTACCAACAATGAAACAATATTGCTACTAAACATATATGCAACAAATAGTATGGCATCTAAATTTTTAAAGAAGTTAAATGGGGGCGGCTAGGTAGCACAGTGAATAGAGCACTGGCCCTGGAATCAAGAGGACCTGGGTTCAAATCCAGACTCAGACACTTAACACTTACTAGCCATGTGACTTTGGGCAAGTCACTTAACCCCAACTGCCCTATCTTCCCCCCTCCAAAAAGCAAAAAAAAAAAAGTTAAATGAGTTATAGGAGGAAACAGACAGTAAAACTATACTTGGTGGAGGACCTCAACTTTCCCCTCTCAGGACTAGATAACTCTAATCAATAAATAAGAAGTTAAGGAGATGAATAGTATTTTAGAAAAGTTAGATGTGATAGACCTCTGGAGAAAATGAATGAGAATAGAAAAGAATATATCATTTTTCTAGTGGTATATGGTATCTATATAAAAACTGACCATGTATTAAAACATAAAAACCTTACAACCAAATGCAGAAAAACAGAAATATTGAATGCATCCTTTCCAAATCATAAAGCAATAAAATTACATTCAATAAAGGGCAAATATATGTGTATATATTTATATATATGCTCATATGTATATATATATATACATATATATATATATATATATATATATATATATATATGAAAAGGCAGAAATTATTAATACAGCCTTTACAAACCATAACACAATAAAAACAGTCATTGGTTCAGGGCCCACAAACAAAAGATACAAATCCAAATGGAAATTTAACAATAAAATAATAATAATGATAATAGCTAAAATTTGTGTAGCACTCATTATATACCAGACACTATGCTAAGTGCTTTATAATTATTATCTTGTTTGATCTTCACAACAACCCTGAGAGGTAGGTGCTATTATTATCCCCATTTCATAAATGAAGCAAACGAGGTTAAGTGATTTGCCCAGGGTCACCCAGCTAATAAGTAAGTATCTGAGATGACATTTGAACTCAGGTCTTCCTGACTCCAACCTTGGCTCTCTACCCACTGAGCCACCTAGCTGCAAATCCTAAATAATGCATAAGTTAAGAATAAATCATAGAAACCTTTTTAGTGGTATTAGTGAATCAAAGAATATGCACAGTTTTATAGTCTTTTGGGCATAGTTCCAAGTTGCTTTCCAGAATGGTTGGGTCAGTTCACAAGACCAACAGTGCAGTAATGCCCCAATTTTCCCACACCTCTTCCAACATTTATTATTTTCCTCTTCTGTCATATTAGTCAATCTGATAGGTGTGAGGTAGTACCTCAGAGTTGTTTTCATTTGCATTCCTCTAATCAATAGTGATTTAGAGCATTTTTTCATACAACTATAGCTTTAATTTCTTCCTCTGAAAACTGCCTGTTCATATCCTTTGACGATTTATCAATTGGAGAATGACTTGTATTCTTTAAATTTGACTCAGTTCTGTACATATTTGAGAAATGAGGCCTTTATCAGAGATACTTGCTGTAAAAATTGTTTCCCAGCTTTCTGCTTTCCTTCTAATCTTGATTTCATTGGTTTTGTTTGGGCAAACACTTTTTAATTTGATATAATAAGAATTGGTCCATTTTACATCTAGTAATGTTCTCTGTCTCTGGTTTGGTCATAAATTCTCCTCTTCTCCCTAGATCTGACAGGTAAACTATTCCTTGCTCTTCCAATTTGCTTATAGTATCACCCTTTGTTTAAATCATGTACCAATTTTGATTTATCTTGGTATATGGTATAAGATATTAGTCTATATCTAATTTCTATTTTTTCTTTTTCATAAACCAGGAAAGAGTTAATAAGTAAGCAGTTTCTAAGTATCAGATATAATTTTTTTTCTTCTTCACTTTGAAACTTCACTGATCCCATCAACTGGGGACTGGCTGAACAAGTTGTGGTGTGTGATTATTACAGAATACTATTGTGCTATAAGAAATGATGAGCAAAATTCTCTCAGAAAAACCTGGAAAGACTTGCATGGGCTGATATAACATGAAATATACTGTGTACAAAGTAATAACAATATTGTAAGATGATCTTAGCTATTCTCAGCAATACAATGATCTGAGACGTCTCTAAAAGCCTTATGATGAAAAATGCTAACCATCTCCAGAGAAAGAACTAATGGAGTCTGTGTAATAGTAATGGAATTTAAAGATCCCCCTATATTGGCTTGGTTTTTGGGTTGTGTGTTAAAACCCAGAACTTGTGAATCCCACTTGTGGGATGGACTTGTTGATGTGAAAAGAGAGGGCTGAATTGGGAGGAGCTGGTGCTGTGGATTTAAAGAGGCACAAGCAGAGGAAGAGAGGCAGAAGAATTTTTGGAAGCAGCATCATGGAGGCAGAGAGAGGATTGCTGAGGGCCAGTTCAAGCTGCCCAGGACTTTTGAGAGCTGCCACCCGGGGCTGCCAAGGACTGAGGAGACATGGCTGTGATGCCAATACTTTGTTTGTTTTGATGTTGTTTTGCCAGATTCGTCTGTTGGTAAAGGACAGTGCTGTTGTTGCAGAGGTCCTGGAACCTTGCTGTAGGTTCAGAAGCCCTGATGGATTTTCTTTTCTTTTTATTATTATAATTATTGCTTTTTGAAGGGCATTTGGGGGTAAGCAACTTGCCCAAGGTCACATGGCTAGTTTTTGTGTTGTGTCTGAGGCCAGATTTGAGCTCAGGTCCTCCTCCAGGGTCGGTGCTCTATTCACTGAGCCACCTAGCTACCCCCAAGAAGGATTTTCTTGTATGTTTACAGAAATCCTGGAAGAGGGTCTTGCTGATGTTTTCAGGGGTCTTAGGACTGTTCTGCAGACAGAGAATGAATGAATCAGGACAATGGCAATGTATCTTGTGGCCTTGTTAAGTTCTGTCCCCCCAGGAACAGAGATTGCTGAGAATTTGCCAGTTCTTAGAACTTGGTCAAGATGAAGAAAAGATCTCTCTTTGGGTTTTAAATGCTGTGATGATATCTTAAGCTTGTTGTAATTCAGGGGTAGATGGCTTTTTCAGTTGTGATCCAGGGGTGGGAAACTTTTGACTTTTTTGTGCTCCATGACTGACCAAATGAATATACTTTGTTTATGATTGGAAACTAATCTCCATTTGAGAAGAGGGGCTTTGTGACTGACTAAATGAATGTACTGCCCAGGGGTGGAACAGTACTTGGAAATTACTGAATTACACTTGGTGAATGCTGTATTTTGATTTTCTCTGTTCTTAATTTGTCACTGAATAAAACAGAGAGCAGCTATGCTGTTATTTTGAACCTTGGGAAGTTGCCTTTGCTTGGCATTACAGTCTGTATGCTATTTTTCCACTCTCTGTATTTTACTGTGTATATGTGCTTTCCCCCTTTGAGTCTGAGAAAGAACTGGTGTCTGAATACAGATTGAAAGACACATTTTTTACTTTATTTTTCTTGAGGCTTTTTTTGTCTGTCTTCTTTCACAACATGACTATTACGGATATGCTTTATATGACTACACATATACTACCTATATCAAATTGCTTGCCTTCTCAAGGGGGAGGGGATGGAGAGGAAGGGAGAGAATTTGGAACTCAAAAGTTTTAAAAACAAATTGTTAAAAATTGTTTTACACTTAACTGGGAAATAATAAAATACTAAATAAAAATTAAAACCTGGAGAACTGGGAAGATGGTTGCAATACGGAGGTTCAGGAGATAGGTGGTTTGGGGGAAAAGCTAATGACTTCTGTTTTGGACATATTGAGTTTGAGACGTCTATGGGATATGTCCGGTTTGAAATGTTCAGTTGTGTCTGACTCTCCATGACCCCATTTGGGATTCTCTTGGCACTAGAGTGGTTTGCCATTTGCTTTTGCATATTATAACCACGGGAGCTGATGAAATCATCAAGTATGAGATGGATATAGAGAGAAGAGGGCTTATGATAGAGCCTCAGGGGACACCCACATAGAAAAGGACATGACATGGATGAAGAGTCAACAAAGGAAGCCACGGTATAGTTGGACAGGTAGGAAAAAAGACAAAAAAAGACAAAAAAGACAAAAAAAGACTATCACAAAATTACATGGATGAAAGTATCTTAGATGTTTTCTAATATATATTACTCCATATATTTCTGTATATTTATTAGATAAATTATATATCATATTGTATAAAATATATTAGTATATATTTATATAAACATATTTCTAATATATATTTCTAATATGTATTAGGAAATCTAAGGAAAAGGTTCTTTTTTATTGTTATACAGCCCTTTGAAACTCTGGTTATATAGAGCTTAGGAAATTCCAATTCTAGTTAGAGGTTAGCAAAGATAAAGATGTAATTTTTTGTTCTATTTAAGTTTACAAAGCTCCAAGAGGTCTGTGGACAAAACAGGTTGCCAGTCTCTGATCTAGAATAAAATAGTGGTCCATGCTGTCAGATAATGAAGAGTTCACGATGGATAAATGCTTAGAACAGTACCTGAGATTTGTCAATTAATAGGGCATTGGTAACTTTGGAGAGAAGAGCTTCAGCTGAGTAATGAGGTCAGAAATCAGGCTACAGGGTTTAGAAGAGAGTAAGAAAAGCAAGTGGAGACACTAATTGTATAGTAAACGTTTTTTTTCAAGGAGTTGAGCTGAGAAGGGAAAAGAGATATGGGAAAATAGAGAAGATGGTAGGAACCAGTAAGAATTTTCTAGGGATGGGGGAGTCTTGAGTGTGTTTGTGGGCATCCAAGAAGGGAAAAAATGGATGGGAGAGGTTGCACATCAGAGATTAGAGATAATCTGCTGGAAAAGATGGGAGCTTATGGGATCAAGGGCACATGTAAAAAGACTAGCTTTAGCAAGAAGGGTCACCTCCATCACAGACTATAGTGAATGAATAGATAGAGAGGAAAGGGAGAAAAGGGAGGTTTTGACAAATAATTTAAATTTTTTAAGTGAAGTATGAGGTGAGGCTTTCAGGTAAGAGGGTAGGGTAGGGAATACTTTGAAGAGAGAAGTTTTAGATTAATGTGGTGTCAAAAGGAATAAGTCTTGTCTCTGAGAACTAATAGATTTAGAGCTGGAAGCTACTTGAGAAATCATCTAATTCAACTTCTTCCTTTTACAGAGAAGGAAATTTAGGTCCAAAGCATTTGTGTCTTCTTCAGAATCATGAAAGTAGTACTTTGGAGTAAATTCAAATCCCATTTGGTAGTAAATCCTGGACCCTCTGAATAAAAAACTAATTTTCCTTTCATTGTACCACACTCTAATCAACATGTGCACAGGAAGTAGAATTATACTTTGCAACCCTGTCAGCACTTGGCTCAAGGCTTTTCACATTGTGGATCCTTAATAAATATTTTGTCAAATAAATGAAGTCTCCCTTTCCATTTCTATTGCTTTGATCCTTATTATTCCCTTTGACCAGTACAATTTAAGAATTTTTCCACCTCTTGTCTGAAGGAACTATGCGCCAGTACCAAATAAAACTTTCTAATATCCATGTATGATTGAGTACATTCCTATAGCAAACACCTGCTCAAAAACCTCCCAAGGGTCCTGTAATAGGAATGGGAATTTGCTAAAGGGTGGAGCAGAGCCCATAGGAAGCTTCCCTGCTGTGAAGATAAACTCTGTCCCTGATAGGCTGAATGTGGTCACATGGAGCCTGGGGTGGGAAGAGTTTGCCGAAAGGAAGCATTTCACAGGAACCTGGGAATCACAGCTAGCAAGAGGGTGGGAGAGAGAGGTGCTCAGGCAAGGAGATAGAGAGGTTTGTGAGTAAAATTTTTTTTAATAATTTTTCTAAACATTTGATTTTACAACTCTGAATTTCAGATTCTTTCCCTTCCTCCCTCATCACCCACCTTTACTGGGAAGATAAGCAATTCAATACAGGTTCTGTGTGTGTAGTTACGTAAAACATTCCCATAGTGGCTATATTGTGAAAGACTGACTATATCTCCCTCCATCCTATCCCACCCCCCACTTGTGCTATTCTCTACTTTGACCTCGTCCCTTTTTAAAAGTGTGTGCTTCTACTTCCTTCCCCACCAACCTATCCTCCCCTTCATCATGCCCCCTCTCATCCCCTTTCTCCCTACTCTCCTGTAGGGTGCGATACCCTATTTAGTGTGTATGTCTTTCCCTCCCTAAGCCAAATTCAATGAGAGTTAGGTTGACCCATTCCCTTTTGCCTTCCTGTTCTTCCCCTCTATTGTAACGATTTTCCCTTGACTCTTCTATATGAGATAATTTACCCCATTCTGTTTCTCCATATCTCCTCACTATATTCCTCTCACCTCTCAATTCCACCTTTTTTTTTTTAATCTTTTTTATTATTAATTTGTTTCCTTTTAGTTTACAGGATTCAATTCCACAATTCCTTGAGGTTTTTAAAATTTTTTCTTTTTTTATTCCACCTTTTAAATGTCATCCCTTCCTATTCAATTGATCCTGTGCCCTCTATGTATACCTGTACATATATATACATATACACTCACATATGTATTCATATGCACATATACCCTCCTATTATATATATATATATATTATACACACACACACACTTGTATTCCCTTCAACTATCCTCATACTGAGGAAAGTTTCATAAGTTACAATTATTGTTTTTCCATGTAGGGATGTAAATAGTTCAACTTTGATCAGTTCGTTATAATTTCTTTTCCCTGTTTACCTTCTCATGCTTCTTTTACTTCTTGTATTTGAATGTCAAATTTTCTATTCAACTCTGGTTTTTTCATCAAGAATGCTTGGAAGTCCTCTATTTCATTGAATGACCATATTATCCCCTGAAACATTATACTCAGTTTTTCTGGGTAGGTGATTCTTGATTTTAATCCTAGCTCCTTTGACTTCTGGAATATCATATTAATGCAGAACCTGTATTAATGATCCATTAATGTAGAAGCTGCTAGATCCTGTATTATCTTGATTGTGTTTCCACAATATTCGAATTGTTCCTTCTTGGCTGCTTGTTAATATTTTCTCCTTGATCTGGGAAGTCTGGAACCCGTCTATAATATTCCTTGGAGTTTTCTTTTGGGGATCTTTTTAAAGAGGTGATCGGTGAATTCTTTCCATTTCTATTTTGCCCTGTGGTTCTAAAATATCAGGGCAATTTTCCTTGAGAATTTCTTTTTTTTTTAAATTTTTGCTTTTTTAGAGGGCAATTGGGGTTAAGCAACTTGCCCAAGGTCACACGACTAGTATTTGTGTTAAGTGTCTGAGGCTGGATTTGAACTCAGGTCCTCCTGACTCCAAGTCCAGTGCTGTATACACTGTGCCATCTAGCTGCCCCAAGAATTTCCTGAAGGATGATTTCTAGGTTCTTTTTTTGATCATGGCTTTCAGGTAGTCCAGTACTTTTGAAATTATCTCTCCTGGATCTATTTTCCAGGTCAGTGTTTTTTCCAATGAGGTATTTCACATTGCCTTCTATGTTTTCATTTGTTTGGATCTGTTTAATAGTATCTTGATTTCTCATAAAGTCATTAGCTTCCATTTGCTCATCTAATTCTGAAGGAATTATTCTTTTCAGTGAGCTTTTGAAATTCTTTTTCCATCTGGCAAATTTGGCTTTTCAAGGCATTCTTCTCCTCATTAACTTTTTTGGGCCTCTTTGCCATTTGAAGGGCAATTGGGGTTAAGTAACTTGTCCAAGTTTACATGGCTAGATTTTTTGTGTGGGTGTTAAGTGTCTGAGGCCAGAAACAAACTCTGGTCCTCCTGACTCCGGGGGCCGGAGCTTTACTCACTGTGCCACCTAACCACCCCTAGTTAATCTATTTTTTAAGGTGTTATTTTCTTCTGTGTTATGGAATGGAAATTTAAGATCTTTCCTGCCCCTAGGCCCTTTGATAGGCTTAAGTGCACCTGGAGCCTGTGGTGGAAGGCTTGGTGTACTGTGATTGGGCAGTGGGTCAAGAGGGTTGTGACGCTCTCTGAGCCAGGAGAAGGCTACATATACCCTGATGTGATATTTTGTTTTGGGGCTCACTTTGAGATGTATTGTGTGATTTGACCAGATGAGACTCTGGGCAGCTGTTGAGCAGGGCTTTGAAAACCCAGATGTTGGTGCTTCCCTCTCTAGTAACTGACTAGGTATGGATGTAATGGTCAAGAAAGTTGGAAGCCTGTCTGCTAAAATGTTCCTCTCTCTGTATTTGTTGTCTGCTTGTAACCTCTGTATTCTCTGAAGTTCAGGGTGCTGACCTTTCCCCCCTGAATTAGGTAAATGACATTTTTTGATTAAAGCGAGATTGTTAACCCATGTTGAGTTGCTTTCCTTTAGAAAAGCAGACCTAAGAACCTGTGTTGGCAGTCATCCTGGGGATGGCAGGGTGCTTGCTGCCACATTCAGTCAGGCTGTTGACTCGTTTTTCATGATTTTCTTGCATCATTCTCATTTCTCTTCCTAATTTTTCCTCCACTTCTCTTACTTGATTTTCAAAATCCTTCTTAAGCTCCTCTATGGCCTGCAACCAATTCATATTTTTCTTGGAAGCTTTTGGTGCAGGAGTCTGACTTTGTTGTCTTCCTCCTGTCCCATGCTTTGATCCTTTTTGTCCCCCAAAAAGGAATCTGAAGTTGGATTGCTGTGCTTGCTTTGGTTCCTTTGCTTGCTCATGTTGACACTCAATTATTTGGCTTTAGAGCTCTTTGCCACAGTAGAAATCTGCTTCCAGAGGGGAGAGCTTTGTCCCAAATCACTGGGGTTTTTGCAACTGCAGGAGCTATCAGGAGGGCACTGTCTCTGCAGCCCCCACAAACTCTGGCTCACTGGTCACACACCTCAGGACCACCACCCAAGACTGTGATCTAGATCCAGGCAGGTTAAAGCAGGAGTGATTACCCTCTGAATGGTCACTTGGCTCCCCTACGATATGCAGGCCAGGAGCTCTGAAGCAGCCACATGGAGGTGGCTGCAGGGCCATTGCACCTCCTCCACTTCTAGCACCAGACCTGTTTCTCCATCCCCAGTTCCAACAGAGTTCTACACTGACCTCTCACTTTTTCTTTGGCATTTATGGCTTGATAATTCTGGAATCCACCTCTGCTGCTGGTGATCCACTCTCCTGAAGTCTACTGCAGCTGCTGTTCGGGGCCTGCTCTGGGACTAAAACCTGTGGGCTCATGTGGGGCTGGGCTTAGCACCCAGCACGCTGGGATGAACCCTTCTTGTCCGCCTGCTGGGCTGACTTCAGTGGGAGATTTCTTTTTCACTTGTGGGTTCTGTAGCTCTAAAATTTGTTTAGAGTCATATTTTATAGATATTTGAGGTGGTTATAGGGGGAGCTCATGGACTTTTCCTGCTTCTACACTGCCATCTTGGCTCTGCCCCCTGTGATATTGATCTAATATTGATTTGTAGGAAGGCTAAAGCATGCTATGGCTCTCAGTGTTGTTATAGCTTCTGAATCTCTTTGGTACTGTGATGGAATCGGCTTACTGGTTTGGGGACTGGGTAACTTGGGGAACGAGTGAAAGCTATGGAAATGCAGGACTTCAGAGGAGATAATTGATGCATGTTAAAAACTTCCTTTTTAGTTTCCCTAGAAATATTTGTTGTTCAGTCCTGTCTGACTCTGTGACCCTATTTGGGGTTTTCTTGGCAGAGATACTGGTTTGCCATTTTCTTCTCCAGTTCATATTACAGATGAGGAAATGGCAGAGTTAAGTGACTTGTCCAGAGTCACACAGTTATTAAGTGTCTGAGGCCAAGTTTGAACTGAGGAAGATGAATCTTTCTGACTCTAGGCCTGGCACTCTATCTCCTAGGCTACCTAATGGCACCAGAGAAATAACAGTTCTCTAGTGACCTAAAAGCCTGACTCATTAGGAGGCTCTTCTCCTCACCAAGGTTGGTAAATAGGTCAAGCATGAAGGATTTTTTTTTTTTAATTTTTGGAGGAGGTAGGATAGGGCTATTGGGATTAAGTGACTTGCCCAAGGTCACATGGCTAGTTTCCTTTGTGTGTATATGTCAAGTGTCTGAGGCTGGATCTGAACCCAGGTCCTCCTGACTCCAGGGCCACTGCTCTATTCACTGTGCCACCTAGCCACCCCATGAAGGGTTTTTCTTAAGGAAATGGATTAAGGGTGGAAATAAAACTTTAGACAAAGAATACCTCCTTTCCTACTCCCTAAAGTGATTGGGCTATTGATACATAAAGTGGTACTCTCCTCTTTCCTAAAAAGGATCTATCAATAAACATTTAAATATCTATGGCAGAGGATACAAAAAGAGTCAAAAGGCAGTCCTTTCCCTCCAGGAGACTGCAATCTAAAAGGGGAGACAACATGCAAACAAGTATAGAAAAAGTTTGTCTTGGCTAAAAAGTTAACATTTTATTTGGCAAGAAATAGGGATCCTTAGGTTTTGTTGAGCTGGTGTCTAATGTAAGAATGTACACAATTTATACAGATGTTAAAAAGATCAATCTGGTATTGTTGCATAGTCCCTTTAGACTAAAGGTAGAAAGATAACCAGGAAATAATTAACAGAGAGAAAGCCACTAGAATTAAGAGGGGTTGGGGAAGGCTCAAAGATGGAGTTCTAGTTGAGGTTTAAAGGAAGTCAGGGAGGTCAGTAGTTGGAGTGATGGGAGAGTTTTTCCAAGAATGGAGGATAGTCAGAGAAAATGCCTGGAGCCCAGAGATGGAAGTATCCTGAAATGCTAGTACCTACTGGCAACTAGGTGGTATACTAGATAGAACACTGGACCTAGAGTGAGGTTTGCTTTAGTTTCTTTAACTGTGAAATGGGGATAACAATAGCATCTAACTCCCAGGGTTGTTATATTTGTAAAAGTGCCTAAGCATAGTAAGCACTTTAAAAAAATACTTGTTTTCTTCCATTCTATCCTCCACTGGGAAAGGAATACAATATTCACTGCAGGGCGAAGATCCTTTTTTGATTCTTGATCAAGTAGTGATGGTAAGAATGCAATGGTGGGGGTGGCTAGGTAGCAGCAGGGGTGCATAGGTGGTACAGTGAATAGAGCACCAGCCCTGGAGTCAGGACAACCTGAGTTCAAATTTGACCTCAGACACTTAACACTTACCAGCCCTGTGACCTTGGGCAAGTTACTTAACCCCAAACTGCCCTGCCTTTCCCCCTCCAAAAAGCAAAAAAAAAAAAAAAAAAAAAACACCAACAAAAAAGAATGCAATGGTGACTATTGTTAGATCACCATTTTAAAATGTTAACCCCAAACTGTATTTTAACATATGACTTTTCTTTTGCAAGATTTCTATAAAAGTGACTGCAAAACCTCTTGAGATAATAGGGTATCTCCAAAGAGATATGGGGAATTATGTCAGTTTGTACAGCTCTCTCTCTACGGTAGAAATACTAGGCTTTATAATATTAAATAAAATGATTTCTGGCAGACATGCCTAAAACACAGACTATTAATATATATTTTCTTCAACAGGTGGAACTGCTTAGAGATGCTCTAATATCAGAACCATGGCATTCTCCTCTGCAGTGTATCCTAAATGTGAAATCTCAGTTCCTGATATGAGCGAAAAGGCACAGAATAATCTTCCTTTATGAATGATTAAAACAGAAGATAGAGCAGGTCTTGGGGATCAAGCAAACCTGGGTTCAAGTCAACCCCGGAGGCATAGCAGCTGTGACCATAAACTGTTATTGTACTGGCCCCATATACTTACTAGCTGTGTGACCCTGGGCCAGTCACTTAACCCTGTTTGCCTCGGTTTCCTCATCTGTAAAATGAGCTGGAGAAGGGTCAGAAAGAGTTGACCTGACAGAAATGACTTAAGACTTCTTTAGATTTGCATCAGTGTTGTTTTGAGTATTACACTCAAATCACTACAAAGGCCCTAGGAAGGAAGATGCCATCCCTCTCCAGAGAAAGAAATGACAAACCGCAGTATGCATAGCACGGTGGATGTATGTATGCACACACACGCACACCCCCCTCTGTTCACCTTCCCCAGGGTGGTGCAGAGGGAGGAGAAATAAAGGCGCAGCGCGCGGTGTTCACTCCGTAGGGCCTGTTCCCCCGAACCGTGCACCGGGAGCAGGCTGACATGGAGATCCACGGCTTCATTCGAATCCTCCGTGCCGTGCCCATGGAAAGGTTTTCGGCCTTTTTAAGTTCAGGGCGGATAAAGAATGGGTTCCACCCCATCACATCGAGTCCCGGGGA
This sequence comes from Petaurus breviceps papuanus, assembly GCF_028583685.1. Classification (NCBI taxonomy): domain Eukaryota; kingdom Metazoa; phylum Chordata; class Mammalia; order Diprotodontia; family Petauridae; genus Petaurus; species Petaurus breviceps. The sequence continues at coordinate 17,282,988 of NW_027185791.1, read as the reverse complement.
GGTGGCTCACCTTTCAGGCAGGGCACCTGAGCAGGGGCCCGCCCCCTGTCCTCCCTCTAAACGCCCGTGGTGGCGGGCCCACGACTGCGCGCGCGTCCTTCCCCCTTCACCTAAGCCTGCGAGGGAAAGCTCTTTTCCCAAATCAATGAAAACTCTCACCGAGGGCCGGGTCTAACTCTCCAAAGACCCGCGACAAGGAGGAGTTTGGTCACGTTCGCACTCGGAACCGGAGGAGGGAGCTGCGGCCTCCGGTCCGGCGGAGGGGCGGGGACGGGGCGCCGCCGGCCAGGGGGTCTGGGAGGCCGGACGTCCTGCGCAGCGCTCCAGCCTCACGTCGGGGCTGGGGGAGGCCTGCTCCTCCAAAGAAAAGGTTTTTCAGGTCGCGGGGTCAAGGGCAGAGAGGGCGGTGCACCGGGCATCCGGACCTAAGACGACCGTTGGAAACGTGGCGCGGGGCGCCCAGGGGCTCCGGAGCGCGCGCGCTCCTGGCCCCCAGCCCTCCGACGTCATGACGTCTCCCGGCATCCCCTGCGCGCGGCGGACGCACCGTCGAGCGTGCCCAGCGCTGGCGCCGAGCCGCGGCTCCCTCATTGGTCGGGGCGCGATGGCTCCCGGAAACGGGGCCTTCCCTCCTCCCACGTCTGTTCGGGAGCGCTCCGAGCTCTCAAGCCCTCGCTGCCCAGGCCGCTGACGTTCGCATTCACACAGCGCCTTAAGGTTTGCAAAGCGCGCTTTCCATACGCTCTTTCCGAGGTAGGGTATGATCCTCCCCAGGGCGGAGGGGGAACCTTGACACTCAGCAGGGAAGAAGTGACCCGTCCCGGGTCACAGACAAGCGTCACAGGAGGCACTGAGCCGAGGTCTCTTCCGACTCCAGGTCGTGCTCTCCCTACAAAACACCATCTGCCTCTCTGGGAAGGGTGGGAGATGGAGAGAGGGCAGGAGCGTGGGAGTACGCGGCTCTGTAGCGGTGCATGTCGGAAGTGGTAGTCCCTGCGAGTGCCGCGTAGGTGACGGCTCTTTCTGCTGAAGAAATGGCTCCTAGTCATGTGATCGAGGAGCCTGCGGTCGGGCTGAGGGGAGAGGAAGGGGGAGGGGAGGGCCTGCCTGCCTTGTGACGTCATCGCCTCGCGCCGTCGAGTCGGAGTTGTGGGAAGCCTGGCTGCGGTTTGTAACTTTACTCCTCTCCGTCCTGAGCCTTGTTCCTCCCGGCCTGCCCCCACACCCCCTCCCGGCCGTTTTCTTCACCAGCACCCTCCTCGTTGGGTGCCTCTCAGTGTCTGGGCTGGGAGGGGTGGGGAGGCGAGGGGAGAGGAGGAGCATGGGGGAAGCCGCCGACGCTAACGCGTGTTCTCGGGTCCGGAGAAAGGCCGGGGGGGGGGGGGGGGGGGGGCGAGCGCGGGAGGAGGGCTCCGCCCCGGGCTCCGCCTTCGCCGGTGACGTGGCGGGGTCACGTGACGGGGCCCCGGCCGCCGCTGCTTTGTGAGAGGCACATAGGCAGGTAACGAGCGGCGGCGGCTGGTCCGGGGCGCGGCGGGAGCAGCAGCGGTAATGCCTTCCGTCGTTTCACCCTCCTCTTTCGTCTCTCTTTCCTCCCCCCTTCGCCGACCATCTTCACGGACCCCAGGTTCTGCGGACCCCCGTGGTTTCTCGGGGCCCTGTCCTGCCCACCCCTTCCCCAAGCAGGCCCACCTCGGTCCACGACCTGGCCTCCCACCCCACCCCGAGGCCTGCCTTCTCCTTGCCCACCCGCCAGGGGGAGGGGAAGGGCCGAGCGCCCCTCCCCCTTCCTGGAGCCGCGGCTGCCTCGGACTCCCGATAATAGCACAGCCCACACTGTCCCCCGACCCCCGGCTCCGCTTTGCTCAATCCATCATCATCCCTCCCCCTCCCCCCGTTCACCTCCGAGGCCGCCGTGGAGTCTTCCCGGTGCGTCTGCCCCCTCCCTCCGTCGCGGGGGGGGGGGGGGGGGGGCCCTTTTCTCCACCCCGCCCCCCCCCCCCGGCGGGGGGGCTCCTCTCCCCCCCCCCCCCCCCCCCCCCCCCCGGGGCCCGCCGGGGGGCCCCCCCCCGGCCCCCCCCCCCCGGGGGGGGGGGGGGGGGGGGGGGGGGGGCTGTGCTCTTACTACAGCTGCGATCTCCACTCTGGAGGGTGTGGCTTTCTGCACTCCTTCCCCAGCCAGCACCCCGGGGTTCCTTGTTCCCGAGCCCCAAACGCTGAAGTTCAGAGCTTTCACCTGCCCTGGGCGTTCTGAAGTTCAGATGCAGCTCGGCAGTCTGATAACCCCTTCCCGGGCGTAGCCGGCTACACGTGAATTTATTTTCACATACACATGGACCCTGTGCAGCTTGAAGACAGCCTGAAGTGCGCCTTGCTTAGCCCTCCCTCCAGGAGTCCAACTTCCTCCGCTCGTTGCACCCCACTGTTCTCTCCCCGCCTTTCACAGACGCCTTGGGCTTCAGCTCAGCCCTACTTTCCACACTTTTCCCCTGGTTTAATTCTGGCTCTCAACCTAATTAATTGCCCAGCCATCTTCTCAAGTGACACAACTCTGGGCCCTCCTCGACATCTACTGAATTCAGCTTTTCTCTAGGGTGTGTGACTGCTCCCTGCTGCTTATCCTCCAGTCCCTTTCTTGCCCTGGTAACAGCATGACCTAATCCTCCTCCTTCACCATCCTTCACGTGTATTATTTACCCTTTTCTATCCTGGTTATAAGTGTTCTGATTATGTTCAAGATTTGTGTCATTTTTTCCCCACCTGAGGATGCTATCAAACCTTTAACTGTTTTAAAGGATATCTAAAGGTCTCCCATTTTGGGGGGGCAGGTAGAGGCACTTGACTCCCTTAACTCCCTCCGTACCTCTTTTCCTAAATAATGCCTACTCTTTCTTTCCTATTCTCGGTTATGTTTACTGTTTTCCTCATGTTATAACTTGATACTGATTTTTTTTCTCAGAATGCTAATTAAATGAAGGGTATTTTTGACTCTTTAAAAAAATTTGCTGGGAGAGAGAAGGCTATACAGGTCTTTTTACCAATTTCTCCTACTAATACAAACATCTCCCTCACTTCAATCATTTATCAAATGATCACTATGCTAAGGATACAGAAAGAAAAAAGAATGACATTGAGCTTATATTTGGGAGTAAGTGCTTGGACATGTATGTAGAAAACTAAACACATAGTAATTTCCCAGGAGGTCTTGCACTTGGGACTAAGGGGGGGGGGCATTGGGATTGGCGTCCTCTATGAAGGAACCCCTGCATTTAGCTTTGAAGAAATTTGGGGATTCCACCAGGTGGTGGTGAGAGTGGAATTCAAGCCTGGGGAACATGGAAGGCAAAGACAGGAAATGGAATGTCATGTGGGGGAACCTGGCAGTAGGCTAGCTTGGCTGGACATAGATGGTAAAGGAAAATAATGTTCAATAAGCTTGGAGCCCAGTTATGAAGGACTTCAAAAGCCAAGCAAAGTAGTTGGAATTTTAACCTGGAGGCAAGGTAGCACCATAGATTTTTGGGCAGGAGAGTCACATGGTCAGACTTGTGATTTAGAAATATCATTTGTTGTGGTGTGGAGAATAAACTAAAGAGAAGAGAGGCGTGCTGCAGAGTTCTAGTTGGATCATTGCAGTATGGGCATTTGGGGTGAGTCTTGTGAGAGAGATTGTGGATGTAAAATTGTCACTTGATTGGCTGTAACTTAAGAGGGAGGGGGGAGAGGTGAGGAAGACCCCTAGGTGGTAAAACCTGGTTGACTGGAAGGATGTGGTATTCTCAGTAGAAACAGGAAAGAAGTTTTGAGAGTAAAGTTGTTTTGGACATACTGAGTCTGTGAGACGTTCATTTGGAAATAACCCATAGTTGGTGATGCAGGTGGAGCTTCGGAGAGATACTGCCTTGGGATAAGTAGGTCCAGGTTTACCTGCATAGAGGTGATTAGTTGAACCCTTAGGAGTTTATGAAATCACCGAAAGAGCATAGATAAATAGGTAGATATATTGTATCTAGAGAAAGAGAGAGAGAGAGACAGTGTCTTGAGTAAGATTCTGAGGCTTATCCCTTATTTTGGGAGGTAGGGGTGGGGAACAGAACAGTTGCTCCTTTAGATGGATAGCTGGAATTTCTAACACTAGCTTCTCCTTCCCTCTCCCCCCCACCCCCCATGCTCCACATACTGTTTGCTTCCCATTACCATGAAGTCTTAATACTAGGCTAAAGATTTTTGCCCAGACTCATGCATTGACTTCTCCTTCAGTGAGGTTTTCCTGTGAAGAGAAAGATGTTGGTCTTTTCCTTTGCTCTTGTCAGAGTTAAGCTGATTTTTATATTTCTGCTCATAACTGTAGTTATTTCTGTATCACACGAAGTACCTCACCCACTACTTAAAAGATTTAGGAAAGAGATGACTTAATAGACTCTGCCTGAGAGGAATGGGACAATCCTTTGTTCTGGGTGAATGGGGGAGAGGAAACCTGGAGGCCACAGGAAGTGCCCCTAAGAATTGCTCCTCGCCGCTTCCTACTATTTTTCATTTTAAATGTAGGTGGGAAAATGTAACTTGGGAGCTGTCTTATTAAGGACATCCCAGCCCCTTCCTTGGTAAGAAGTAGAGAAAAGACCCGTTAAGATTCTTTTTGTTTTTTATTTGTCCCGAATTTTGTGATGCTGAAGGAAATGGGATACATCTTAAATTCTTGATTCACTTAAAGCCCAATGTGTTTTGCACTTGAGAAGCAGTAGAAACTGGTCAAGCTCTTCACGACCCCTCAAACTGAAAACTGGGTGTAGACATTATAAACCTGATTTTCCCAGTTAGTGGCCTCAGCTCTGCTGTGAGGGTGTATGGCATTAACTTCAAAATGTTGCCCTGAAGTTGTCAGGGCTCAGTCTTTAATAGTTCTAAAGTTATAATTGTACTTTGTTTTAAATTGTTTCTTTTGTATAGGTGTTTTTAAAGCTTGATGGGAACTCTTAAGAACCGTTTTGAATATGTTTAATGCTTAGGAATGTGTTCTGCAAAAGAGCTTGACTTGATTGTGAATTACAATTACAATTCATTACAATGAATATGAATGGTACTTCATTTTAGTGATTTTTCCATTTGCATCTGACCATCCCTCTGGAAGTGGGAGGGACCTTGGAAGCTGTCTGGTCCAGCCCCTTTGGGTAACCAATCTGGAGAGGGAGGCCCGAGTGCCTGGGATCACTCAGGTAGTAAGATCTGAAGTGATGCTTGAACCCGGACCCTTTGTCTCTTTCACACTGTGATACCACGGTTATTGGGTCACTTTGTGGTTGGTTCTCTTCTGCTTATTCCACTTTACTGCAGCTCATCGAAACCGTATTTTTCTGATTTCTCATTTGTTATATTTACTGAACAATAGCGTGCATTCACACGTCACAGTGTGTTCAGTGCCTTTCCTAGTTAGTGGTATCCACTTTGTTTCTAGGTCTTTGCCTCATCAAGAAGTGCTGCTTTTAATGTTTTGTTAAATATTGGAACTTCATGGCTTTTGCTTCTTTGTGGTATAAGCCCAGTAAGTGGGATTGATGAGTCAAAGAGACATTTAAGCCATTTTTTCTTGCTTATAGCTAACTTGGTATCTAGAACAGCTTCACCAACAGTATAATGTTTTTATAGTCCTGTTTTCATAGTCCCACCCACTCACATTGACTGTTACCATCTTTTCTCATTTTTGTCAATGTGTATAGCATCAGGTTTTTATTTGTGTTTTTCTTATAGTAATTTGAAACATGTTTTCCTTTAACCATTTAGAGTTTTCAGTTCTTTTGAAAACTATTCATGTCTTTTGACCACTTATCTACTTGGGAGGGCTCTTGGTGCTAAATATTTGTGTCATTTCTTTATATGTTTTGGATATTAGGAGGTTTTTTTTTTGGTGATATTTAATGCAAATGTTTTTCCACTCACATATTCATTGGTTTTATTTGTATAAAGGCTTTTATTTTTAGTAGTAAAAATTTTCTGTTTTATCTTTTATATCTTTTTTCTTCTATCACTTTAAATTTCCTCCCCAGCCATAGTTTTGAAAGATACATTGATCTAATTTCTTTCTATAACATTTTTTTGTGGTGTGACCTTTCATTTTTGGTGCTTATTATGATACATAGTTTAAAATGTTGACTTAAAACTAATTTTTGACAACTTTCCAGTTTTCTCAACAGTCAAAAAGGGAGGCCTTATCCTAATAACTTATATTCTTGGATTTATCAAACATATGGCCAATGTTTTGGATTACTTGTGTTCCTTATCCTTTTTTACTGAGATGCTTTTTGTTCTTTGTCAGTACAGTTTGATAATGTTATGTTCTCAAATCAGTGTTTAGAAACATATCTTTTTTTTTTGTAAATTTGTAATCTTCATGAAAAATATTCATTAAATCAGAGTCCCAAACTTATCTGGCCTACTGCCTCCTTTAAAAAAAAATTACACTTGTCCCTTGGAGTCCCCTTGGAAATCCAAACTAGGAAAGAAGTCTCAGATTGAGTATACAGTTGTACCCAAGGCTACTTGTGGGAGGGTATCGCCCACTTTGGGAATCCAGATTTAAATCATATTGATATACTAGAAGCCAGTTGTTAATCTTTTTTCTAGTTATTAGGTCTTATTTTCTTTTAAATAGGTGTAAGGCATGTAGGATTGGTATGCTGCCTCAGACACTAGCTATGTGACCCTGGGCAAGTCATTTAACCTCTCGACCTCAGTTTCCTCATCTGTAAAATGGCAATTTTCATGAGGATCAAGTGAAATAATATCTAAAGCATTTTTCAAACCTTTAAGTGCTATGTAAAAGTTAGCTATTTTAATTTTACTTTTATCTTTCCTACCCAGAGAACCATTCCATATAATAAAGAATAAGGGAGGGGGAGCATTTCAGCAAAACTAACCAGCAAATTAACCAAATTTGACATACGTAGTGCTCAGCACCCATATTCTCTCACTTCTTCAATGAAGGGAAAAGGTACATTTTCTCATCACTTCTTTGGAATAAGCATGGTAGTTATAATTACACAGTATTGAGCTTTGTTTTGTTATGTGTTTTTTTTCCTTTTATGTTGCTTGCCATCGTATATGTTGTTTTCCTGGTTTACTTTCCTCTGCCTCACTTCCTATTTTCTGTCTCTTTCATATTCATAATTTCTTAAATTGCAGTGGTATTCCATTATATTGTTATTTGAGGATACTACTAATAAAACGATTAATGCACATTTAAGACAGCTTGTGACTAAGTGATGAAAAAATGCAGGTACTTGTGGATTTGAGGAGAGGGAGATTGATGTAGGCAGGAATTGTCAAACTAAGTCTCATTGGGTAGTTTAGTGCTTTGGAGGAGGGAAAGGGCGTAGTTCCAAATGACTTTCCAGGATGGCTTTAGTACATTAGTTTTCCTGTTTTCCCCCAAATTCAAATCTGATAAGTATAAGGTAGAACCTCAGTGTTACTTGAATTCACTTGTCTCTAATTATTAATGATTTGGAGCATTCTTCCCATTATTATGCTCCCTCTTAACCCTTTCCTTTTCCTGTCTCTCCTTATTTTTTTCTGTTGAATTTGATATATTTCTGCACCAGAATTCCTTGTTGTTTTCAGCCCTCCTTTATCCATTAGGGAAGAGTGAGATTCATTTCATGCTTCCCTGCCTTTTCCTTCATGTTTATATATTCTTTTCACGTATACCCTTATTGTGAAAATAGCAAGTTCTGTTCTAGATTGGTGTGTTTCTTTTACTTTCTTTCCCCTTGGCAAACTTTCAGAATAGCTCCAGTCCACCCTCCGGTCCTCTTTTTTAAATTTTATTTTGTTGATTTTGTTTTTTATTCTATACACGCTTAGACCACATCAAAGTTCAATTGCTCAAATAAATTTACCCTTCTAGACAACTCTTATGTTGGCATTTCAAAGTAACTGCTCAGCTCTAGGCTTCTTCTCAGAAATGCTTGAAAGTTCTATATTCCATTTGAGACTCATTTTCTCCCTGTAGAATTATTCTTAGCTTTTCAGAGTCAGTTATTCTTCATTTTACGCCTATATATTTCTCTTTTTGGAATGGAGACAACAACGAGATGATGAAGTGGACGGAGTGCAGGACTTCGAATTGGGTAGGGGTGTTCAAATCCTGCCTTTCTCAGGCACTAGCTGTGTGACCACAGGCAAGTCCTTTAACCTCTATCTCAGTTTCCTCATTTCTAAAATGAGGATCATAATAGCATGTGCTTGCAGGATTGTTATGATTGGTTAAATGAGGTGATATTTGTGAAGGGCTTTGTAAACTTTAATGATATATAAAGCTAGCAATTATTGTATTCCAAGATTTCTTCTTTATAGTAGAAGCTCTGCCTGGTCTTGTTTGATTCTGACTTTGTTTCTTGGTATTTGAACTCTTCTGGCTGCTTTGTTTTTTCTTTGAAGTGGAAGCTGCTTTAGATTTTGGCTGTGATATTCCTGGAATTATTCCTTTTGAGGTTTCTTCTAGGAGGTGATTGGTAGATTCTTTCAAGCTTCTTTGCCCACTGGTTCTAATAAATCCAGGCAATTTTCATTTGTGACTGTTGAAATATAGTGTCCATGCTTTTCAAGAAGTGTTTTTGAGGAATTCTAGTGATTCTTTCTTTGATCTGTTTTCTAGACTTGTTTTTATATAATATCTTATATTTTCTTCTATTTTTTAATCTTTTGATTTTGTTTCAGCTTTACTTGCTATTTCATGAAGTCATTGACTTTTCTCTGTTCCATTCTAATTTTTAGTGAATCTATTTCTTGGATAAATTAATTCTCTCTAATTGTTTCCTCCAGAGGTTGGTCTCCACTTGGGTCACCCATGTTTCTGTGCTGATCTCTCTATCTCCTGAAAGTCTTTGAGGTACCGAGTTTTGGATTTTCAGTTCTGCCCTCTATAGTGTCTCAGAACACACAACTAAGAACCTTGGACTCCCAGGCCTAAGTTGTCCCAGTCCAGGTTTTGTGTCTGAGTTCCATGCTGTGAATTTCTCACCACCTTGTGGTTTTCTCTGGGAAAGTGTTGGCTTTTGCTGCCTAGGGAAGTCTGTCCTTCTGCCTATCTGTCTAGCCCCCACCTTGATTCCATATATCTCTGTGTGTGCTTGTGTGTATGTATGTATGCATGGGGGGGGAGAGAGAGAGAGAGAATTCAGTTTACAGAGATCAATCTATAAAGATAGGTAGGTAGATAACCTTGAAGGTTACTGTAGTCTGACTTATTCTTTGGCAGGCCTGGAGGCTTTCCACTTGTTTGCCCAGGATTGTATTGACTTAAAAGTGGTCCCTTTTCGTTTTTCCTTTTGGCCTTTAAGTCTACTTTTTGGTGTGTTCTTGTGTGGAAGAAATCACTTTTGTTTCCTGTTGGATTCTTGGGTTTTATTTGGTGTAGTGTTGTTGTGAGAGCTGGACTGCCTGTCTCTGTTCAAGCATCTAGGCCAAAGATATTCTTGTTACTTTTTAAGCAGTGTTTTATTTTGATGCTTAAAAAACAAAACAGCAGTCCTGCCATTTTCCATTAATACCACATAACTTTCAAAAAGGTTGAAGGAATTCACAGCTCCACCATTAATGAGTAACCTGCCTCTTTTGTCATAGCAGAAGTAGCGTTGAATATTATGTGATTAAATTAGACAAAATATATGGCATTTTGCAAACCTTAAAGCATTATGTAAATGTTAACTATTTTATCTCATTATTATGCATGCTAATTTGATGGGCATAAAGTGGCATCTCAGTGGTTTATAGTTTTAATTTGCCTTCAGTGATTACATGGTTTTTCTTGTTTGGAACACTTTTTCATGTGGTTATTGATAATTAGTGTTTCTTTCCATAACTTTATATCATATTATATCTTGAAATAATTGGAGTCAAGATTGGGAAGGGAAGGAAAGCCAAGCAAGAACAAGTCTGATAAACTGGGAAAGTAAGGAGGGATTTAAAGATCAACCAAATTCTTGAGACTTTGACACAATGGGAAAGATGGAAGACGCTGAAGTAGAGCGATTTTTGTTAGTGAATTTAAATTAAATTAATTTATTAATTAATAAATTGATTGAGATACATCATGGGAGTGGAGATTTATGGCTTGGGGGAAGTCACTAGAGTCACCAAGAATGTTGGGGATTGAGCTCTGGGTATTAATATTAAACAAGAAGGAAAAGTAGCCTCAAGGTTAACAGATAACAACATAGAATAGGAGTTCTTAGAAATCTGTTTTTGGGGGACTCCTTTGGAAGTCTGGTAAAAAGTATGGACTCCTAAGAATGTTTTAAAATGTGTAAAATATATAGGATTGCAAAGGAAACTAATTATGTTGAAATACAGTTACAAAAACATGTATTAGAAAAAGCAGCAAGTTCATGGGTCTCAAGTTTAAGAACACCCAGTAGAAAATTGGGACAGGTGGATATAATTGGATGTTATGAACTTTGAAAGAGGAGGTGGGGAAGAGGAGAATGAAGTGTTCTGTGAGTGGCAGTGAAAAATAAGGAACATGTTAATTTTCCGTCCTGGTCCTGTAGATTCGGTAGAAACTTCCAAGGAAAGCCAGATTTCAGTTGCTGAAAGAAGACTCCAAAGATAATGGGGAGATTTTTTGTTTTGATAACATAGACTGAATTTCATTGTGAATGGTGGTTGAAGGTAACTGGGGAAAAGGAATTTCACACAGCTTGATGCTCCTGAATCACAAGAATTAGAGATGAAAGAGGTTGGGATTTTTTAGATACAGTTTTGGTGGTCTTGGCAGGCAGGGAAAGTACAGCTATGCAGAAGATCATAGGTTAGATCTACTTCAAACTTTCAGATTTCCAAATTAGAACATTGTTATGGTGGAGCCTGTTTTGGAGTGTGAAAGGAGTGAGGTAGCAGAAGCTTATGGTGACTGGGAGAATAGGAGGAGGAAAGCCTCCAGCCTCTCTTTCTCCTGGTGAAGGGAATTACATCTATACTGGACAGGGCCAAAGCTTAAGGATTTTTGGAGGGTCTTTCCCCTGCAAATTGACTTAGGAAACTTCAAGATCAGTCAAATGGCAAGCTTTGTTTTGGGGGGAAAAGTTATGCCTTGTGGTATTGTGAAACTCGAATAGAAATGGGGGTCACCTGACAGTAATGAGGATTCCTATGAACTGCACACTGACTTGGTTTTAAGACATAATATCATGTATGTCTTATTGCATTTTAATTTATTTTATTAAATATTTGTCAGTTATGTTTTAACCTGGTTCTGGCCACACTCACGAGTGTTGTACACTGTTTGACATCTGGTGTGAAAGGTATTTTAACATAATGAATTATCACATAATCTGATTCTACATTTGAACAAATTCTGGTATATTTAAGCTATAATTTCCTTGACGGTACAAAGCAAGTTTTGTACTATAAATATTATTTAGTTCTTGCATCGTAAATCTAGTATGATTCACATAGGATTTAGTTGAAAGCAAAGTTTCTTGCTTGTATTTCTGGTGAACTGAGAAAAACAGGTATTAAACCAGAACATGGGGTAGACTAGAGAGTCCCATAAGCTAGTGCTTCTAACAATTCAAGAACTCGAGATATGCCTCAATCCTCACTGGGTTATTTTTAGTGTTTGTCGCTCCTGTCTGTTTCTATTCTAGGAATTCTTTGGAACCGTTTTTCAGGGTAGTTGAATTGAAGCCAACGTTGGGGCCAGTACCGAAGAAAGGAGGAGTGCTATAAGGATAAATGGTATTCCTGTAGTTCCACAATAGCGTACGAGGCTGGACTTTGATAGTGTTCTGCTTTACTCACAAAGCTCTATTTATTTTTTTAAAATGGTCACATAGAGTTCCTATCTTGTTGCAGGCTGGTCAAGGTCTTCATGTTCTGGGAAGTTGGTCAAAGTCAGTTTTGTATTCTTAATTCATTTGCCCTTGAATGATTTCCATAACTTAATGGTAATGTTCATGGCCTTAAAGGCATAAGTATTCTGATAACTTAACTTTTGGAGTTTTGAATTGTGCTTTTAGATTCTCTCTTTAAAAATTGTATGTAAAGTGAATATATACTGAAACATTTTCCTATTGGTATAACTCATGGTTTCAGAGATGTTTATTGGGAGCAGATTAGATTCCTAGTATGTAATAAACCTGATAGTACCTTTGCCCGATGGTCTACTTTTTAAATGATGCTCCATCTCTCAGAGCATAGGAGCAACATAATGGCTGTCAGATTGGAAGGGGAATTAAACTTGTTCTGCTCTGTTCCAGAGGTCAAAACTGGGAACATTGGTTGGAAGTTAAAGTATTTAGACTTAAGGTACAGAAAAGCTTCCTCGTAATTATAGCTACCTAAAAGTAGAATGGGCTGCCTCTGGACTTAGTGGGTTTCCACTCAAAGGCTAAATGATCATCTGTCATGTATGGTTTGGGGGGGGGGCAAGTCTTGATAAGGAGTAGGTTGAACTAATGACCTTTGAGAAACTTTCCAAGTTGATAATTCTGTGATTTCTGAACATTATTGTAATCACTTATTAACACATAGCTCTTTCATGTTAAAAAAGAATTACATTGAACAAAAATTTATTTTCCCTCCTATGACCCTTCTCCATTGGGGTAGGGGGGACCCTTGTAACAGCTATACAAAGTCAAGCAAAACATCTTCTAAATTTGACCAAATCAAAAATATATGGCTCATTCTGGACAATGAGTCCATCACTTCTTCCTTTTGTTTTTTTTGGAGGGGGAAGTTAGGGCATTTGGGGTTAAGTGACATGCCCAAGGTCACATGGCTACTTTTTTTGTAAAAGGATTTGAACTCAGATCCTCCTGACTCCAGGGCTGGTGCTCTATTCACTGAGCTGCCCAGCTGCCCTCATTACTTCTTTAACAAGAAATAAGGAGCATTGCTTCATTATTGGTCCTTTGAGATTGTGATTGGTCATTGCATTGATCAGAGTTCTTGAGTCAATGTTATTTGTCTTTAAAGTGTTGCCATGGTATAAATTGTTCTCTTACTTTTGCTTATTTCACTGAATTAGTTCATATGAGTCTTCTTAGAAACTATCTCTTCCATCTTTTTTTTTTTTTTTGCTTTTTGGAGGGTGGAAGGCTGGGTATTTGGGGTTAATTGACCTGCCCAAGGTCACACAATGAATAAGTGTCAAGTGTCTGAGGCTGGATTTGAACTCAGGTTCTCCTGACTCCAGGGCCAGTGCTCTATTCACTGTGCCACCTAGTCACCCCTCTGTCATTTCTTACAGTATCACAGTATTCCATTACATTCATTTACTATAATTTGTTCAGCCATACATGGTCTACTTGATGAACTACCCTCTTAGTAACCACCACAAAAAGCTGCTTTAAATATTTTTGGCATATGTGGGTCTTTCCCTCTTTCTTTGATCACTTTGGGGACATAGTTTTTTTTTTTTTTTTTTTTTTTTTTTTTGGTGCTGTCACTGGGTTGGGCATAGTTTCAAATTGCTTTCCAGAATCAGTTTTACTTTTAGGGGAAAATGGAATCAGATATCAAGCAATTAAAACGTATAAGGAATTTATTCAAGAAAGTAAGTTGCTAGAAAGGATTACAGAAAATAAAACAATTTTGATTATATAAAATTTAAAAGTTTTTGCACAAACAAATCTGATGCAGTTAAAATTAGAAAGGAAATAGGTAACTGGGAAAAAAAAAAAGTCCACACAGCAAGTTTCTCTGACAAAGGTCTTATATTGAAGATATATCTCTTAACCATATATAAAAATGCTCTAATCACTATTAATGAGACATGCTAATTACAACTGCCTGGTTTTCACACTTAGAACCCTCTCTTTCTTAATCTATCTGTATACTACTGCTGAATTAGTCTACTTAAAGCGAGACTGATCTACTTGCTTCCCTGCGCAGTTCAAATTTCCTTTGAATTAAGTTATTTGCCCCCCATAATCTGGCCCCCAACCTACTTTAGTTTTAGTTCATCCTACACAATTGCAGATATCCTACCCTTCAGGCAAGCTGTTCCCATACGTGCTTGGAGAATGTACACACACCTTCCTAAATTCTACGCTTTCCTTTTTAAAGACCCATCTAAAATTATCCTTTTTTGATGAACTATTTTGCCTTTTCTGAACAGCCATAATATTTTGTTTGTATTTTTAAAGTTCTGGCCACATTTTCCTTTATTTCGTAATTACTTGCACACTTCTTATCCCTATACTGTTTGAGAGTCTTTGTTATTTTTTAACTCTTGGTAGCAGGTGTTGTTTTATTCATCTTTGCACTTGCTCGTTTAGCCAAGCAGCTTTTACTTTTAAGTTGGAGTTGGCTTGGGTGAAATGCAATTCCATCAGTATGACTTGTATGTAGTTAGAATTTTTTTCCCTCTTCTGTGTTTTATTTTGACTTTTGTATATGTTAGAGCTAAAATATTGTTAAATTTTAAATAATCTGTTTTTTAGAAGGGTGTTAATTTTTCTTCACCTTTGGTGAAGTATACCACTTAATGTAGACGTTAAATACAAAACAGATTGGGGGGGAGATGAGGTAGGATATAAACTGGTATGTGACAGATTAAACATACCTAGTCAGCCTAGATTCTGGCCCTTCTTCCCATCTTGAAGTTTTTTTTTTTTTTTTGTAGTAAGGCTCCTAGTGGACAGGACTAGTTGCCCTAAAATTGGGCAGAAGGAAGGTGTATCCCCAGGGGCATGTATCATTAGGGGAAATGGCATTTGCTAGGTAAGATTTTATTTAATTGTCTAATTATGGATAGAGTGTTTATTCTGCCTATTCAGAGAAATGTTTGAACATTGAGAGAGGGCCTTTTTGGTAAGAACCTTAAATTATTAGAGCAAAACAGCTTATTCATTATAATTATGTTACATAATTATAAGAACAGGAGTTCCTAAAGTTTGTGAACTTTTTTCTTAATTTTGTATTTCAGTATAATTGGTTTTCTTTGTAATCCTAAGTATTTTCTTTTATGCATTTAAAAACAGTAAAAAAAATAGTAAAAAACAAAGTAAAAAAAGTATGCTTTGATCTGCATTCAGCGTTTTTCATCATAAGACCTTCAGAATTGTCTTAGAGCATTGTATTGCTGAGAATAGCTAAGTCATTCACAGTTGACAATTCTACAAAATGGCTGCATGTACACTCTTCTGGTTCTGCTCATTTTACTTTGTATCAATTCATGTGAGACTTTCCAGGTTTTTTTGAAAACATCCTAAATAATTAGTTACAATTAATAACCACTATGTAAAATATTTGAAAGCATTGGACTGCAAGTCAGGAAACATGGGTTCTTAGCTCATCTTTGCCACCAGTTAGCTGTGTGACCTAGGACAAGTCATCTAACTACTTAACTTCTTTTGTTTGATCATCTTTCATAGGAAAGGATAGTTCTAAGGTATTGTGAGTTTTCTTCCAAACCTAAAATTTTATATTCTCTATAATCAACACTTACCCAAAGAGGAATGCTGAAGGAGTAAAAGATGTCATTAAGGAATTGTATGATAGGAAGAGGGAAGATTAGTTAGTTATGCCATGAGAATTAAGGACAACAGGTGGATTCCTTGGTACTGCTGATATAAAGAGAAAAGTAATGAAGGTCTTTGGCAAATAAACGAATCAAACTGGTGAACAATGGGAGGACATGGACAAGAGTAGCCCTGGATGGCAGACAGGAATGGGTTATAATCCTGCGTTGTTGGTAAGAGCTTCCAAATTGATAAGAATACAGAACCATTTGAATATGACTTGTATGTTTTAACAAGGGCTCTGTTCATCTAGCCTACTTTGCCTTTCTTTGATTCTGCAGTTAAGTTGTGATGCAGAATTTATCCTCATGGTAACAGGTCCATGTTAGTTAGTGTATTTGAGTAACCTGCAAGTGGGACAGGAGGAAAATCCAGTTTGGTAAGGAATAGATAGATACCTTCCTGAAATACAAATACTTCAAATAATTAAAGTGCCATCGGTCTAATAATAGGAAATTCTGTGCATCTGTGAATTGTTTTTGCTTTTCTTTTTAACAATTTAGTATTTTATTTTTCCTCGATTACGTATAAAAATATTTTTTAACATTAATCTTTAATATTTTGAGTTCCAAATTTCTTCCTTCCACACTCCCCACCTCCCCCCTTTTGAGAAGCAAGCAATTTTAAGATACAGGTTATACATGTCTAGTCATACAAAACACATTTCCATATTAAGTTATATTATAAAAGAAACCATAGATATCCCTTCCCCCCAAAAAATTCAAGAAAAATAAAGTTTAAAAAGTAAGCTTTGATTTGTATTCAGACACCATCAGTTCTATCTCTGGGGGATGGATAGCCTTTTTCATCATGAGTCCTTCTGAGTTGTTTTGGATCATTGTATTGCTTGAGAATAGCTAAGTCATTCACAGCTGATAACTTACAGTATTGTGGTTACTGTGTACAGTGTTCTGGCTCTACTCATTTCACTTTGCATTAGTTTGTGCAAGTCTTTATAGGTTTTTCTGAGAGCATCCTGCTCATCATTTCTTAGAGCAGAGTAGTTTCCATCACAGTCATATACCACAACTTGTTCAACTATTCTATCTGTGAACTCTTGATTGTTTAAGAACTACATTGGAATTTCTTCTTCCTTTTAGACAGAAGAATAACTGCTAGGGGAAAATTCTAATGAAAAACGGGCAAAACATATGTGTGTGTGTGTGGTTTCTGGTAGATTTTTTTATTTGTATTTGAAAATCTAAAAGGACTGACGTTTTTTTTAATATTTTATCTTTTGGGGGGGGTGTAATTTGGCTTATTCAGATGCATACACTTGTTTTCTGTTGATAGTTAATCAGTTGTTTATAGAAAGACTAGCTACAAGTTTATGTCTGTGAGATTGAACATCTTTGCCTGCCTTATTTTAACATGTGTGAATTGAAGTCAGAAACTCGGCTTCTGAAACTCAAAGCTCTGTCCACTGTTTTCTCTCCATACTCTGCTACCTGTTTGCTAAAGCCTGCAAAGGCACAAACTCATCAGTAATTCTATTTCTGGACTAATATAACATAAAGGGTCTTGAGTAGTTGCTGTCTGTCTAAAATGGCTAAGTAACTTCTTAAGGGAGCCATAACAAAGAGCCTTCTTCTTATATTCATTGACCTTCTTGGTAAAATTTGTTTTTACCTTTCATGAAGGAGTGTACTGACATGGTTTGATAGTTTAAACTTAATTACTTTAGCCTCCTTTGCAAATTTATAATTTGTAAGTGGTTCCTTTGTATAGATGCCTTGGACGCTTTACAGTAAAGTAGAAGAAGTGAGGAAAAGTCCTGACTACATATCCATTATTGCTTTTGTGGAATCGGTTTCAGGGCAGTTGTCAAATGGATAGGAAAAAAGGTCTAGAAAAGTAGGTTCTTTGGTCTGAATGAAGCTGTGGAACGTAGGAACTGCCTATAATTTTATTTAATATTTGGGAAATCCCACTTGAGTGGGAGTTATGGTGAAAATATTCCTACACCACCAAGTGAAGTGAATAAATGAATATTCTACCAGCAAATGTTATTTATTGTTGGTTTAAAAAAGTGCAACTTTTAGAAAACAACTTTAGATATGTGTGTTTTTTTCCTTTCCCCTAGCAAAAAGTACTTTCTTGTGAAGGTCTTAGATTTTTCTGACAGTTGCCTTTTTCTCACATAAGGGAGCTTTCTTTATTCAGATGTGTCTGAAATGCTTTATTCTGTTTTTTTTCTTTTTTTTTTTTTACAGATTTTCTATTTTGTACATACGTTGTTTTGTATATACTGTATATGATGACTTCAGTGGGCAGTGAACGTTCCCGGGGCACTCGGGACAAAACTCAGATTCCAACCACACAGATGACCCAGCCACAGAAACAAGTAATACAGGTAAGTTTTCTTTTTCTTTAGTTGGAATAAAGTAATTTAAGCATAAATAGATAGTTACCTTTCTTTGCTAGGGAAGCTTTTTTTTAGGGGAAATTCAGTAGGAAGAGTCCTCAGAGCTTTGAGACACCATGGAGACGCTTTGCCAGGAGAAATCTGTATTCCTAGGCATACTTTTTGTATCTCGTGGCTGCTCTGCTGCTGTTTTTACATCACTTGGCTGTGGACCCAGGGACGATAAACTGTTACTTTTAGACCAAGCAAAACTTAGCAAGATGCATTTGGTACAAAACTCTGAAGGTTACAGTAAAGCCATTAGTTTGGACCAGCTGAGAAAATAGTTCTGATTAGTAGTTTTATTTGAAGGTTATTTTCCAAGGCAGTAGTACCATAACAAGTAATATTTTCCAGTCTAGATTTTTTTTTTAAAGCAATCGGGGTTAAGTAGCTTGCTCAAGGTTACAAGGCCAGTTATTTCTGGGTGTGGTACTGAGTATCTAAGCCCGGGATTCGATCCTCAGGTCATCCCGACACTGGAGCCACTGCTCTTACTCATGTGCTACCTGGCCGCCCCCAGTCTAGATTTGTTTTATTTGATAAGAATGGATTGTGATTAGTAACACATGTTTAATCTATTAAAGTCATCTGTTTATCATCTTAAATCAGTAAGCTTCCCCCAATTTTTTGTATATTGTTATTTTGCTTGACACATCTTTCTAAACAGTATTCAGGTAGCTAACAGGAGGCTAAATTTTTATTTGATTGAATGGAATCAATAGTAATACAATTATACTGTTTTCAAATGCCAAATATATATGATTTGTAGATTATAATACCACTGTGGCCCTTGTTAGGGGCAGCTAGGTGGCTCAGTGCTGGGCTTTGAATCAGGAAAACTAATCTTTCTGAGTAAAAATTTGACCTGAGTGAAAAATCGACACTTACCAGCTGTGTGACCCTGTGGAAGTCACTTAACTCTGCCTCAGTTTCTCTTCTCTAAAATGAACTGGGGAAGGAAATGGCAAATGACTTCTGCATCTGTCCAGAAAACCCCTAATGAGATCCAGAAGAGTCCTGACAAGATGCTAAGAAGGTGCTTTATTTTGCATTGTTAATGAGCAGTGACATTTTTTGTTTATTTTGTTTTTGGTTTTTTGCACCTTCAGAGTGCTAGTTTATATTATAAAAGATCATGGTGCATTGGAAGAAGTTACAGGTTCTGATCTTTTTGTTCTGTCATTTATTTATCTTTTTACCCTGGGGAAAATCATTTAACTCAGTGGGCTGTAATTTCATGTGTAAGGAGATTAGACTAATGACCTCTAAGGTCCATTTAAACTGTAAACCTGTGATTCTGTGGTTCTATAAAAGAAGTCCATAAGACTGACCTTTTTTCTTTAAAAAAAATGTTTTGACTGATGCCTTTTGTTTTTTATATCATTCATTTCAAGCCTCTCATGCTCTGTTGAACCTTACCTTGTGACAGAGAAAAACAAGCAAAAATCATATAACTGATCTGATAGCATGTGTTATATAATCTTCTCTTTTAGCAGTTCTTGTCCTCTGCTATTGGGGGGGGGGTTGTATAATTTCATTATCTGTTGTCTCTGTCCTCCCTTGGTTTATATATAATAGTTGGTGATCTCATCTTTATTTTTATTTCTTCAAGGCAAAGAACACTGAAAGTCACTTAATCTCCCTGGAGCCTTGGGTTCCTCACCTATGAAATTAAAATTAAGTCATTTGGACTAGATAGTATTTAAGTTTCTCTTTTTTTATATGACTCTTGTAATGTAGATATTTAGAATATATGTTTGACTCAGATTTTACCATCTGAAAGAGATATCCATGAATAACTCAGTATGATCATGGTTTCATCACTAAGGAATATATGAGTAGATAAAACAGTTAAAATATCAAAAGGGAAGGAAAATTCTGTAAATCCTGTACTATTTATTTATTGTCAGCTAAGGGATGACAAAATAATATTTTTATAACATTTTTTTCTTTTTTGTATTTTTAATGAATTTTTCTTGACTTGTTAATATCCTATTGAATTTTCTCTAGCCAAGATTTTAGAGAATACTAAAATCAATCTGGAATATTTTTCTATATAATTTGTGTATGTTTATTTAAAGTAAAAGTCCTGTTTTTAAGCTTTTCAGTATAAAATTTTTCTTTGGGGTTGTCAAATTTCTTGATTTTTTTTTTTTCTCTTTTCGGATTCACACAAAAGAGTTCTTCAGAGAAAAAATGTGCTGGGGTAGGGAAGGGAGAGATATTTAGGGACTCCAAAACTGACCTTGGTGAGCCATTCTGCAGTGGATTAGGGAACATGGATTTAGCATTAAAAAAATATGTCTGTCCTTGAGGTAAATAATTTAGGGTCTTTCATTTGAAAATGGTAGATCTTTTAGTTTTTTATATGAGGATATATAGCGTCATTTTACAGTATTTTGGGACTTTAAGTTTTTCATTTTAAGCTTGAAACCTGTATCAGTATTATAGTCAAAGTGCACTGCTTTTGTACCCTACTTTGGATAGGCATATTAAAAGCCATAAATTACAGATCTGTAGTCTAAATAGAACTTTTGTGACAATTTAATTACTAGATTTTACCTAGTATAAGCCAATGAATTAAGATTTATTGTGATAGAATTAATATGTTAAGTAGTAGCTTAGAATGTTTTGTTTTTATAGTAAGATTCCTGCTGTCATTGTTTTTCTTCATTTAATTTATTTATAAATCATTGCATAATTTCTAGAAATTTAATCCTCTCAATATTTCTTCCATTTGGGTATTTACCCCCTCAATTTCTCAGATGTATTAAGAGATTGTTATTTCAGAGCCTAGATAAAGATTCAGGGGTATAGTCTTCCAAGACCATTAGAGAATTCATCCTTTTGTGTACTTTGGGAACTTTAAGGAAGCTTCTTTTTTTTTATTTTTTTAAGCAATTGGGGTTAAGTAACTTGCTCAAGGTTACATGGCCAGTTATTTCTGGGTGTGGTGCTAAGTATCTGAGCCTGGATTTGATCCTCCAGGTTATCCCAACTCTGGGGCTGGTGCTCTTACTCGCTGAGCCACCTGGCCACCCCTAAGCAATTGGTGTTAAGCAACTTGCTCAGGGTTACACAGCCAGGTGTTTCTGGGTGTGGTGCTAAGTGTCTGAGCCCGTATTCGATCCCCAGGTCATCCAGACACTGGAGGGAAGCTTCTTGAAAGTGACTTTCATTCTTTCTTTTCCCCTTTTGCCCACTCTCCTTCCCCACTGAACACGTTTGGCTCTGTTGCTTATGTGTTCTGTTCATTGGTCAGTCTTGTAGAGTATTTTTGCACGGTTCACTATTCTTTTAGGCACTGAGGTTGCCTGTATAAATTATATAATACTACATTTGGTGCCCAAAGGTAATAAAACAAATATATTAAGGTGATAACTTCTGAATTTTCCTGTTTTTCATTCTTACTATATCTCCCTTACTCGTTTTCTAATTATTCCAAGGCTCAGTCTTTGGCCACTGCTTTTTTTTGTGTTCTTTGCCATGAAGAAACTAAAAAAAAAAAAGGTGAGGTCACCAACTATTATGTTGATTCTCTGATCCATATCTGCAGCCGATAACGTGTTGTATTCCCTACTTCCAATACCTGTAGTACATTTTTATTTATGCTACTATTGTCCTCTCAAGCTCAGTATAGTATTTACAAATATACTTTCCATTTTTGTTTACAAATAGATATCCTCCTCCCAACCTTTGTATTTCTATGAATGATGCTGTCATTTTTCTATTTGCAAAACACTGAGCTTCTTAAACTTTGACTTAGCTTTCTTTTTTCCCTTTCTATCTGGTTATTCAGTAAATCCTTTCAGTTCTTACCTATTTTTAAAAAAAATTCTCATTGCTGCCATCTTATCCTAAATTGGAATCTGCTTCAGTTGCCTAACTTATGATAGGGTGTCTTAACTGTGAGTGTAATAGAGTGAATTTTGGGCTCGGAATTAGGGGAAGAGAAAGGTTTTGCTAGTAACCAGCTATATGACCTTTGGCAAGTTACTAATCTTTTGGGATCTCATTCTGTACAATTCCATCATTCTATGTATTTTATAATTTATCCTGGAGAGAAGTCTCTCATTGCCTGCCTCAATCTTCTGTCTTTGGCCATTGGCTAATTCTGTAATAGGAATGTTTAGCAAGATAATGCAAAGCTTGAATAGCCGGTTGTGTTGTGTGACAACTGAATTTTTTTTTTAGTGGAGATCTTGATAGGTTAGAAATGTGCACCAAAATTTAGTGATAATCCCAGGTCTGGACTGAAAGGTATTAAAACATTTTTGAGTTCAGAAAAATCTTTTCCAAAGAATTAGCTGTGTAAGACCTTGGAAATAACTTGGGAATTATTTCTTATGGAAGAGACCTACAGGCATTGTTCATAACAAACTTAGTATAGCCTATATGATTCATTGCTTAAAAGACTAATGCAGATTTGGGTAGCATTAATAGTACAGTGTTGAAACTGAGTGACTTTAATGGTCTCACTGTACACTGCACTGCTCAAACCAGTTTTTGATGAGATTGTTTATAGTCTACTGGCCTGTGGTGTTAAAAATGCCTATATCCATGTCCTATTTCTGATGCATAGTGGCTGTATCAACTCTGAGCAAGTACGATTCCCCAAATGTCTCTTTTATGATTACTATAAGTTGCAGAGTAACTGATTTGTATTGGTAAGAGATGATTCTCACCAGGAATTTCCTGTACCAGTGAAATTGCGACTGAAACAAAAATAATTTTTCCCTTTTTAAGATGAATACTGACATTCTGAGGCAATAAGGATGGTGAGGGGTCTGGAATCTGCCATGCATGGCATATTGGGCTAATTAGGAATTGTTTAATGGAGAGTTTCCTAAAGTGGGTAATTACCCCCTCGGGGGGGCGGTGCTGTAATGATGGAGGAAGAGGAGGGAAGGGTGGGCAATAGTAGCACATTTTTCATCTGTTGTGTAATATAGTTAAAGTCATGGTGATTGCATTATTTTTCAAATAAACACAAAATACAAGTTATAATGATCAGTGGCAAAGTCTGCTGTCAGGTCTTAACAAGCAAGTGTTGGCAAGAGATGGCAAGAGAACGTTATGCGTTGTTGGGAAGTTCAACATGCATCGGCAGGAATATGTATGTGTAGTGACTTGTTTACAATATGATACTATATGGTTACATGATGCAATATTGCATCATCAAAATTTCAATGCAGGAAAAACCCCACAAATTTACAATAAATTTAAGATGCATCATGAAAAAATATTTTATGCTTTTCTGAAGTGATGCAAATTAAAAAAAAATACATTAAAGGGTTAAAGAATGTAGATTTCCAAGGAGTTGCTGAGTAATTTTTTTTTTAAGGGGTCAATAGGCTAATAAGTAAGTTTTGGAACCTCAGGTCTGACCAAAGACTTGAAAGACACAGTAGTTGTCTTCCTATGTTTGAAGGACTGTCAAAGATCTGATTTATGTATTATAGAAGTAGACCAGGAACCCAGTAGTGGGGATACAGAATTAAATGCAAGGCAAGAACTTTTTATAAGATTTTACAACAGATAAGCTGCCCTGCCTAAGCAGTGGTATCCCTGTCACACTGGAAGTATTCAAGCAGTGACACTTCCTGCTGTTCCTCCCCTTCTTCGCCTCTTTTTATTTCATACTTATTTCTGAAGAGAAACATCATTGGGGTCATTGTTTACATGATTAACTAATACTGAAAAAGAATGTGGTCACAAAGTGGAACACAAGTTTTAGGACACTTAGATACAGAAATAGAGTGCTATAATATTTGTCTTTATTTTGATAGATAATAGTTTACCTTATAATAATAATTTCTGATACAAGTTGCAAAAGGGGACTATTTACTAGATAACTCAAATTAAAATAGTTTAAAATAAAAAAAATGGTTCTTGGATATTAATGCAAATTTTGATACTTTGTATTTTTATTGGAGAAACCTTAGTTTTTCTTTACTTTATAGGCAACAGCTGAACAGATTCGCCTCGCTCAAATGATCTATGATAAGAATGATGCAGACTTTGAAGACAAAGTTAAACAGGTACATTACTATTAAACAGGTTCTCATGCTAGTCTTAATGTTTATTATCTAGGATTTTCAATTATACTGTAAAATGAATATAGTATTAGCATTAGCCAGGATTCATTGAAATTTTGAAAAAGTTTCACTTGTAAAATGTTCACTCCATCTAATTTTTAAATATGGGAAACAAATTTTTTAGGTGTCCTAAGATGTCTGGGAGTTGGTATTCTCATTGCTCTTAAACATTGCTAAATATTCCCTGTTTATAGTACCTTTTCTGATAATTTCTAGTATTCCTCTGCCTCTCCTTCTCTTCCCCATAGTATTTTATTTGTTTCAATTACACGTAAAGGGTAGTTTTCAACATTTACTTTTACAAGATTTTTGAGTTCCACATTTTTATCCCTCCCTCCCCTCCCCAAGGCAGCAAGCAATCTGATATAGGTTAAACATGTACAATCATATTAATCATACTTCCACATTAGTCATGACATGAAAGAAGAATCAGGACAACAGGAAAAAGCCACGAGAAAGAAAAAGGAAAAAACAAAGTTAAAATAATATGCTTCACTCTGCATTCAGACTCCATAGTTCTTTCTCTGAAGTGCATAGTATCTGCCATCATGAGTCTTTTGGAATTGTCTTGGAACATTGTATTACTGAGAAGAGCTAAGTCTATCAGAGTTGATCATCACACAATGTTGCTGTTAATGTGTACAATGTCAGTATAATTTCAAACTTACTTGCCACATGAGAAATAAATTGCCCTCATTGTTACAGTAAATTCCTATTAACTGGAGAGGAAGTAACTTGTGAATTTGACTTACGCTTACTACCTCTGGGTGTTGCAGAATTTAATTTTGAGTTGTATTCAAAAAAGCATAAGCTCATAAGTATTTTAATTTTGTTCTGGAGGGATCTTTGTTAAATGAGGGGACTGAGCTAAATGATTTTCAGGGTCCCTTTCATCTCTAAATTTTAGGTCTTACTGCCTTTTTTTTTTTTTTTTTTTTTGGAGGGGGAAGGTGGGGCAGTTGGGGTTAAGTGACTTGCCCGAGGTCACGTGGCTAGTAAGTGTTAGTGTCTGAGGTTGGATTTGAACTCAGGTCCTCCTGATTCCAGGGCTTCTGCTCTATTCACTGCGCCACCTAGCCGCCCCATCTTAGGTCTTATTGAGGAAAGGTAAAGGTAACATAGTACATTGGGGAGAGTTCAACAAGATTTCTTCTGCACTTGGAGTGAGGAGAGGCCTGTGTTCAAATTCAGCTTCTTGTGGTTACTACTAGCTGTGTGATCATGGGCAAGTCATTTAACCTGCAAGAGTCTTATTCTCCTTTGTAAAATGAGACTTGATATTTATAGTAATAATGCCTGACCTTTAGGTAGGGCTTTAAGGTTTGCCAAGTATTTAACACGCATCACCCTCTTGAGCCATAAACAGTATTATTCACCACCACCCCATTTTTTATAATGACAGAAATTGAGATATAAGGTTAAAGGTTTTTCTTATAATCCTATAACAATTAGTAAGTGTCATTGGCAATTTTCGAACTCAGGTGCCATGATTCCTAGTACTCTTTCCAGTAAGAATTCCTAGAAGAGCTAAAGAAGGAGATCTTTTGCTACTTTTGTGCATGTGGAGAGCAATTTGAAATTTTCAAAAGGGGCTATAAAACTGTGAGTACCCTTTGACCCAGCAATACTACTACAAACCCAAAGGGAAAAAAGAAAAAGCCCACATGTACAAAAATATTATAGCAGCTCTTTGTGGTAGCAAAGATTTAGAAACTTAGGGGATGTTCATTAGTTGGGGAATGACTGAAAAAGTTATGGAATCCTACTGTAATATAAAAAAATGATGAAGGGGATGGTTTTAACCAAAAATCTGGGGAGACATGTATGAATTAATAAAAAGGGAAGTGAGCAGAACCAGAGAACAATTTACAAAGCAGTAGCAGCAATATTGAAAAGGTCGTCAGCTGGGAAAAGCCTTAGTAACTCAGACTGATAAAGTGATCCACCACAGTTCCAAAGAAACCAAGGTGAACAATGCTGTCTCCCTCTAGACTAAGAACCGATGGACTCAGAATGCATCTTTCTTTCCTTTTTCTTTTTGGCAGGTGGGGGAAACATGGCTAATGTGGAAATATGTTTTGCATGACTTCCTATGTATAATGAGTATTGTGTTTCTTGCCTTCTCAGTGGAAGGAGGGAGAGAATTTTTTTGCAGAAAATCTTTATTTTCAGGTACTTGCATCTGTCATTTTAAATAATTTATTTTATTAATTTGTCACTTTAAAGAAAAAACTAATAAAGTCTGATTTTTTTCCATTCCCTTATTGTCTTCTCAAAGGTAACTGAATGAACATCAAGAACTACCACCCTATGTTCCCACTGTTGCCCCCCATACAAAACCTTTAAAGTTAGTGATACATCAATTCAGAGCGTCTTGATAAGTGCTAGTAGGGAACAAGTAGACTTTATCAGGTGATTTATCAATGAACCAGATGTTTATTATTTCACAATTAAATGAGAGATGTCCAGAAAATATTATTAGATCTCATCGTGCCTATTGTTTATCGATTACAAAATACTTATTTGCTAGGACAGTACTGATAGGCTCTGTTAAAGGTGTTTCTCTTCCATACATTAAGGTCATTGAGGATACCTTGGAAGATGTAGCAGCAGAATTAACTGTTCACTGATGTTCTATAAACAAGCATCAGATTAGTCACAAAACTAAATGCTCACCAAAAGTATTTACCCTTGTGGTAGGGGGATACACCAGCACAGAGTCCAGATGGGAAAGAGATTCGCTGGGGACAGTGAGGTTCTCCAGCTGCCTTTCTTGTTCATGTCATTGTACATCAAGTTGCAGAACACTGTAAAAGCTCCTCAGAGATCTATATCAAAGGGGATACTTACTCAGAGGGATTTGGCCTCAGCATCCTCACAAGAAAGACCAAGTAGATGAAGAACTGTCCATTGCACAGGCATGCACCTGAATGGACACACCCTTTAGTGCTTGTTCAACAATATGTGTATCTGAGGCAGAAAGTAAAAATGGGTGATAAATTAGGCTTAGAGTGGAACTGGAAGAGGAGAGACTGCTGTTTTAAATTTGGAAACTGCAAAACTTTAATTGACCCCAAATTTCTCATAAAAGCGAAGACCGGCCTATGTTTTTAATATCAACACTTTACAGTATTGCGCTGTGGCAGCATGGAAGGTACCACATGCAGAGCAGTAAGGTATGGTATGAATGGAAATAGGCTCCACCATCTGACCAAAGAATATCTTTGAAGAATACCATCAAGAAATGATATACTAGGAAAGAGGATAGTCTTGCTGATCATGTGGGAACAGCATTTGGTTGACAAATGGAAATAAGGGCAGGTCTCCTGAATTGAGTGTTGGTTAGGCCCCCTGTGGTGAATTTTTTAGGACAACTTGAACTAGACTTGTACAGGATGGGGAGACATGAATGGGTTGTGCTCAGCATTGTTGGATGAAGCTCCCAAATTTATGATATCACAGATCTATTTTAATACTAAATTTGTTAGGTTAAAAAAATTCCCTCACAGCTAATTTTTTTTAGTGATTTGTTTTTGTCTCTTGTTCTTAAATGAAATTTACTGTGAAATGTGTGGTATGATGTGGAGATTGAAACTTAGTATTTTATGTCATCTAATTTTTCTAAAAATTTTCATTAAATGATTCTTTACTAATATTTCATAATTTTCAGTTTATCATTTAACTACTTGAATATATTTGGTTCCATTTACTGTTCATAACTTTAAAAAAAAGATGTTTTTTTGTTGTAGATTTTTAAAAAAGTTTTTAGTTTTTACATTTAACTAGATTTGTCCTTGTATTACTTCCTCTCCCAGAAAGCTGTACTTGATTTGAAAGACCTTCTTTAAAGAAAAAGAGGAATAGAAAAATATTAAGAAAAACGGATCAATATAAAATATATATAATATCAAATATATCAGCTATGTTTGTAATATCCACAGCCCCTAAAAGGAGCAGAAGGAAGTATTTTATTACATTTTTATTTTGGGACCGACCTTCTTCATATTTTTTGCATCATTTAATTTTGGTTGTTTTGTGGTTGTTCTTTCCATTTGTATTATCATTATGCGTATTATTTTATTGAGCCTCCTTACTTCACTTTGTTTTGGTTCCTGTAAACCTTTTTATGATTATCTGCTGTCATCATATTCATCCTCTCTTACATTATATTAATATATTCCTTTACATTTCATATGCCACAATTTTGTTTTGCTGGAATGATCTCAAAAAAATGGGGATCTACTTTGTTTTCTGTCCTTTGGTATCACAAGAAGTGCTGCTATAAATATTTTTTGTATATACAACCTTTGTTTTTGTCAGTGAACTCTTTGGAGTATATGCCTAGCAGTGTAATCTGTGTCAAAGAATATAGAAAATGTAGTCACTTCATTTGCAAAATTGAGAAATGCTTTCTAGCATGCTTTTACCAATTCATAGTACCTCCTTATGATAGTTATGTAACTTTTTTGTTTCCATTATCCTACCAGCATTGGCATACTGTCTTTACAAAAACTGAAGAGTTTTATAGAATTTAATTTAGTTTTTGAGTTGTGATCAAAACATGAACTTATAGTTTTAGTATTTTCATTTTGCTGGATATGAGGGTGAGGCTTGAAAATTGTCTTGATTTTCTTCTCAATAATTCTTTCATAAAGTCAGTTGCTTACACATCTTCTTTTGAGGTTTTAAAATTTGTATCCTTTAATCATTTATCTGTTAGGGAAGCAGATAGTTTGTAATTTTACGTAATATATTATGAAATCTGGCACGGTTGAGTCACAGTGAACCAACTTTCTCCCACCTATTTCCTTTGATATTCCTGCTCTTTTTTTCTCCACATAACTTTGTTATATTATCTAATTCTGCTAAGTAATCTGTTTTGATTCTTCTTTCTTTAAATTTGAATCTCAATTTGGGAACCTTGAGGTTTTTACCGTTTTGAGTCATCTTAACCTTGCACACAAGGTCATCTCTATAAATGTTTACTTATTCCTGCTTTAAAAAAAAGTTTTTAAAAAAAATTGATGCTAAAATTTCTTTTAGATGTATTTTTAAAAGTTTTTATATTTTATTTTTTCCCCAATTTTCTATAGGTCTGACAGGTCATTTCATGTTCCCCTAACTTGCTTGTGGTACTTCCCTGTATGGCTAAGTCATGTGCCTGCTTTAATGTTATCTTGGTATGTGGCATGTTGGTCTAGAGCTAGTTTCTGCCAAACTGCTTTCCAGTTTTCTCAGCGATTTTTGTCACATAGTGAGTTTTACTGTCCCCAGAGCTTGGATCTTTGTGTTTATCAAACACTAGGTTACTATGGTCATTTACTGCTGCGTCTTGTGTACCTAATCTATTCCACCAATCCACCACTATTTATGCTTTTTTGTTTTTTGGATGGGGGAGGGCAGAGCAATTGGGGTTAAGTGACTTGCTCAAGGTCTCAGGGCTTGTGTTAAGTGTCTGAGGCTGGATTTGAACTCAGGTCCTCCTGACTTCAGGCTCGGTCACTGCCCCAGTTAGCCTCCCCTCCACACTATTTCTTAGCCAGTAGCAGATTATTTTTGGTGATGACTGCTTTCACTTTTTTTTTTTTTGCTTTCACATTTTTTCTTTGATTCTCTTGATATTCTTGACTTTTTGTTCTTCCAGATGAATTTTGTTGTTTTTTTCTAGCTCAGTAAAGTAATTTTTTGGTATTGACACTGAATGAGTAAATAATTTAGGTAGAGTTGTCACTTGATTGGCTTAGCTTACCCATGAGCAATTAATATTTTTCCAGTTGTAAAAATTGACTTTATTTGTGTGAAATTTGTTTTGCAGTTGTGTTCATATATAGTTCTTGGGTTTGTCTTGGCAAGTAGACTCCCAAGTATTTTATGTTGTCTACAGGTATTTTCTCTTTTTATCTCTTGCTGGTAGTATATAGAAATGGCGATGATTTGTATAGGTTTATTTCGTATTCTACAACTTTGCTAAGTTGTTAATTATTTCAAATAGTTTTTAGTTTATCTCTAGTATTCTCTTAAGTATACCTATATATTATCTGCTAAGAGTGATAATTTTGTTTCCTCGTTGCCTATTCTTATTCCTTCAGTATCTTTTTCTTCTCTTATTGCTATAACTAGCATTTCCAGTACAATATTGAGTAATAGTGATAAACGTGAGACTATTTGCCCACATCATCTATTCTGATCTTACTGGGAAGGCTTCTAGTTTATCCCTATTATGGATAATGCTTGATGATAGTTTTAGATATTTATCATTTGAAGGAAAACTCCATTTATTCCTGTGTTTTCTAGTGGTTTTAGTAGGAATGAGTGTTACATTTTGACAAAAGCTTTTTCTGCATCTATTGAGTTAATCATAAGATTTTTGTTTTTTTGTTAGTTGGTTAGTTATGGTTAGTGATACTGATGGTTTTCCTAATACTGAACTTAGCTCTGCATTCCTGGTGTAAATTGAGCTTGGTTATAGTGTATGATCTTTGTGATGTTCTGTTTTAATTTCCTTGCTAGTATATTAGCTAATATTTTTGCTGATTCATTAGGGGAAAGTGTTTCCTATTGTTTCCTAAAGAAAAGAAGTTTCCTTTCTCTGTTCTTGTTCTTCCTGGTTTAGGGATCAGCACCATATTTGTGCTGTAAAAGGAATTTGGTAGGTAGGACTCCTTCTTTGCCTATTTTTCCATGGAGTATTTGAATTAATTGTTCTTAAAATGTATGATAGAATTCACTTGTGAATTCATCTTTTCCTGGAAATTTTTTTCTTAAGGAGTTCATCTATGGCTTGTTCACTTTCTTTATGTAAAATAGAGTTATTTAAGGATTCTGTTTCCTGGCCTGTTAATCTGGGCAGTTTATATTTTTGTAAATATTGATCCATTTCACTTAGATGGTTAGATTTATGAAATTCTTACCTTTTTTTTTTTTTTTTGAGATCATTCCAGCAGAATTGACTCATATATATGACTTCTGTGTATGTAAACTCCTTTTAATGGCCCTAATGACAGTTTTTTGGAATTACATGTACCATCTTCCCTTATAGGAATGCAAACAGTTTAACTATATTGTGACCCTTATGATTATACTTTCATGTTTACCTTTTTAGGCCTAAAAATTAATTTTAAAGGCCTCGTGTGTGCCTTTGTTAGGGTAGTGTTCAGATGTTTTATAGTTTCTTATTGCAAATGTGTAATCTCTTTGTAGAAATTTTTCCTACTTTTTGTTTGTATTTTTTAAAATACAGTTTGTTTATTATCTTTAACCTTTCACTAGTTCATTTTTGATATGCATTAGATTTTTTTTGATAAATGTATCAAATTGTGCCATTTGTGAATCCCTTACTACTAATTTGTTCCTTTAATTTTTTTTCACACTTTGTCATTATAATAGTAATAAAATGTCAAATGCAATTGGCTATATTAAAGAGTGTTATATACATGGAATTTAATAATTACAGCTACAATTTCTATAGTGCTTTAAGGTTCATAAAAACACTTTTTTGCATGGTTTAGCTTATTTTATCCTGACCACAACACTGAGAGTACGTGCTATTATTATCTTTTTTTTTTTTTCAGGTGAGGAAATTTGAGCAGAAAGTAACAGTGTCACACAGCTGACCACATTTGATCTTTGGTTAATAATTTCATTTTCCTTAGTTCTGTATTCACTCCCTGTGCCACCTCGCTTCCATTTTAGTAGAAACACCTCTGTTCATTGAATATAACATTAGTTTCTGGTTTCAAATAGATGCTTTTTCATCCTATTTAAATAATCCTGCTTTTAAATTTTTTAAATTATAAATGGATATTACATTTTATCAAAGACTTTATGTATATATTAACAGTATAATTTTTATGATCCTAATCAAGCCATCTCTTTAATTTGTAGGATCTTAGGAAGCTTTTAGAGAAATGCTATTTAATATAGAATATAACAAAATATTTTTTAAAATTCTAATTTGATAATATTTTTACCTTAGTATTTGTGAAATTGGCATATACTTTTTTTTTTTTTTTGCCCTTGGCAGATTCTGGGACTAAAATTTGGTTTGCCACATTTTAATAGTATATTTTTATGTTTATTAACTATATATATTAGTAGGGAATGGTAAGGACCACAAAATATTTAGTTATTTGGGGCAGAAGAGGAGGATTAAAGAAATGTTCCTGCTTGACAAGCAGATGACAGAAGGAAGACAATCTGGTACTTCTTTACCTTCTCTTAAAATGTTAGTACATTGATCAAAATGTTACCTTTTCAGTTGAACAAATCATCTTAAGGATACCAAGAAGAATCTACTGACACACAAATTACAGCTTTAAAAATATCACTATGTCAAACAGGGGCACAAAGTGTAGTGAAGGACACGTTAAGAAAAAATAATGAAATTGAGTTGAAGGGGATCACAAGAATTTTGTCACTTATATCCCTGCAACAGAATTCCCTTTGTGAAACCTCACAGAAGTAGACAACTTTTGAAAAGATTGTTCACATAACAGGTTGGCTAGTGTGTTCTAAAAAGTGAAGGTTAGGGAAAGCAGTGTCAGGGTATGGAAAGAGACTCAGAAAGCCATGATATAAGAATGATTCCTTAATATGTAATCTTATACCCCTTTTAGTATTTATTTAATTGATGAATTCCATGCAACTCAAGCTTTTAGTAACTTTTGAAAAGTAATGCACCTAACTAATCTCAGAATTTGTTACTCTGAACTGTGAAGCTATGGATTGAGGATTTATTTATTTTTTTTTATTTACCAGTGGGGACATTGGAGTGATAGCTTAATGAGTTAAAAAAATAAAGTAATGCACAAAGAAATGGACCCTAGCTCAGGGATGTTAACACAGGTTGGGAAGATGATATTATCATATTTGGATAGGGAACTGATCTATCTTTGGAGGACTTAAAGCTACAAGCAAGGGGGCTTGTTGGCAGCAAAATAAAAAAGCATACTTATTCCAAATGAAATCATGAAAGGCTGCATAGTAGGTGGCCCAAGTTTGGCTGTCTGAGGATGAGAGGGCACATGTAGACTTAAAGTTGAATTTAAAATTATTTTTTGTCACTTTGTGACCAATTGTCTTAAAGTACACAGATGAAATCTAGAAATTGAGAATTATTTGAGGTCTTGAAAATATTTCATTTAAATTCTATTGTTTATTAACTATATTGTGCTTTTTCCATAGCTTATGGAAGTAACAGGGAAAAACCAGGATGAGTCCATAGTGGCCCTGCATGATTGCAATGGCGATGTGAACAGAGCCATCAACATATTGCTGGAAGGGAATTCAGACACGGTAGGTATTGGTTTGTAAAATGCTTCTGGAGTATTTGCAGTTGATTCTTTTGGGGATGAAATTTGACCATTTGAAGTGTAAGCATGGTAGGATTTGTTAAGTAGACTTCATTGACTTCAGGTCATATTTCCTGGGGTTTTTTTCTTTGTTTGTTTTTTAAGATGATTTCTGGGTTTCCATAAGTCTGTTTCTGCTTCATGTGTAAAATAAGGATCACTATAGTACCTGCTTCACAAGAAAATGAATAAAATGAGATATTTTGTGAAGTGTTGAGCAGTGTCTGGCAACGTGATACATTCACGTTTTGGTTTCTTCATTTCTTCCCCCTCACTTCCCTGAGGAAGCCTAATACATAGTTAAATAGCTCTAATTCTTAGGAAACATTTTTATTTTTTTTTTAACATAGAACCTGAATCCGGCTCTTTCTGATTGTTTTTAATTCTTCCCTCTGGGTCCAACAAGGAAGGTCTAATTGCCCTTCTAAACAGCAGCTGTTAAATACTTGAAGATAGTTATCATACCAACTCTAAATTCTCTTTTCTGACATTGAGGCAAAGCACCATTGAGACACCAGCTATGCACACATTTATGATTCTTTTACCTACTGGGGACCACATGCTTTCTAAAGCTTGTATGAAACAAAGCAAATTCACAGCTAAAAGCTATAAAACAGACCAGTGCTTGTAGAGTATTTTATAAATTATAAGGATTCATTTTGCATATATCATTGTGCCTCTGCCAGAAAGTGGGTAATATTCCTCATCATCTGTCATCTTGAATCATGGTTAATTAGAACATTAAACAGTGTTAAAAGTCTCTTAGAGATTTTTTATTTTTATATTGTTATAATATAGATTGTTCTCTTCTGTTCCCTTCACTCTTCATCAGTTTGTAAGTCTTGCTAGGTTTTTCTGAAACCGTCCCTTTCATTATTTCTTAAAGCATAATAGCATGACGTTGCGTTCCTGTGCCATAATTGTCCAGCCATTCTCCGGTTGATGTTCAGGCCTTTAGTTTCCATTTAAAATGATATTTTAAAAATAGCAGTATTTTTGTGTGTAGATGACTTTCCTTCTTTCTTTGATCTCTTTGGGGTATTGATCGCTCACTAGTACAGCAAGTATGCATGGTATATTAACTCTGGAATGTAGTTCCAAATTGTTTTCCAGCCTTACTAGAGCAATTCAGAGATCCAGCAGTGGAACACTAATGTACCTGTTTTCCTGGAGCCCCGACTAATGTCAGCTTTCCCAACTAATGTACTTAAGGTAGAAACTCAGCTACTTTAATTTTTTTTGCTTTTTTTTTTTGGAGGGCAATTTGGGGTTAAGTGACTTGCCCAAGGTCACACGGCTAGTTTTTGTGTTAAGTGTCTGAGGCCGGATTTGAACTCAGGTCCTCTTGACTCCAGGGCCGGTGCTCTATTCACTGCGCTACCTAGCCGCCCCTTCAGCTACTTTAATTTTGTTGGTTATTAGTGATTTTGATCATTTTTTTCATATGGCTATTGATAGATTGCTTGCATTTCTTCCCTTCACAACTGCCTGTTCAAATCCTCTGATCATTTATCATTTGGGAAATGGTTCTTATTCTTTTAAATTTAAATTAGTTCATTCTGTATCTTAGAATTGAGACCTTTATCAGAGAAATGTGCTGCAAAGATCCTTTTCCCTCCCTTAACATTTTCCCTTCTAACCTTAGCTGTGGTTTTAAAATCTTTTTATTTTGCATTATCAAAATTGTGCATTTTGTCTTCTGTGGTGTTCTTTCTTGTTTGGTAATGAATCCTTTATGACATTTGGATCCTATCTTGGTATATAATGTGAGATGTGGATTTAAATTTAAATTTCTCAGAGACTGGTATTGCATTTCTTGAAACTTTTTGTCAGGTAGTGATTTCCTACCCCAATGTCTGGATTCTGAGTTTATTGAACATTAGACTACTGGATTTACTTTTATATGTTGTATACCTTTTTCTACTCATCACTGTCTTTTAATCAGTTCCAAATTATTTTGATGACTAGTATAGTTAGAGATGTAGTATTGCAGCTCTCCTTACCATTCTACTTTTTCCCATTATTTCCTATGAGATTTATGACTTTTTGTTACTCTCGATAAATTTTTTTACTATTTTTTCTAGTTGTGTAAAGTTATCTTGGTGTTTTTATTGCTGTGGCCTTAAGTAAGTTAATTTGGATGGTATTGTCACTTTGGTTAGATTGCTCCAGTCTGCCGTGAACAATGAAAACTTCTCTAATTATTTTGTTCTTCCATTATTACCATAAAGTTTGTATGTGTATTTTTGGAGCACAGACTCCCAAGAATTGTACACGTCCTGTAGTTATTCTGAGTAGCGTTGATCTTTCTGTTTCTTCTTGCTGGGTTTTGTTGGTGACGTATAGAAATCCTCACTCCTTTATGTGTTCTTGTTGTCTCTCATCCTTCTACTTTGACGCAGTCATTAATTGTTCTGGTTTCTTTTTAGTTGACTGTAGTATTCTCTAGGTATACTATCTTATCTTCAAAAAACAATTTTGTTTCCTCACTTCCTCTGTTCTCTCCATTTCTT
This sequence comes from Petaurus breviceps papuanus, assembly GCF_028583685.1. Classification (NCBI taxonomy): domain Eukaryota; kingdom Metazoa; phylum Chordata; class Mammalia; order Diprotodontia; family Petauridae; genus Petaurus; species Petaurus breviceps. The sequence continues at coordinate 17,247,096 of NW_027185791.1, read as the reverse complement.
TTCCTTTTCTTCTCTTTTTGTCAGTAGTATCTTGTAGCATAATGGTAAGTTTACTTTTATGTAATACTGAATAAATGTGATGAGCTGTATCATCTGGATTTCAGATATTAAGCAGGGGCAGCTACTATTTGCATTTTTCAGACAAGGTTAATATTGCTTAACTTAATTGACTTGTCTAAAGTTACACAGTAAACATTGGAAGTGATGGGACCTGGTCATTTGTTTGTTCTAGATCACATTGCCTCATGGTATTAGAGTTTTATCCAGATCTGAGCAGTGACCCACTTCTTAGATAGGTAAAAGTAAGTGGTCTCTTGTGCCTTAGAGATCAATATAGAACTGAAACTCTTAGAAAAAGAATATTCAAGATATGAGAAATTTTAAAATAGATGAATTGCTATGTTAGGTATTCAACTGAAAGCTTTGATTGCTTAGTATTATTGTTACTTTTTTGGGGAAAAGATAACAAGTTTGGAAGATATTTTTAATGTTCCTTGGTTTAGTTTTGAACATTTAGCTGTTTTCTTCTCTGCAACTAGACTTCATGGGAGACTGTAGGTGGTAAAAAGAAGAGTATTGGAAAAGAAAACTCGGAAAACAAAGAGAATAGAGAAAAGAGAAATGATAAAGAGACAAGTCGTGTACGTGGAAGCAACAACCGGCGGGGAAGAGGTGGCAGTCGTGGCAGAGACTGTAAGTGCCAGTCTCCCCTTACCCACCTCGCTTCCCAATCGCATTCCCAGTTGTTTGGACCTGAAATAGTTGGTCTGTTTAAATATAACATGAATACTGATCCACCAACTTGTGGCCAGCCTCAGCTCTGCCTTATCCTTTTGGCCTTTGTGTATGTTTTTGAGAACTGTGCTTATATTTTGAAGGATAAATTTTCTCGTTATAGAGGTAGATTTATTCTTTTCTCCTTTTCTTTTGTTCTGAATGTTTTTGCATCTCAGCATATTTTATTATACTTTAATAAAGAAATTAACTAAGTTTGATAGCAATTACATAGATGGATCACAGTTCATGTGTATATGTATATATGTGTGTGTGTGTGTGTGTGTGTGTGTACAAAAAACATAATTAAAATTTTAAGACTCAAGTCTGTTACTCTAGCATCTTTATCTCATCTTGTAGTAGATGTTATAAAATTAGGAATAGTATTTGGGAGATAATTTTTCCTTTGCTCAGAATTCATCAGTTTCCTCAGAAAGCTCGTGTCTGTCATATATTATGATTTTTTTCAAGGTTGAAATCTCTACCAGAACCATGAATCTGAAGACTCTTATTTGGCACAACTTTGATACTCTTTAGCTTTTATGCTGCCCCAGCTTCATCTGGCTGCAGTATATTAAATAATTACACATAGTGATGATTTGTTATTGTTATTTGTTATGTTGGACAGTTACCAAAGAACACATTCATTTCACGGGAAAAGGAAGGGACTTTGGATTGGACAAGAGCCAAAAATTAATGGATCAAAATGATTAATTTATGACACTTTTTTCTCATTCCTGAAACCTGATTTGGTAAGGAAGCAGGAATGTTTAGCTTTTGATATTCTGGGCTTTGGGTTTTTTTGTTTTTGTTTTTATTTTTTTCAGTAACAGAATCTTTTGTCTACACTAAACTTCTTGTAGATTCTCTGTCCTCCTTAAGTGTTTTGGTATCCTTATATTAAGGTCATATATGAGATGACATGATAAAAAGTAGAATTCTTTCTTATTCTTTTCCATAGTTAGAGGTGAAGAGAATGGAGTTGACTGCAATCCAGGGGACAAGCCTTCAGAGCGTGGCAAGCGTGGCCGCATCAGAGGTAAGAGCTGAAGAATAGAAGACAGTGTGAGAAGAAGTTATGATTGCATTGTATTTTGTCAACGGGTTCTCATTAAAGGACATTTGGCTTTTTGCATTCTCTGGGTTTTTCTATTTCTTAGTGTTTTGAAGACATCTGTTAGTCTTATCCTGATTATCAGAAACATTTAGCCCCCTTTTGGAGTTAGAGATTTAAATGTTAAGGTTCACCAAATGTAATACAAAGTGAATACAGAGTTGATGCTAATATATTTAAATTGACTTACGGGATTCTTCTTCAAAGTAAGATTAATTAGGCACCTGGCTATCTCCAAACAGGTTTTTTTAGAAGAGACTGATTCTTTGTTCCTTAGAATTTTACTGATTCCCTTTTGTAAGGTAACCTTGTGAATGCAGAAGCAGTTGTTTTTTTCTTGGAGTGGTGGGTGGTTAGAATAAAAACAGATATTAGGAAAGGAAAAGAAGTGACAGGCCTTTTTTCATGTTTAGTGCTAGACAGATTACTCAAAAAAACATTTCTTACAAGCCTACTTTTCAAGTAACTATGCCTAATTACTGGGAATACAAAGATAAAAATGAGCTAGCCATTTCCTTCAAGCAGCTTACGTTCTTTCAGAGAGACATTTATAGCTGTATAGAAAACGACACTAATTTTTTGGCAGTGGGAAGTCTAGCAACTTTGTTGATTAGGAGCGGCTTCAAGTAAATGGTGATGCTTGAGGTGATTCTTGAAACTAGGGGTTTTGAGACGCCAAATTGAGGAGAGAGAGCATTCCAGGTATGGGAGTCAATTCAAAGGCTTAAAAATAGGATATGGTGTGTCAAGTAGGAGAACAATAAAAAGGTTAATTTGGTTGGACTGTAGAGTATATGAGTTATATGTAATAGGACTAGAAATATAGATTGGCGACAGATTGTGAAGTCCTATATTAGATCCTAAGAGTAATGGGGACTCATTTCAGGTTATTGAGTAAAGTAGTGGCATGGTTAGACCTGCTATCGAAGAAAATGATTTTGGCAGCTTTGTGGTGCATAGAAGAATGTAATTGAGGCAGAGACACCATTTAGAAGGCTATTAAAAAATCTAATTGGGAGGTGATTGTAGTGCCAATGCAATACTTACAGTGCCCATTATCATAATAAATATACCAACCGTGACTATAAATATTCCCGTATGACTCCCGATTGCAAAATATAACAAACTCTCTATATAGAGGACAGAAGCAAAGCATTTAGACACCAGAAAACCAAATCCCCAAACCAGTAAGTCTATTACATCAGAGTAATAACATTAAACAAGCCATAACAACACAGAGCCACAGCATCCTTTAGCCTTCCCACAAACCCATACAAGATCAGTATTTGCTCACAAACTTGTCTATCTCCTTGCCTGAGGGTCCTCTCTCTGACTTCCAGTCTCCTGTGGGCTCTGCTCCACCCTTCAGCAAACTCCTCCACGGGCTCCCTGTGACTACATTCAGCAGGGAAGATCTTCAAATTCCCATTCCCATTACAGTGATCAGAACCTGACCTAAGAACTAGAAATAGAAAGGGCTGGATATTAAATATATTCTGGAGATAAAAAATAAGGTGAGTAGCAGGTATTTAAAACAGTAATACGGTACCTGAATTATAAAGACTACATTATATTAAGGCTTATCTTTGAATGTTTTCAATTAGAATTTCATTTCTTGTGTTCAGAAATTCTGGGCAGTTCTGTTATTTCCTTATTATTGTGTGTGTTTTTTTTTTGTTTTTCTTTTACCATTGTGTTCCTTGGGGAGACTTAGAGGTTATCTCTGCATCCTGTCTTCAGTGAGGTTATCATGTTTTGCTAGCACATAATGAGCACATTTTGTTATAATATGTTCTTGGCTTTTGTTTCTCTTCCAGGCTGTCCTTCGCTTCTGTGTGTATTTGCATTCCTGATAGAGTGCTCTTTTGTTTCTTTGTGAAGCTTGCTTTTACAGATTCATATTTTCATATTCTGCTCATTTTTGCTGTGCAGGCCATAAATTCTGTTCTCATGATCTTCATTTCCCTTTTGAACCATTCTCTCAAATTCCACAGGATCCTCTGTTTCATTAAGCATTGCGTCGTTTTCTTTTCTCTTGCTTGAACTCATTTATTGGATCTGTAGGCAATATTTCCTTCTGTTACTGTTATGTTTGTTCAAGGTCTTTTGAGTTTTCTTCTTCCTGAAATCTTTGGTAATTTCAGCCTTTTTTCTCTCCTCATTTTCATCATCACTCATTTCCTGACTCCCTCCTCTCTGTGGTTTCCTTTGGGGCTAGGTCTCAGAACCTCCCAAACTGGGCAATTCACAGTTCACTAATCTAGGGCTTTGTTACAGCTGACTTTTGGGTGGTCAGAATTGTCTTCAGCTGGGTGCTATGTTCCTGTCTCTTTGGTTTGATGGGAGTGCTGCTCTGCCCCTCACGTACATCCTGACCTGGCAGCTTGTCTGCTTCACTTTGTTCTCAAGTTCTTTGACCTGGTAACGGCAGTTCAGAGCTTTGAGGTACTTTTCTGGCTTGCAGCCCCCAGTAGGTTCATCCTTTTAAAGAACTGTGGCCAAGCTGACTGTGGAGACTGGAACAGACTTAAAGAGCCAGGGTCTCCATGCATTGGAAGAGGGAAGGGGAAGGGGGGGGGGGGAAGACTGGGGAGTAGGGGGTGAGTTCTGATATAAACCTTGCCATGTTCTTGGGACTTCTAGTCATGGGGGAGTTGGGATGGAATGCTTAGTGAGCTCAGGGTCAGTGAGCGGGGCAGTTCCTGGGTTTTTGAAGTTCTGCTTTTTTTGGATTTTTTTTTTTTTTTGCCTTTTTGGAGGGCAATTGGGGTTAAGTAACTTGCCCAAGGCAAAAAAACTAGTTTTTTGTGTGTGTTTGTGTTTTAAGTGTCTGAGGCTGGATCTGACTCCTGACTCCAGGGCTGGTGCTTTACTCATTGCGCCACCTAGCTGCCCC
>NW_027185791.1:17232084-17242212 GCF_028583685.1 Petaurus breviceps papuanus | reverse complement strand
GATCCCAGGTCATCCCGACACTGGGGCCGGTGCTCTCACTCGCTGTGCCACCTGGCCGCCCCTAAGGTTTTGTTTTAATCTTCTTTTGAATTCTGACTATCTTAGACCATGGAACTAAATTTTCTTTGTCTTTTACACATAATTTCTGTTTTGAAGACTTGAGAGGTTGTAGGGATTGGAGAAAATCTCTAGTCCACTCTCTTGTTGTTCACATGACCAGGAATGATCATATCATGTTGAGAGAGTTTCAAGAATTTGCTCATGTGAGTGTTACTTAGCATTTGTTTTCTTGGTACATGTCACTGGCAGAATTATAGACTATTCCATTTTGAAGGGGTATGTACTTTTGAGGCTATCTCATTACAGTCTTTAACTACAAATTCCTATTTGGCTTTTTCAAGCTAATTCATGATTCTCCCTCAGAACTAGGTTCAGTCAAACTGGCTTTCTTGCTGTTTCTCACACGTGACACTCCCATCTCTCATCTCTGCGTCTCTCCCCCTTGCCAGTATTGAACTGTCTCCTTACCCCTGCCTCTTAGAATCTTTCCCTTTTTTCATTGTTTTTGTTGTTTTAATTTTAATGAAGTTTTTTTCCCTAGTTAGAAAAAAATGCACCATTTCCCCTTCCTGTCCTTGCCTCCATCTCCCTTCCCCCCACCATTTGAAAAAGAAAGAAAAACAAAACTCCTGTTAAAAAATGTATAATCAAGCAAAATAAATTTTTTGTGTTGGCTGTGTCCTTCTAGACTTCTTTCCCCCCCCCCCAAAAAAAAAAGTTCTAATTCTACATTCTGAACTCTGAGTCTTTTTACTTCTCTCTAAAGATTTTGATACCATGTTTCAGTGTTTCATCATTAATCCTTTAGAATTATGGTTGGTCATTATACTGATCAGAGGTCCTAAATTTTTGAAAGTTATTTTCTATATAATATATTGTTTTTATGTAAGTTATTCTACTAGTCCTACTCATTTCACTCTACATCATTTAATACAAATCTCAGATTTCTTTGAAACTATCCTCTTCATTGTTTCTTACAACACAATAGTATTTCATCATATTTATGTGCTGCAGCTTTTTTAGCTTTTCCTCATTTTGGGGGGGTACTCCCTCAATTCCCTGTTCTTTACAGTCTCAAAAAAGATCTATGAATGTTTTTGCCTTTTTTTTTTGGGAGGGGGTAAGGTAGGGCAATTGGGATTAAATGACTTGCCCAAGGTCACGTGGCTAGTTTTGTGTTAAGTATCTGAGGTCAAATTTGAACTCAGGTTCTCTTGACTCCAGGGCCAGTGCTCTATATTCACTGCGCCACCTAGCCGCCCCCTTTGAATGTTTTTTACATCCGTATTTAGAATTTGTTTTGCCTAGGAATAACCCCTTCTTTAATCTGCATTCCTTCTTATTCTCCCTTCACCCCTTCTCCTCCTGTTTACCTTTTGAATGTATTTCTCTTTGCATGTGTGTGTATGTATGTATATATTCTCTTTTTTACTAGTTTAGATGACAGCACTCCTTCCTTGTTTGCATAGATTTTTTACCTCAGTTATGTGAAGTAATTTCCCGTTCTCTTTTCTTTCTCTCAAATGTGTCTTCCTTTCCCTTTTCATTCTTCTTTTAAGATTTTCAAAACATAGTAGAACCACTCTAAGACCTGTTGTTTAATTAGACTTCCTCTGTGATCCTTGATAATAATAAGAGTTCATAGTGTTACATATGTATCATATGTAAATAACTTATTCTTATTTCATCCCTTATGCTTCTTCATGTTTACTTTTTCATATTTCTCTTGGCTTTTATGTTAGGGCTTCAGATTTTTATATAGCTGTGATCTTTTCATCAGAAATGCCTGGAAGTCCTCTTTTGTTAAAGATCCATTCCTCTGTAGGATTATATTTAGTTTTACTGGTTAAATTAATTCTTGGTTGTTAGAATTTTGCCTTCTGGAATATTGTTTTCCAAAGCCTTTGTATTTTTTTATTTGTGACTGCTGAATCATGCAAGATCGTAACTGGTTCCTTAGAACTTGAATTCTTGCTTGCTTGCTTTTTGAAGTTTTTTTTCTTTTACCTGAAAACTTGTCATTTTGTCCATCATGTTCCTATGAGTTTTCATTTTGAGGTTTCTTTCAGGAAGTGACCAGTGGATTTTTGATTAGCCTTTTGCTTTTAAGAGAGCTCTTGATCCATAAAGTCTACAGTCTATAAATTTCATCTCTCAATCTGTTTTCAAGGGCAGTTAATTGCTATAAGATAGTTTAAATTTTCTTCTTTTTAAAGTCTCTTTTACTTTGAGATTACTGAGATATTTAATACAATTAAGGAGTCGTTATCAGGGGTAGCTGCGTGTTACAGTGGATAGAGCACCATGCCTAGAATCAGGAAGAGTGTTTAGATTAATGGGAATGGGAGAATAAGGGAGGAATCCTGGGCAGAGGGGTAGGTTAAGTAACAGGAGGGCAAGGTAGCAGAGTAAAGTAGAGGAATCAGTAGGGATTGAAAATAAGAGCTACACACAAACATAAAATAAAGATAAGGAGTAGAATTTATTAGGAGGAAAAAGCAGGGGTAGTAATCATGATTTCAGATAAAGTTGAAGCTAAAAGAGATTTAATCAAAAGAGAAAAATATGGAAACTACACTATAATCATATTAATAACTAGGCAGTATAATTATGGAACTTTGCTGTGGTGTAGGAATTAACAAAATGGTAGTCTTAAAAAAATATGGAAAGATTGGGACTAATGAAAGAAGTTATCCACCCTTAGAGCAACAGAGGACAAATACAGTCTTACATAGATGCATATGAATTTTTATGTCTGTGAGTATGATTATAGATACCCGTGTGTGTGCATGTGCGCGTGTGCGCACACATTTAATTGTAGCCTTCTTGGTATGGGAGGAAGAAGGGGGGAAAAGAACAAAGTAAAAAGTGCACGACAGAGAACAAAAGAAAACTTAGAAGAAAGCAAAGACAGCTCTAAGCACAATGCTTAGTTTTTATTACATAGATTTTCTTGAAATGGAAATTTATTGTTGTATATTTTGAATCCTCGTGAATGTTCTGTGCTCATGGCAATGCTTTTTTTTTTCTTATTTTGTACTAAAGCTTTAATATTTGTTGCTTTTTCTTATTGTGTATTTAAGTTTTAGTATTTAATTTTAAAATTTAAAAAAAAAATTGAAAAAATTCATGGACCTCATGAAATCTCTGTAGCTTCTGGTTAGGATCCCCTATAATATTGTCGCAGCCTAGAACTCCTGTGGTAGGAATTTGAACCTCTACTCATTCACAACCATACCTTTGTCATGGTACCTTCAGAATTTACTAATTGGATACTAATAGGATTTTTTCTCCTAGTAGTGAAAACTCACTTGAGCATTGTATTAGGAAGATTTTTATTTCACTGTTTTTTCACTCTTAAAAGTGATTACTCTTTAATTTTGGGAGTAGTCAGACAGTTATTGGAAATCATCTAATTCAATTTCCCAGTTTCTGTAAAACCATCACTTTGATCATTTCTTTTAAAATAATGTTGCATTCATATACCATAATATCTTCCGTTCCTTTGACGCTATAGAAGGAAAGATCGTAAATACTTTTGAACATTTAGAACCTTTGTTCTTCTTTGCTATCTTTAGGGCTTAGGTCTAGTAATGATAACTTAGTAACCTAGGTTAAAGTATATCTGAGCAGTTCAGTGACCTTTGGCATAGGTTTGGATTGCATTGAAGATTGTCTAGACTACTTTATAGGTCCTCCAAACATGGTTCAGTATACTGTTAGACTCCAGCCTTCTCTCACCTTGGTCATTTTTCTTTTTTGTAGTTTTTGGCCATCTGATGGATGTGAGTTCCAACATCAGAGTTCCTTTAATTTGTATTTCTCATTATGAATGAAGAATTCTAAAGTAGTATATAGAAGATAGTATTTTTTGTATGGTGTGTATATATATATATATATATATACACACACACATAGTGAGAGAACATTAAAAACGTGTGGTATCCATGTTATAGAGCAGATACTTTCCTCACGAATTTTTTCCCTAAGAATATATTTTTATTCAATAAAAAAAAGTTGTCTTTTAAAAATAGATTGTTAATATTTTTAATGCCTTTTTTTAAGGCATTCTCCTCATTGGCTTTTTGAGCCCCTTTTGCCATTTGAGTCAGTCTGTTTTTTAAGGTGTTATTTTCTTCAGTCAGGTTGCTGACTTTCATTTCATAATTTTCTTGCATTGTTCTCATTTCTCTTCCCTATTTTTCCTCCACTTCTCTTATTTGGCTTTCAAAATCCTTCTTAAACTCCTCTGTGGCTTGTAACCAGCTTCTTCTTTTCTTGGAAGCTTCTGGTGCAGGAGTTCTGACATTGTTGTCTTCCTCCTGTTCCCTGCTTTGATCCTTTTTGTCCCTCCAAAAAGGAATCGAAAGTCAGACTGCTGTGCTTGCCTTGCTTCCCTCGCTTGCTCATGTTGCCACTCAATTACTTGACTTTTGAGCTTTTTGCCACAGTAGATCTTTGCTACCAGAGAGGGGAGCTTTGTCCCAAATAGCTGCGGTTTTCGCAGATGCTGGAGCTATTAGTTGAGTGCCCTTCTGATACCTCCACACGCTCTGGCAAACTGGTCAGGACCTCCACCCTAGACTGCAGTCCAGATCCAGGCAGCTTAAAGCAAGAGTGATTACCCCTCAGACTGGTGGCTTGGTTCCCCTACAATCTGCAGGCCAGGAGCTCTGAAGCAGCTATGTGGGTGGCTCAGCTGCTTCTCCGTCCGGGGGGTAAAGGCCTGACTGCGCTCCTGAACTCCCGGTTCACAAAGTCCACACTGCACTGACCTCTCACTTTGTCCTTAGCATCTATGGGTTGATAATTCTGGTAACTGCCACAGCTACTGGTGATCTGAAGTCCCTCCAGCCGGTGGCTGGTCAGGCCCACCCTAGGGCTAAAACCTCGGGCTCGGGAGCACTGGGCTGGCTGCTTACTGCTGGCCTGTGGGGCAGTCCTCAGTGGGAGGTTATCTTCTATGTGTCATTTTGTGGGTTCTGTAGCTCCAAATTTTGAGTCATCTTTTACATGAATTGGAGGAGGTGGGAGTGGAAGCCCCATGAAAGTCATGTTTCTACTCCGCCGTCTTGACTCCCTACATCCTAATTTTCACATTACATTACTCACTCCACACATCTAAGAATTTGCTAAATATCATAATTTTATTATTCCCAAATAGCTCTGGAATCATACATTTCTCTTCATTCTCATAGCTATCACTATATTTCAGGCCCTTAACTCTGCTGAACAGTTGTCATTGTTATATTTCCCTGTTTCTAAACTTACCTTCATTTCTTCTTCTTCCCATTTCCTCCATTTCCCATCTCTGTTCCTTACATTGACTCCCTTATGTCTATAATATTCTTCCTCCTTATCTGCCTCTTGGAATTACTTGATTTCCTTCAAATTTCAACTCAAAGCATTTTCTGATTCTGCCAGTGGATAGCACTGTCACTCCATAAACTAGCTTGTATTCATTTTGTATCTTGGGCATGTATTTCTGTATGCATGTGACTGTCTTCCCTGTTAAGAGTGTAAGAGCTTTGAGCCTAGGAACTATTTTATGTTTGTTTTTGTTTCCCTATATCTTATTTTAGTGACTGGTACTGTGGGAAATTAAATGTGTGTTGATTGATTCAAGTGGCTTAATATTTAAGGGAATTTCATGGTAAGTCCTTTAATAAGATGAATCATCATCTCCTGACTTTTGTGTTTATCTTTCTTTTTACCTATTACAAAAGTGAGAAGTACTCTGCACAAATAAAGATCATTGGCTGGGAACCAGGAAGAGTTCTTGGTAGCTATCTGGATGACATCTGGTTACTTCTAAGACCCTTTGCAGTCCTGAGATGATATAATTCTTTGACCTTTTCTGGTGTTGTCTTTTCCTTTATAAATAATTTGTGAAATGCATTTCCAAGCAGTGTACATTATTAAAGTGTTCTTATGCATGTTATATTGATCTAATATTGTAACTGTATATTTTCAGTATCTTTATGTACAGATGAATGTACAAAGCTGGCACCCTCCTATTGTGATATTGCAAACACTCAGTGAATTTGTTGTATATTTCTCTTTTCCCTTTGTCCCTTTCATAATATATGCTCTTCCGGAAGGTGGGAAAATACATTTCTTGACTGGCATGATTTTTAAAAAATATAACCAGTTTTAAAAGGAATACTGAAATGTTCCTTGGTGGTCTTATAATAGATTACCACTGTTTCTTACTGGATTACTTACTGGTACATTTATTCTCAATTTTGAGAAGATTCTAAGGAATTACATAGGAGAGATTTTAAAATTACGTAATTTATGAATCACTATTTTAAAAATATTTTTAGCACATATTTTGCATTAAAAAGTAATTAAGATCATATATTTAAGACTGGCAAAGAGTGTTAGAACTAATCCAGTCACCTCATTTGATAGATGCGACACCCCCGCCCAGAGAAGTTAAAACTGTTTGTCCAAAGTCAAATAGCTATAGTAAATAGCCTACCCGGTTTCAACTCACATCTGATCTAAGTTCTTAACTGACAGTCACTGAGAGTTTGTTCATGTCTCCTTTTTACCAGATCTCTTTAGAGAAGTTTTGGTATTGCTATGTTCTCAAATCTGTTAGGTCTAATCTTGGTCTTTATAGATTCCAGCCTTCATTTTTAATACATTCTTATGAATTGCTTTCTGTCCCTTGGATTTCCCCCTGCTTCCTGCCAAAGAACTCCCTTATAACAAAAAAAATTTTTAATGCAAAGAAAGGAAAAAGAGGAAAACCTTTAAGCAAAGCAGTTGATACATATAAGAAGAAGCCTATCATCACCCACTCCTGGGCTTTGTAGCTCTGAAGAGTGTAGTGAAATGTGTTCTCATAGCTCTTCTTTTTCATTGTAATATAATATTGTTTCAGTTTCAGTTATTTTCTGGTGGCAGTTCTTTCCATTTACATTGTTGTTATCATTGCATAGATTTTTTTCCTGGCTCCATTTTCATCATTTCATGTAAATCTTTATGTGTGGCATTTACTTTCATTTGTTTTGTTGCTGTTCTTGCATTTACATTGTTTTATTCATTTTGTATGTTTTCCTGATTTTGCTTGCCTCACTTCATTAGTTCATGTAAGTCTTTTATGGTTCTCTGTATTCATCATATTTTTTCTTACAGCATAGTAATATGCTATTACATTCATATAATAAAATTTATCTAGCCATTCTCTAGCTGATGGGTAACTCCTTGGTTTGTTTTTTAACTACAAAAAAATGCTACTGTAAATATTTTGTAGCATATATAATCTTTCATTTTGTCATTGATCTTGGGTTGTATACTTAGTGAAATTTCTGGGTCAGAGGATATAGGCACTTTCTGTGATACACAATTTTTTTCTTTTTTTTTTTTTTGAAAGAATTATCAATACACTTTATTCCATAGACCATTCATCTAATTTTCATTCAATTCAGTGATATTAGAATTAATTAATGGATGTGGTAATTGTTCCTGTCATCAATCTAGTTGACTAATTTCTTTTAATATAAGTTCCTTTTAAAAGAGCTCTTTTCAAATCAAGAATTTTTCAAAACAAATCAAGAAATTTGATACATAGCTTTCCACTTATTGCACAAGAGGCTGGCCTTGAGTAATTTTAAGACCCTGGTATTAGTGAAAGTGACTGAGTAAAGATACAGAGGGATTAATTTGGATTATAACAATGATATGCAGGCATTGTTCTTACTGGGAAGCTATTCTTCAGTAGTAACTACATTTTTGGTATTGTGGAATTGTTAATGCCATATATGTTCGCGTGTTTTGATTTCCAAATGTAAATGAAAACGTTAAACCCTGCATTATACTATGAGTCTTTAGAATTGGAGAAGACCTTAGGAGAGGCATCTAGTATAACTTAGGAAACCAGTAATCATGAACGTTCTTGCAGTTTTGATATGAGGGGGAGCCCACTCCCCCTTGAGGCAGTCTCTTCTACTTTTGGACAGCTCTAATTGTTAGAGAGATTTTCTTTATATCAGATTTAAATTTGCCTCTTTGAATTTTCTTGTTTCTGGTTCTGTACTTTGGGACCAAACAGAACAGGGATAACCACATTCGCAAGTAACAGTCCTTCAGTACTTGAGGACAGTTAGTTCTGCCGGCCAAATACTCACAGTTTTCAGTTATTCTTCATGTGATATTGATGTAAGGTCTTTGACCATTCTGGTTTGCTTCTTTCTAGAAGCTTTATAGCTTATTCTTTCCTAAACTCTTGACTTCCAAAATCTAATAAAAAACTATAGCTGTCTTTTGACCAAGTCATAGCACAAAGGGACTACTATCTTATTTCTGGAAGGCATGATGATCTTAGGATTCTCAGGTAGGTAGGTGTTGGTGCAATGGAATTACAGTTAGGAAGGCCAGAGTTACTCATGTCTAAGATCCTACTTACTAGCTGTGTGACCCCAGACAGGTCACATAGTCACTCTCAGTCTCAGTTTCCTTATCCATAAAATGGGGATGAAGACCTGTATCACAGGACCATCGAGAGGATCAGATAACAAATTAAAGCTTTGTAGCCTTTTTATTACCTATGTATTCCATTTGTTTCTCCTCTGCCTCCCTCTTTCTCTGATGGATTTACATCTATGAAAAATGTTTTGTTCCATCAAAAGCACAATATCTTGCCAATATCTGTCTTCCAACAGTTAAGTGTTTCCTATGCACGTCAGTTACATAAGATATAACAAGGAACTTGGTTCAACCTTTTAATTATTAATATCAGATGAAGTATAAAACAGGTCTAGCTTTTGCTGATATTATGGAGGATATTTAGTGAAGAGTACAAATGCAAGACACACTTTACCAGTGATGGCTTCCTTTAGATCAGAGGTGTCAAACTTGAAACAGCTGAACTAGATTAAAATATCATTGGGAAATGTTTAACAGAATAAACAGTGCAGCAAAGAATGTGAATTTTTGGTTATATGCAATCTAGAGCCATCTGGGGTTTATTTCTGCTGGAGTTTTGTATCCCTGTTCTAGATGCTCCTTTTCTTTTGATATGTACTGATTGCATCAAATCCAAAGAGAGTATTTAAAAGCATATAGCTCTCGAACATCTCTTTCATATGAAATGACCGTACCTTCTCAACACACTAATTAGTGCTGCAAAACCTCTGCTGCTTCTGACCTCCCCTGGCTCTTCTACCTCTAACCAGACTTTCCCTCTTCCCTCCTTCCTCCCTCCTGGTGGCTGTTTGATGATAGTTAGTGGATGATAAGGGAGACATGATTTTCCTCATTCGTCTTTTGCTGAGGACCTCTCTCCAATACCTCTTATCCCCATTTTGTATCTGCCTTCTTCCTCCCAATAGTTTGGAGCTAGGGAAAATACTTCTTCTGTGTCTCCTAGGAAAGGATTTTGTCATGGTGGTATTTGGGGAGGGAAAGGGGGATGTAGAGAGATGATAGTTAGGTCCTGTATTTGTGCTGGGACTTTAGTTGAAAAGATAGAAGAACTCATGTTAGTGAACATTTTGTCACTGACACCTTGTTGTAAATTATTGGATTTCATTGCAATTTTTGAGAAGGTACCATTATGTATTATTAGGTCCTTACAGGCTGCACTGGAGATCCAGTCATTATTTTAAGACATTTTCCTGTAATGTCAGGTTTTCTAGACAAAGGACTTAAAAATCAACTTTTGGAGCCTACTGTGTACTGTTTGTATATTAATTGCATAGTATGACAAAGGGAGAAGCAAAGTGGGAAAGAGGCTGCTGTTATTTAAATAAGTTTAATTCCCTGTCCTCCCCACGTCTTTCTTTGGCCTTTCTACTATTTTTCCTTGTCTGTAAGTTTATTCTTATCTCTAGGAAATCAGTCCTAACAGTTTAATGTCATGTTGATAGTGCTTTACTATGAGCTACAACAGCTCATAGTATTAATACAGCCCAGTAAACCTCTGCCCTACTTACTGAAGCCAGCCTCCCCACAATTGACCTCACTGACTGTCCCGTCAATTGGGTTGAATAATTTGTTTGATGGTTTAATTCTTCCTTCCTTCCTTCCTTCCTTCCTTCCTTCCTTCCTTCCTTCCTT
>NW_027185791.1:17207461-17232074 GCF_028583685.1 Petaurus breviceps papuanus | reverse complement strand
CTTCCTTCCTTCCTTCCTTCCTTCCTTCCTTCCTTCCTTCCTTCCTTCCTTCCGGGGCAGTTGGGATTAAGTGACATGCCCAAGGTCAAGCTGTAAGTGTTAAGTGTCTGAGGCCGGATTTGAACTCAGGTGCTCCTGACTTCAGGGCTGGTCCTCTATTCACTTCATCACCTTGCTGCCCTGTTTCCCCCTCCCCCTCCCCCCAATGGTTTAACTCTTTTAATGGAACTAGACTCCTTTATTCCACCACTGTTACATAGGTATTGAATACAAATAACCTGTTAAACAACTCAAAGATAAGATGAATAGGTTTCATCATGTAGCTACCAGGGAAAATGTGCTTAGTTATTGGACTTCCTAGTATAGATAAAGAACAGAGCATTCTTGGAGAGAGTAGGAGATATTGACAGGTGAGGAAATTGTTGGAAAGAGAATTAAAATGCTGTCTGCGACTGTATGAGATATTCTTTACACAACATTTCTCTTTTGCTTCCTTTCGTAGGATTTGGACGAGGGAGAGGGAGAGGGGCAGGGCGTTTCTCATCCCAAGGTATGGGGTAAGTATCAGTTTTCCAGTCTGACTCTTATTTCCTTTACCCATCTTACTTACTGGTTCATCTCCGCCACAGGTGCTTTCTATAATTGTGAATGTTCAGCTTATATTTCATTCCTGTGAAAAGATTTGATACAGGAAATAGTACAAATACAACAGTTTCTTTAAGGCAGTTTAAAGATATGTGGTTAAATTTGGTGGGGTTTTTTTTTTTTTGTTGTTTTTTTGGAGGGCAGTTGGGGCTAAGTGACTTGCCCAAAGTTACATGGATAGTAATTGTCTTAAGTGTCTGAGGCTGGATTTGAACTCAGGTCCTCCTGACTCCAGGGTCGATGCTCTATTCACTGCGCCACCTAGCTGCCTCTGTCTGGTTAAATTTAGCAAGTATAATTATGTATGAACAAAATGCAGTGTTAGAAAACTGAATGAATGTGGGTTTTGTTTTGAGAGGGATACTATTAGAAGTAAAAAGGAAATAGGACTTTTCTTGTAGCAAAGCAGTCATACTTGAACATTTTAGAATTTTGATATTGGAATTTTATCTTTACTTTGCAATTCTTTTCAAATCCTAGGACATTTAATCCTGCAGACTACACAGATTCTTCAGCCACTGATGGCTTTGGGACAAAACCAGAAGTTTGGGAAGCCGGCCAGAATGATACAGATGATGGACCAGGTAGGATTCTCCTAAAAGAACTAAGCTGTAAAAAAATGCTCCAGTCTGAGGCATTTTGAGAGTCCTTGAGATGGATTATTTTTACAGTAATGGAAATCAGTGTTCATATATGATCATGAAACTATAGTAACCAGACAGATAATTGGCAGTAGTTTTTGAAATTAGAAATGAAATGCAAAAAATGTAGAACTTAATTTTGTTTATAATCCTGAAAGATGGACTGTTTAAGATGATTCTGATTTTGCTAAATTTTGACCCCAGAAGTTCCTGATAACATGCAGGTGGTCTGTAGCCTATAATGTTTTTTTTTCTACTCGAAACTAAATTACTCTTTATCAAATCCCAGATGATAATCTTACAGTTTTGTCCTTAAACTCTTTGGGAGATCATAAAAACGGAATTGCTGGTTTTTTTCTAGCAGTGTTTATAATTGTGTTGTCATCTTAGGAATACATGGATATAAGGTTGAAAATAGAGATGTTGGTAATTAAATGCTTTTTAAGTAGTAGACGCTTATCAAAAACTCAGATTCACAAAATTCTTTACAATTCAGAATTATCTTTTTCTCAATACCCCTGCTTGGTAGATAGCAAAAATATAATTTTCTAGAATTAAATGATCAAATTAAAGGTTGGGGAGTTTAAGTGCTTAAGTACTTGATACATTCTCTATAACATAAATTTTGTAAGTAGTGTAATGCAAAGATTTCATATCATCTAAAATAAATCCACAGAATCGGCAGAGAGTAGATATAATCTTGTTTAAGACTTGCTAAGCAAAAATTATTTTGGACTAAAAGATAGAAAACAAAAATTTGACATTTAATTTCATTTTCATGTATTGTTCGTATAAAAAGTTTGGGCCACATAAACTTTATCAAGGCCAGAACAAAATTCTAGAATACAAATCTATTAATTCTAACTAGATCACATAACCACTTGATAAAAAAGAATCAGCGTATTAGTGGAATTAATTTAAAATAAACAGAATGATTTATCTTTATGATAATTATTTTAATTTTCTTTGTATTATAATTATTTTACATGTTTTGGGGGATGTTTTTTTCACCCTGAGTAAAGTTACACAATTTTTTTCTGTGTCCTTCATTGAGTTTGTAACAGTGTTGAGCCCAAAGTGTGATTAAGTGCTTGTTTCCTAGGTAAAATCCCTTACAAGTTATTGGATATTAGAAATATATACAGTCTTTGAAGATGAAAGCCAGAATGAATCATAATGATTTACTCTCCTGTTTACTGGAAAATCTGTTACAATACTCCATAAATAAAATTCTTTTTTTTTAATGAATTCTGTAAGTTAGAATTTAAAGACCTTTTTGTTTTTGTGAGTTATGCCCAACAGTATTTATTTCTATGATGGAAAATAACTTTTCTAAATTAAAAAAATGAACAGGAATGTCAGCATTATTTTTTACACATATTTGTAAATCTAAACTGTCTGGCTTAATTGAAAACTGCCAGATTCTGATCTCCTTCTGCATTTTATCTTGTGATAAGTTGTTTTGGTTGAAGTATGTGAAGAAGATTCTCAATATTATTATGAAAATAGTTTTGACCTCGTGGACCCCTTAAAAAGGACCCGAGGACCTCTGGGAGTCTGCCAGCCGCACTTTGAGAATTACCCGTTTCTGAGTCAGAGCTGTTTGGTGTGAGCAGGGAGAAAAGTGAGGAGGCAGTGCTGTCTAAAAAGTCAGGTGTTCTTTTGAATTTGTGGCCTTGGGCGATCTTTTAGGGCTCATTTCCCTTTGTATTTAATTTGTTAGAAATGTTATCCAGCAAGAGATATTAGGATAAATCACAGTATTTTAAAGGTGCATCAGTTTACATAGAGGCATAGATTTTTAGCTAGAAGGCAATGCACAGGTTATGTAATCCAGCTTGCTAATTTTACAGGTGTGGAAACAAAAACCCAAGGTCCTTCGCACAGAGTAGCACATTCTCTGACAGTTGTGTGCACCAGTTCTTTTCAGTATTCTGTGACTGGATTTAAGGGCAGCTAGGCAGTGTTTCATTGCTCCTCACTCATCTCCGCTTTCACCACATCATTACCCATTTTTTCTCCCATGCTTTACAGTCCAGAGGTCTTCCTCTTGGTAAAGAAATTAAAAGCAAAATTAGAATTGAGTAAGTTTGCATTCTTCTTTCATCTAATGTTATCCGTTCTACTCCCAAGCAGGATTCTGTCTTTGTCTTTTCCTGAACATAGCGAAAATAATGCCTTGTTTTCTTTTTCTTTCTTTTTTGCTTTTTGGAAGCCAGTTGGGGTTCAGTGACTTTCCAAAGATCACACGGCTAAATTTTTGTGTTAAGTGTCTGAGGTCAGATGCTAACCCAGGGCCTCCTGACTCCAGGGCCAGTGCTCTATTTACTGCACCACCTAGCTGCCCCTGTTTTCTTTTCAAAAAGCATTTTTTATTGACTATTTGTATTTTCAATCATACCCATTCCCTATTTCATACTTTTTTTTTTGCCTTTTGGAGGGCAGTTGGGGTTAAGTAACTTGCCCAAGGTTACACGGCTAGTTTTATTTGTGTGGGTGTTAAGTGTCTGAGGCCGGAACTGAACTCGGGTCCTCGTGACTCCGGGGTTGGCGCTTCACTCACTGCGCCACCTGGCTGACCCCCAGAAAGCTGAACACAAAAAAGAAGGAAAACCATTCAGCAAAATTAACCAGCATATTGGAAGCTTCTGACATTTCCATGTCCCAAGAAGGGTGAGAGGTGCCTTCTCATATCTGCTCTTAGTGATTGAGCTTGTAAAACGATGTCACAACATTTTGTTTCAGTTTTGATGATTTTCCTTTTTTTTACATTGTTTTTATTGTGTATATACTTTTCCTGGTTCTGCTTACTTCTCTTTGTGTCACTTCATAGAAGTCCCCATGTTTCTTTCCATTGTTCAGACTCATCATTTTTATGTTAATATATGCACCAGAACTGTTTAGGCCCAGTCAATAAACATTTGCCTTGTTTCCAGCTCTAATACAGAAAAATACTGCTACAGATATTTTGATGGATGTTTGACCTTTCATTGTCTTACTGTGGATATATATGCCTAGGAGTGAGATCTCTGAGTCAGAGTATAGATGTTTTTGTTCTTTTCTTAGTATAATTCCAAACTGCTTTTCAGAATGGTTGGGCCAATTCACAGCTCCACCAGCAGTTCATTAGTATGCTGACTGTCTGTAATCCTATTTGTATTTGTTATTCCCATCTTTTATCATCTTTGCCTAAGTACTGGGTATTTGCCTGAAAAGTCAGGTTTTGATTTCCTTTTCTCTTACTAGTTATGTTATTCACAGTTTTAATTAATTAGGCATTTTTAAGGGCCTGTCTACCATATTCCAGACCCTATTCTAAGTTCCATGAATAAAAGGCATAAATGAAACAGGCCCTGCCCTTTAGTAGCTTATGTTCTAACCGGAAGAGAGAACAAGTAAATATATGTATGTACTCAATACTTTTTTTTTTCCTTTTAAAGCAATTGGGGTTAAGTAACTTGCTCAAGGTTACACGGCCTTTATTTTTTGTGTGGGTGCCAAGTATCTGAGGCCGGAACCGATCCCGGGTCTCTCAGCGCTGGGGCCGGTGCTCTTACTCACTGGGCCACCTGGCCTCCCCTACTCAATACTTTTTTAAAAAAATATTTCATTTTCAGGGGTTGCTAGGTGGCACCGTGAATAGAGCACTGGCCCTGGAGTTAGGAGGACCTGAGTTCAAATCCGGCCTCAGACACTTAACACAAATACTAGCCGTGTGACCTTGGGCAAGTCACTTAACCCCAATTGCCCTCCAAAAAGCAAAAAAGAAAAAAATTTTCATTTTCCCCCTAATTACAGTGCTAAAACTATTCTTAACTTTTTTTTAAAAAAAGTTTTGAGCTCCAAATTCTTTCCTTTCCTCCCACCTCCTTGATACAGCAAGCAGTCTGCTATAGATTATACATGGGCCGTCATGTACAAAGTTACTGTATTAGTAATTTTGAACCAAAAAAAAAAAAGAATTTTTAAATGAATACAGAGTAGCTTTGGAAGGGAAGATCAGGAAAGGTTTCATATTTTAAAAATTATATTTGACCTGAGTTTTAAAGAAAATAAGGGATTTAAGAGGCATGTCAATAGTGTTCCAGCCACGGGCCTAGAGAGAGAGATGGAGCCCGTTGTGTGCTGAACTTTAAGCAGGCCATTGTAGCTGGGAGGGGAATTATATGTAAGAAGAGCTTTAAATGACAAGATCTTAAATTGGATCCTAGAGGTCATCAAGAGCCATTGGAATTTAAGTAGGGAAGCATTATGATCAGACCTCTGCTTTCTAAGAATCACCTCTCAACTATGTGAAAGATTGGTAGGTTGGACTAGGGAGAAACACGAAACAGACAAATTACAGGCTTTCCAATAATCCAGGAAAGAGGTGAGGAGAGCCTCGTGCAGCATGGCTTTGTGCTTGTAAAGAAGAAAGCATATACTAGAGATAGAAATGGCAAGATGTATGGCATAAGAGATTCACAGATGACAGTGAGTTTGTGAGGTAGGAGGCAGGTTGTGTTGTAGGGTGAGGGGAGGGGAGATGATGAATTCAGTTTGAGGGCATGTTGAATTTGAGTTACTTAATAGATATCGGGTTTGAAATTGGTGATTTGAGACACGAGTTCAGGAGACGAGGGATAACTGTAGATCTGGGGGTCATCTGCCTAGAGATGATAATTGAACCCATTAGGGCTGGTGAGGCCACCGTGTGAGAGGATGTAAAGAGAAAAAGAAAAGGGCCCAGGACAACCAGAGCACACTAATGTGGTGGGTGTGATATTGTTCATTGCTGTTTCCCTTTTTTCTTTTCAAGCTTTTCCCCTCCTTTGATCACATATTTATTGTGGAAAGGTTTTAGTAATTACCAGTTACCATCTCTGTGAAGGTGATTCTCAGATCTGTTTGTCTAGTCATCCTCTCTTCTGACCTCCAGCTTTGATTTTGCAGCTGCCCATTGGATTTCTCATTGATATCATGAACTCGGTCTCAAACTGAACTCATTATTTTCCCTAACTTCTTTCGAACTTCCATCTTAATATCACAAGTACCACTGACCTCTGTTCACTGTCTTCCACTCCATATGAAGTTTGTGGTCAAGTCCTGTCAGTTTTATATTTGTAACTAGACTTTTGCAATAGTTTGCTGGCTGGTTCCCCTTAACCCTCTCACCTTCCTTATTCCATATCATCCTCCACTCACCTGTCAAATTGATCTTCCTTAAGTACAGATCTGACTGTGTTATCCCCCTGTTCAGTGAACTTATTATCGGTCAGTTCCTTTTTATCTCCAGGACCAATTATTAAATCCTGTCTTTTAAAGCTCTTTGTAACCTGGCCCTTTTCCATACTTCATACCATCCTATACCTCTCTACATACATACAATTCAGTGGCAATGGCTTTCTAGCACAAGGGACTCCATCTCCTTGCTGAGTTTTTCATTGACTGTCCCGCATGCCTTTAACTCTTCAGTCCTCATCTCTGTCTCCTGACTTCCTTCGAGTTTCACTTAAAGTCCTATGTTGTGCAAGAATCCTTTCTTTATCCCCCTTAATTTTAATACCTACCTTCTTGAGGCTATTTCCAATTTATCCTTTATGTACCTTGCTTGTAAATAGTTGTTTTCTAGTTGTCTCTTTCCCCATTAAATTGTGAACTCCTGTAGAGCAGGTATTCTTTGGGTTTCTTTGTATCCTCAGTACTTAGCTCAGTGCCTGGCATATTAACAGATGCCTCATAAAAGCTTCTTGACTTGATAAACAGTATGTACATATAAATACACACATATTCCTTATTAGACAGTTGCTCTCTCCTCAGGATTTTTTTTTCCCCAATTGACCACTTTCCCGAGTTATCCTACCTGAGTTAATTTTGTGCAAATGCATTTTAGTTTCATGTAATTGAAATTACTTCATTTTTGGTTGCCTTTGTCTCTTTAGTTAAGAATTCATACCTCAGGTATTGTTTTTCTTTTTTGTTTGGTGGAGTCAGAGGGAGAGAAGGTGGATTTTAATAAAAAAATTCAGCCCTTCGCTACAGCTGTGAAAAAGATGTCTAATCTGATTCTTGTGCCTAATTTTTTTTATGTTGTATATGACTTTTAATATTCAGGTCTCATTCACTTTTAAATTTATTATGATATGTGGTGTAAGGTTAGTCTGCATCTAATTTCTGCCAGATTTCTTTCTGGTTTTCTTATTAGTTTTTATCAGATAGAAAGTTTTCCAAGTAATACGATTTCTGATTTATTGGACACTGAATTATTCACTGTGTTTCTGATTCTTCCTTGTCTAGTCTGTTCCACAGATCTGCTTTTCAAATTTTTTTTAACCAGCACCTAATAGTTGTGATAATTATTGGTTTTTATAATAGAATTTGAGATTTGGAAGTACTCATTGCTCTCCCTTTAGTTCCTCTTTTTAAAAATTGTTTCCTTTTTAGTAACCCAGATTTTTTTTTTGTTTCTCCTGTTGAATTTTGTATTTCTTTTTTTTTCTAGCTCTATAATGTATTCCCTTTGTAGTTTGATTGGTACAACACTGAAAAAGTAAATTACGTAGTGTTTGTCATGGCCTTTCTAGCACTGAATACGTAGCTTTGAATATACATCTATTTAAGTTAATTTTTTCCAAAATAAATTTTTATTGATTTTTTTTATACTCTATCTTTAAAATAGCTATTCTTTAAAAAGGATTTTTGAAATTAAAGTTAAAAAATAGTAAGCAAAACCATTCAGTACATCAAAATAAGTCAGACAGTACTTAATGGTATTCCACACTCATGGACCTACCATCTATGTAAGGGAATATAGTGGAAGTGTTTTCTCATATGCCTTCTTTAGTTCTGTCTTTGTTCTTTGTGTAACATTTAAATAAAATTCTAAACATTAAGATAGGCTGAGTCACAGAGTTTGGAGCATTATTAGTAAAACATGAATTTGCCCATAGGATCTCAGCTTCCCCAGTAAAAACTAAGATCCTCAGGTGAGGGATAGCTACCTTTTTTAAAGAGAGATTTTAGGGAAATGCAAAATAAAGAACAGGATGTTGTACATCTCTCTCCTTCCGTTCTGTGATTAAGAAATGTTCTTTGTGGGGGGCGGCTAGGTGGCACAGTGAGTAAAGCGCTGGCCCTGGAGTCAGGAGGACCCAAGTTCGGTTCCAGCCTCAGACACTTAACACACACAAAAAAACTAGCCATGTAACCTTGGGCAAGTTACTTAACCCCAATTGCCCGCCAAAATGAAAAAAAAAAAAAGAACCGCTCATTGTTTGAATTCACCTGCAAGGTTAGGGATAGTGGGCCAGATTTCTTTGGATAATAAACCAGACATCTGATTTGTTCCACTAACAGACTTTTCAAATCTCAAATTGTTGTGATTATTATGGCTTTGTAGTAATAGCTTAAAATCTATTACTACTAAGACACCTTCCTTTCCTCTTTTTTTCTTTATTTTCCTTGAGATTTTTGACCTTTTGTTCTTCCATATGATTAAAAAATTTTTTTTTCTAGCTGTTGAATGTAATGCAGTGGTAGTTTGATTTATATGCTATTGAAAGAGTAAATTTAATTGTCATGACACCATCCATTTTATATCTTGCTACATGTTAGTATTTTCAAATTGGTTTTAAATCAGCCCCTTATTGTTCTTATCCTGTCTTCTCCAGAAAGTGTGCTTATTCCCTCAAATTTTTTTCTTATCTTATTGATGGAATCATTATTTATAATACTATCAAATATTAATAATAATGGATATCTTTGCTTTACCCTTTATTGGAAAGGGCTCTAGTTTGTCTCCATTATGTATAGTGTTTTTGATCTTAGAGATTACCATTGTTTACTATGTATTAAAGATGCTATGCTTTTTAGTGTTTTAGTAGAAATGAGTATTGTATTTTTTTAATGCCTTGACTATATTGATACAGTCGTGTGATTTTTATTGTTTTTGCTATCACTGTTTATTTTGCTTAAAATTTTTCCTAATATATACGTCTTTCATTCTTTAAAAGAATTCTCTCTGATCATGTTCTGGTCTTGATGTACTACATGTACACATGCTGCATTTAATTTTTTTACTAATAATTTATTTAAAATGTTTATGTCAGTGTATTTTTGGAATACTGGTCCTCTAGTTGTTTTTCCCTGGTTTAGGTGTCAAGACCATATTTCTATTATAGAAGGAATTCGGTAAGAACTTATCTTTCCTATTTTTGTAAAGTTTAGTATTTGAATTTAAAAAAATTTTTTCTTGGAATTCACCCTCAAGTGTCTGGTCCTTTAAAAAAAAATTCTGTTACATGATTGGGCAAAGTAGTTTTTTCTTTTTTCATTTTTATTTCTTATACTGGAAGATTGTTTTCTGGTCTCCTTTTAGTCAGACTGGTTAATGGTTTATCTTATTGCCCCCCTCCCCCTTAAGTTTTCATTAATTTCTTTGATTTTTCAGGATTTTTTTGTTTTCGTGTTTGGTTGGGCTTTGTTTTTAGTTTGGTTTTCTAGCTTTTTTTCTGAGGTTGTGTGACCAGTTTCTTCTTTCTTTCTCTTTTTGGTTAATAAAATTGTTAAAGATTTTAAGTTTTTCCCTCAGAACTGCTTTGTATCTTAACAGTTTTAATCTCTTGTCAGGTTTTTCAGTGAAAGTTGCTGTTGCTTTTGTTTTATTCACTGACCACTAATTTTTTAATATTAAGTTATCTACACTTTAATTTTTATTCCTTTCTGTAAGGGACATTTATTGAATATAATTTTTATTGTACTGTGGTCAACAAGGATGTTTAACATTTGGCGGGTTTTTAATGCCCTGTATGTGGTCAGCTTTTGTACCGTGTGTGACTGAGAAATAGGCATATTCCTTTCTTTTTACATTAAGTAATCATTAGAGACTAAGGCTTCTAAATTGTCTTCAACAAGCTATTCTCAGTTGTATTTTAGTTTGATTTATCTTGGCTAAGAGGAGTTCATTGAGAAACCCCAATTAGTGATTTTTCCTTTAAATGATATGCTTTTAGGTACATAAATGTATCAGTTCATTATGGTACCTTTAATTATAATTTTCATTAAGTCTCCTTTTATCGTTGTCTTTTCTGAAATCATGGTTACTACTCCTGCTTTTTTCTATTTCCCCTATTTTTCTTAGCTTTTTCTAATTATGTCTAAAGATAGTTTTCAGCATTCATTTTTGCAATATTTTCAGTTCCAAATATTTCTCTCTTCCTCCACCCTCCCCAAGAAGGCAAGCAATCTAATATAAGTTATACATATACAATCATATTAAACATATTTCTATATTAGTCATGTTGTAAAAGAAGAATCGGAACCAAGGGGGAAAACCACGGGAAAGAATAAAACACAAAAGAAAAAATGAAAGTAGTGTGCCTCAATCTGTATTCAGACATCATGGTTGTTCTCTGGATGTTTGTCTGGGATCATTGTGTTGTTAAAAAGAGCTGAGTCTGTCATGGGTAATCAGCCATCACACAGTGTTCTCCTGGTGCATACAGTCTTCTCACTTCAGTCCCCTTCAGTTTGTGTAAGTCTCTGCACATTTCTCTGAAATCTGCCTACTCATCATTTCTTATAGCACAGTGGTATTCCATTATATTCATGTATCACAATCACAACTTGTTCAGCCATTCCCCAATTGATGGGCATGCCTTTAATTTCCAGTTCTTTGCCAGCACAAAAAGAGCTGCTATATTTTTGTACATGTAGATGGATCCTTTTGCATTTTTTATGGTGTCTTTCAGATTTAGACCAAGCAGATCACAGTTTTATAGCCCTCTGGGCATAGTTTGTAATTGTTCTCTCCACTGGTTGGATCAGTTCACAGCTCTACCAATAATTCATTAGTGTTCCAATTTAAAAATATTTTTCCACAGTTTTTAACATTAATTTTTTTTAAATTATGAGTTCCAAATTTTCTCCTTCCCTGCCTTCACATTAAGAAAGCAAGCAATTTGATATAGGTTTTTCCATATTATTCATGTTTTAAAAGGAAATAGGACACACTTTCCTCCTCTAAGAATGTAGAATGTAAAAACGAGCACACTTCTTTATTCAGATTCCATTAGTTCTTTCTCTATGGAGGTGGAGAGTATTTTTCATCCTAAGTGCTTCAGAATAATCTGAATTATTTAGAATTTTTGTATTGCTTTTTTTCCTGTAGCATCCCTCTATTTAAAAATTTTATTTATGTTTAATTTTCAGCATTCACTTCCATAAGTTTTAAATGTTTTCCTTCTCCCTCCAGCCTCCCTCCCCAAGAGGGCATGGAATCTGATATAGGCTCTACATATACATTCCTCTTAAACACATTTTCACATTAGTTTTATTGCATAGAAGAATTTTAATGCATGGGAGAAACCATGAGAAAGAAAGACAAAACAGAAAATAGTCTGCTTTGTTCTGCATTCTGACTCCATAGTTCTTTCTCATGATGTGGATGGCATTTTCCATCATGAGTCCTTTGGAATTGTTTTAGGTTCTTGCACTGCTGGGACTAAGTCAAGTCAGTTATTGCACACAGTGGCAGTTACTGTGAACAGTGTTCTGGTTCTGCTCCCCTCACTCAGCATCAGTTCATAGAAGTCTTTCCAGGTTTTTCATCATTTCTTATGGCACAACAGTATTGCATTACATTCCTGTACCATAACTTGTTAGCCATTTCCCAGTTAATGGGCATCCCCTCAATTTCCTGTTCTTTGCCACCACAAAAAGAGCTATTATAATTATTTTTGTATTTGTGGCTCCTTTTCCTGTTTTTATGTTCTCTTTGGGATAAAGCGCTAGAAGTGGTATTGCTGGGTCAAAGGGTGTGTACAGTTTTATAGCCCTTTGGGCATAGTTCCAAATTTTTCTCCAGAATAGTTAGATCAGTTCACAACTCCACCAAAAGTGCATTAGTGTTCCAATTTTCCCACATCTTTTCCAGCATTTATCATTTTCATGTTTTGTCATGTTAGCCACACTTATAGGTGTGATTGTGGTACCTCAGGGTTGTTTTGATTTGCATCTCTCTAATCCATAGTGATTGAGAGCATCTTTTCATGATTATAGATAACTTTAATTTCTTCCTCTGAAAACTGCCTGTTCATATCCTTTGACCATTTATCAATTGGGGAATGGTTTGTATTAGGAATTTGACTCATTTCTCTCTGTTTTAGAGGTGAGGCCTTTATCAGAGACACTGGTTGTAAAAATTCTTTCCCAGTTTTCTGTTTCCCTCCTAAACTTGATTGCATTGGCTTTGTATAAAAACTTTTCAATTTAATGTAATCAAAATTATCCAGTTTGCGTCTCATGTTCTCTATCTCTTGTTTGCTCATAAATTTCTGTTTTCCATAAATCTGACAGGTAAGCTATACCTTGCTCTCCTAATTTTCATGTAGTATCAGCCTCTGTATCTAAATCATGTAAACATTTGGATTTATTTTGGTATATGTTATAAGATGTTGGTCAGTGCCTAGTGTCTGCCATACTACTTTCCAGTTTTTGTCAGATAGTGAGTTCCTATCCCAGAAGTTGGGGTCTTTATGTTTATCAAACAGTAGATTACTAGAGTGGTTAACTGTTGTTTTGTGTGCCTAAAATATTCCACTGATCTACCCCTCTCTTTCTTAGCCATTACAAGTAGTTTTGATGATTGCTGCTTTATAAATACAATTTAAGATCTGGTATGGCTGGGCCACCTTGCCTAGCATTTCTTTTCATTAAATTCCCTTGATATTCTAGACCTTTTGTTCTTCCAGATGAATTTTGTTACTATTTTTTGTCTGTACATAAAATAAATTTTTGGTAGTTTGGTTAGCGTGGCACTGAATAAATAAGTTACTTTAGGTAGAACTGTCATTTTTATTATATTAGCTCAGTCTACTCTTGAGCAATTGATGTTTTTCCAGTTATTTAGATCTTACTTTATTTGTGTGAAAAGTCTTTGGTAATTGTGTTCATATAGTTCCTGGATCTGTTTTGACAGGTAGACTCCCAAATATTTTATAATGTCTACAGTAACTTTAAATGGAATTTCCCTATCTCTTGCTGTTGGGCTTAGTTAGTCATATATAGAAATTCCAAGGATTTATGTGGGTTTATTTTATATTCTGCAAGTTTGCTAAAAAATTATTTTATATCAGGTAATTTTTTACTTGATTCTCTAGGAATCTCTAAATATGTCTTCATTTCATCTGCAAAGAGTGATAGCTTAGTTTCTTCTTCACCTAATCCAATTCTTTCAGTTTTTTCTTCTTATTGCTAAAGCTAATGTTTATAGTACCATATTGAATAACAGTGGTGATAATGGACATCCTTGTTTCAAAACTCCTGATCTTCTTGGAAGTGCTTCTAGCTTATCCCCATTACATTGTAATGCTTGCTGCTGTTTTTAGACAGATACTGCTTAACATTTTAAGGAAGGTTCCATTTGTTCCTTTGCTCTCTGGTGTTTTTAATAGGAATGGGTATTATATTTTATCAAATGCTTTTTCTGCATCTGTTGAGCTAATCATATGGTTTCTGTTAGTTTTGTTGTCTATCCATTATGCGGATAGTTTTCCTAATATTGAACCAGTCCTGCATTCCTGGTATAAATCCTACCTGATCATAGTGTGTTATTCTCATGATTATTTACTGTAATAATTTTGTTAGTGTTATTTAAATTTTTGTATCTATATTCATCAGGGAAATTGACCAGTAATTTCTTTCTCCATTTTGACTCTTCCCAGTTTAGGTATCAGTACCATATTGATGTCATAAAAAGAATTTAGTAGAACTCTTATTTTCCAAAATGATCTATGTTAGATTGAAAATTAATTGGTTTTTAAATGTTTGATAGAATTTGTTTATTAATCCATCTGGCCCTGAAGATGTTTTCCTAGGGAGTTCATTGATAATTTGTTTATTTTTCTTTTTCTGTGTTGGGGTTATTTAAGTATTTTACTTCTGCTTCTGTTAATCTGGGCAACTTATCTTTTTGTAAATATCCATTTCACTAAGATTGTCAAATTTTTTGGCATACAATTGGGCAAATTATTTCCTAATTATTGTTTTAATTTCCTTTTCATTGGTGGTGAATTTAGCCTTTTCATTTTTGATACTGGCACTGTGAATTTTTTAAATTCAGATTAATCAAAGATTTATATATTTTGAGTTTGCCTTTTAACATAATCAGCTTGTAGTTTTATTTATTAGTTCAATAGTTTTCTTAATTTCTGTTAATCTCACTTTTGTGGTTTTCAGTATTTCTAATTTGGTACTTAATTGGGGATTTTTCATTTGTTCTTATTTTAGCTGTTGTAGTTGCATTCCCAATTCATTGATCTCCTCTTTCTCTATTTCATTCATGTAACTGTTCAGAGATGTAAAACTTCCCCTCAGAATGTTTTGCTGCATCCAGTAAGTTTTTTATGTAGTCTCAGTATTGTCATTCTCTTGAATGAAGTTATTGCTTGTTTCTTTGATTTGTTGGTTGACCCACTCATTCTCTAGGGTTTGATTATTTAGTTTCCATTTGATTTTTAGTCTTATCTTTCCATGGTCCTTTATTATATATAGTTTTTATTGCGTCATGATCTGAAAAAGATGCATTTGATTTTTCTGCATTGGATTGTAAGGTTTTTATGCCCTAGCATTTGGCCAGGTTTTTTTTGTAGGTCCCATGTACTGCTGAGAAAAATGTATATTCCCTTCTCTTTTCATGCAGTTTTCTCTAGAGGTCTACCATGTCTAACTTTTCTAAATTCTGCTCACCTCCTTAACTTCTTTCTTGTTTAATTTGAGGCTAGATTTATCTAGTTCAGAGAAGAGGAAATTGAGGTCCCTCAACTACTACTAGTGTAGTTTTGCTATTTCTTTTTGTAGCTCCCTTAACTTCTCTAAGAATTTGGATGCTGTACCACTTGGTGCATATATGTTTAGTAATTATATTACTTCATTGTCTGTGGTGCCTTTTAGCAGGATATAGTTTCCTTCTTTGTCTCTTTTATTTAGAACTGGTTTTGCTTTTGCTTTGTCTCAGATTAGGATTCCTTCCCCTACTTTTTTAATTCAGCTGAAGCATATCATATTCTGCTCCAACCTTTTACCTTTACCCTATGTGTATCTCCTTGTTTCAGATGTGTTTCTTCTAAACAACGTTGTATGGTGATGGTTTTTTAGTTTTAGTTTTTAACATTCACTTCCACAAGATCTTCAGTTTTGAATTTTCTCCTCACACCTTCCCGAAGTGTGTAATCTTTTATAGGCTCTACTTATACATTCATGTTAAACATATTTTCACATTAGTCATGATATAAGAAAGAGTTAGAACTAATGGGAGGAACCAGGAGAAAGAAAGGGAGAGCAAATAGTATGCTTCTATCTGCATTCAGATTCCAAAGTTCTTTCTCTGGATGTGGACAGCATTTTCCATCATGTACCTTTTGAAGTTGTCTTAGGTCCTTGCATTGCTGAGAAGGGCTAACCTAAGTCTGTCATATCCTTTGACCATTTTTCAGTTGGGAAATGACTTACATTCTTATAAATTCAGCTCAGTTCTCTCTATGTTTTAGAGGTGAGGCCTTTATCAGAGACAGTGGTTGTAAAAAATTTTTTCCCAGTTTTCTGCTTCTAATCTTGGTTGCATTGGCCTTTGAGCAAAAATTTTTAATTTGATGTAATCAAAATCATCCATTTTGTATTTTATAATGTTCTCTATCTCTTGTTTGGTCATAAACTCTTCCCTTATCCATAGATCTGACAGGTAAACTATTCCTTGCTCTCCTATATTGCTTATAGTTCCCATTTTTACTTTATTTTTGTATATGGTGTAAGATGTTAGTTTGTCCTCAGTTTCTGCCATTACTATTTTCCAGTTTTCTCAGCAGTTTTTGTTAAATAGTGAGTTCTTATGCCAGAAGCTGTAATCTCTGGGTTTAGATTTCTGTCATCATTGACTGTTAAGTCTTGTGTACTCAACCTATTCAACTGATCCAACCCTCTATTTCTTCACCAGCACCAAATAGTTTTGATAATTGTGGCTTTAAAATACAATTTAAGATCTGGTACAGCCATGCCATCTTTTCTTACATTTCTTTTCATTAATGCCCTTGATATTCTGGATCTTTGCTTTTTCCAGATGAATTTTCTTAATTTTTCTAGCTCTATAAAATAAATTTTTGGTAGTTTGATTGTATGGCACTGAATAAATAATTCAATTTAGATTGAGAATAGCTAAGTCATTCACAGTTGATCATCACATAATACTGCATTTACTATGTATACTGTTTTGCTAACTTAACTTTGCATCAGTTTATGTACATCCTTCCAAGTTTTTCCCACCCCCACTGGGAAGATAAAACAAGCGTTGGGCTCGTCATTTCTTTCCCCTTCCAAGACAGCATACAGTCATATTAAACATTTCCACATTAGTCCTGTTGTGAAAGAAGAATCAGATAAAAGGGGAGAACCACAAGAAAGAGAAAACAAAATAAAAAAGAGAAAGAAAATAGTCTGCTTCGATCTGCATTCAGACTCCACAGTTCTTTCTGTGGATATGGGCAGCATCTGCTTGTCATCTACCACAACTTACTCATCCATCCCACATTTGATGGGCTTCCTCTCAATTTCTGATTCTTTGCAACTGCAGAAAAGAGTCACTATAAATATTTTTGTATAAACAAGTTCTTTTTTCCCCCCTCTTTGGGATATAGACCCTTATTGTAGTAGCATTTCTGGGTCAAAAAATTATTCACAGTTTATAGTTACAAATTGTTCTCCAAAATGGTTGTGCTATTTCACAGCTCCCCAAGTAGTGCATTTGTGACCCACTTTTCTCATATCCCATCCAAGTTTGTCATTTTCTTTTTCTGTCATATTAGTCAATAGAATGATAGGTCTTGCAGATCACTCCATGGTACAGTGGGAGAAAACAATTCAGAATCTAAGTTCTGGCATTCCATTTTTAAGCCCAATGTTTACTAATTCTGCAGCATTGCTTCTCTGTTGTATGATTTTACATCTCTTGGACTAAATTTCATGAAAATAGTGTTCCTTGTAGTACCTGCCTCTCAAGTGCCTTGTAGTACCACTAACAGGCCTCTTAGTCTGCTCATATATTTTGTCATACTAGTGTAGTGGGTAGTTTTTATAGGTGAAGCAAGCAGCAAAAAAAAAAAATCCGATGAACCGATTTTTTGTCTCTTGTTGAATAAACATAAATTCTATTGTTACTAGATTTAAATTTTTTTGTTTTATTTATTTTTAGTTTTCAACATTTATTTCCACAAGATTTTGAGTTACAATTTTTTCTCTCCTTGTCTTTCCCCTACCCCCACCCCAAAATAGCGAGCCTACTGAATTCCCCTTCCCCCAGTTTGTTCTCTCTTATATCCTCCCCTTTCATCCCCCTAACTTTCTAGTAGGGAAAGATGAGTTTCTATAAACCAGTAGCTGTATATCTTATTTCTCATTTGCATGTAAAAGACCAATTTTTAAACATTTGTTTTTAAAACTTTGAGTTCCAAATTTTTTTTCCTTCTTCCCTCCTCACCCACCCCCACTGGGAAGATAAGCAGTTCAATATAGATTGTACATATGTGGTTACCTAGGTTATTAGATTTAAATTGGGTTCTTTCACTATACCCAGAGAATTTGAAGTTGCCTAAAGACTTTTCTTGTGGCTACTTGTCAATTTCAGACCTAGGACAGTCATTCTGTTCTCTGTCAACCAAGTGACAATTTTTTATCTATGAAGATAGTCACTTGTGGAGGAACAGATTAATAGATGGATCATATAGTCTAAATTTTATTTTTATATTTAGGAGCTTGACTCCCTTTAGTTCCTTTCCCTGCAGATGTAGAGTTCTCTCTGGTATAAAGAAAAAGAACAAAATTAGGTGATACTAAATGTGGGACTCAGTGAATTATTCATTGCCTCTATATCTTCCCATCTCTCTATAAAGAGGAGAAGAAAGATATTTTCTCATCTCTCCTGGGACTGATTATATGTTTCGTGCTCTTAATTTGAATTCAGATGCCTTGTGGCATTGCTCTCATTTATATTAAGTGTATTTGTTGCATTGTTTCAGTTTGCTCCTTGTTCTGTTTTCTATGCATCAGTTTTTAAAGATAAATTTCTTGATCTTTTATCATTTGTTTTTCACGTTACCTATATTGCCATCTTATTCATCTTCTTGTTCTCTCCTAGAGAGTTATGATTAAATTCCCAGAGTTATCATAAAAAAAAAAAAAGAAGAAAAAGATTCAGCAAAAGTAACATCAAAAAAAAGTCTTGGTAACGTGTCATTTTCCACTCCCATGACCCCTTACCTTTGCAGAGTCTGGGGAGAGGTGTCTTTTCCGTCTTTTTTGGGGGGTAAAGCTTTGATATTTTGTAGCCTTTCCATTTCTGTTGTTTTTTTATTATGTTATTCCCATTTACATTGTTGTAGTATATATATATATATAGTTTTTCCGATTCTGCTTACTTTAGTTATTCCAGAAATTCTCCAAGTATGTTCTGAGGACCTCCCCAGACATTTTTAAGGTAGATGTCTGTAAGGTCAAAACTGTTACAATTGCTAATGTTAAATTTTTTAAAGTGTCAGTGGGTCCTGAGACCAAAAATTTTGAGAATAGTGACTTAAATATAAAACAAAAAAAATACTATGCTTCTATATAATTCATCATATTAATTTTTTATTCCATCACAGTAGTATTATTCCATTATATTCATATACAGTTCGCTTGGCCATTCCGTAACAGATCGGTATGTCCTTTGTTTCTGTTTCATAGCTAGCACATATATATGCTATACATGTTTTTGATTGATGTGGGGCTTTCTTATAGTCATTGACATTCTTGCATTGTTTGCATCGCCATGAAATCTTTGGATCAGCAGGATTGGTCATTTAAGCATTCTTTTGCATAGTTCAAAATTCCTTTCCATAGTGGCTGTACCATTTAATACCTCCAACAGTGCGTTTGTGTGCCCATTTTCTAGTAATTCCTCTAACTTTGACTTGTTCCTTACTTTGTCATCTCTGAGGGCCTTGTTTCTTGCAAAACCTTTAGTGTTGTTTTATTTGTACTTCTCATTGCTGATTTGTAGCATCATTTTATATGGCTTTTATTAGTTTACAAAATGACCGCCTAGATATCCATTGCACATCACTTATTTCTGTTGTGTGTGTGTGTGTGTGTGTGTGTGTTTACGTATGTGTATACACACTTAAGATAGCAAATGCTTCTCAGAGACGTTGGTTATAAAGATTTTTTTTCCATAGTTGACCTCTTCCCTTTTTATCCCAGTTACAAAAGCTTATTCATGTAATCACTATTATTATCTAGTTTGTCTTTTGTAAATCACTTTTATCCCTTGGTTAGTTAAGAATTCACCTCTTAACAATATCAGTCTAGTTTTCTAATTTTTAAAAAATTATGAATCTCGGGGGTGTCTAGATGATGCAGTGAATAGAGCACTGGCTCTGGAGTCTGGAGGACCCGAGTTCAAATCCGGCTTCAGACTCTTAACACTTACTAGCC
Organism: Petaurus breviceps papuanus; assembly: GCF_028583685.1. Taxonomy (NCBI): domain Eukaryota; kingdom Metazoa; phylum Chordata; class Mammalia; order Diprotodontia; family Petauridae; genus Petaurus; species Petaurus breviceps. The sequence goes on along the minus strand of NW_027185791.1, from coordinate 17,212,290 downwards.
GTCTGACCTTGGGCAAGTCACTTAACCCCAATTGCCCTGCCTTTTCCCCTCCAGAAAGCCCCCCCCCCAAAAAAAAATTCTATGTTCTTTACTCTTCTGTTCAGATTCAAGTCAGTTTTGAAGTTATTGCGGCATAATGACATGTATTTTAATGGATCTTCCCCCAGGTCACATGCACCAACTGGGGTCTGTCCTTCGCCGTTCTGTTTTCTCCTAATATTCTGCCTCATTTCTTCATTTCCTCCACTTGCTTAAATTTGTCTTATGTAGATAATTCTTAGAGCTGTTTTTCCAACTCTAACTGCTCTCTTGTGTCTGCAGCTGCCTATAGGATGTCACTGAATTCCTCCTAAATATCTAAAAATCAAGATGTCTGAAGCAGAGCTCATCACTTTTCCTCTCCAGTCTCCCTGTCTTCCCTTTTCCTGTTCTGAGCACTCTCTTATCCTCACTCGCATGCACTCCATGTCCAATTTTTTGTCAAGTCTTTTTGGTACCGTGTTGACAGCATCACTAGTACGTGTCCCCCTTTTTTTTTTTCTGACATTACTAATAACCTCATGCAAGTCCTTTAACAAAGAACTGACCATGTTACCCTCCTGCTCAGCAAACCCTTTGGCTCCACATTACCCCATACATCAAATAAAAAATCCCATTTATCTTTTAAAGTTCTGTATAACTTGGCACTTTTCTATTTTCCAATTTTCTTAGACTTTATATTCCCTTCTGTGCTCTGTGAGCCAGTGTCACTGGCCTCTCTGCTGTGATTGGCTGCCTTCCATGCCTGGAAGGTTCTCATTCCTTACCTTCACCTCCTGGTTTCTTTCAAGACTTAGTTCAAATCCTCCCTTCTACAAGAGACCTTTCCCATTCCTTGCCATTTTAATGCCTTTCCTCCGAGATGGGGTCATTTGCTTGTCTCCCTCTTTTGAGTGTGCGCTCCTTGAGGTCAGGGATCGGGTTGGTTTTATTTGTTTGTTTGTTTTTTGTTTTCTTTGTATCCCTAGTGTTTAGCTCATGGCATAAAATAAGTGCTTCATAACACGCCTTGAACTGGCCGTGCTTGTAGGTCTCTGAAACTCACATTGTCCAAACTTAACTTAGTCTGTTTTTCCTCAGCTCTACCCCCTTCCCGACTATCCTTCTGGTCACTCAGACTTGCACTCACTTCTCGTGGTCTTTCACCTCCCATATCTATCTGATGTGTTGCCAGGACCTGTCCATTTTACATCACGTTGTGCTTAGACTGTTGTAGTAGTCAGTGGTTGGTCTTCTTGCTGCAAGTCTCCCCATCTGAGTCCATCTTCCCCTCAGCTATCAAGTCATCTTGCTGCGTAGCAGGTCTGACCATCTCCCCTTCAGTGGTCCCCATCATGTAGAGGATGAATTATAAAGCCCTCTGGCATTCATAGCTCTTAGTATGCTTTCCTGTCCCCCACCTTTTCTGTCTTCTTATACCTTCCTCTGCCCTTATGTCCCGTATGTTCCTTGAGCTCTCTCTCTTGCCTCTCAGCATTTTCCTGGCTCTCCCCTGGGCCAGCATTCCTGCCTGGGATTCTCACCCTCCCCATCGCTGCCTCACTTTCTACAGGAAACGTCTCCCACGTGCTCTTAATTCTAGTGCCTTCCTTCTGTTTATTGTTTCTAATTTTTCCCATACATAGTTTGTACAGATGCAGTTATTTGCTTGTTTTCTTTAACACTAGCTTGTGAGTTCCTGGTGGTCAGTGACTATCTTTTGTCTTTATTTATAAACCAGCACAGTGCTTACACTTACTAGGTGCTTAGGAAATGCTTGTTGACCACCTCATTTCTGTCTGACTTCTTTCTGGTTTCTCCCAGTAATTCTGGTTACAGGGTTTATTACACTACGTTAATGAGTTTACTGGTTTAAAAAAATATCTTGCCTCAGATACTTAACACAGAAACTAGCCATGTGACCTTGGGCAAGTCATTTAACCCCAGTTGCCCTCCAAAAAGCAAAAAAAAAAATCTTGTCCAATCTGTTCTGTTGAGCTACTATTTCAGTTTTTTAAAACCTTTCAAGGTTCCACCAAATTTCTCGTTTGGGTTTTTTTGTTTTTTTTGGGCATGATAATATTCTGGTACATTCATGTAACATAATGTCCATCAGTTGTTCTAAGTCTTTGCATTCCCAAAACAGTGTTGCTATTAATATTTTCCTATAAATTGGTCCTTTCTGTCTTTAACCCATCAATCCCAGTATTTGACATGTATGAATAATAACAGTTGGTAACTTTCTTGGTTAAAGCACATTTTCCCCCAGAATGGTCAGCCCATTTTTCAACCCTGCCAGCAGTGCACTTGTACACACAATCCCTCTCCTTTTCTCCCTGCACAGTAACTCTTAAACTGAATTGATAATGACCTAAAACATCCCTTTGCTTCATATGGGATGGAGGTTAGAGAAGAACCATGAGACATCTGAAGTGAAGAATAGTCTGAACTTTCCAATTTTTTTGTCTCATCACAGCAGCGGCATGGAAGAACTCCATGGAGGAGTGGACAACGGAAGACTGGAATGAAGACGTGAGTGTTAAGTGCCTCTTCTGTGTTTGTGAGCCCCTTTGCTAGGTGTTGGAGATGAACGTATAAAAGGGAGAGTTCCTTTTCCCTCAAGGAGCTTTGATTCTATCTGTTGGGGTGAGAACTGTGTTACATTCAGATGTACAAATGCATGCAAAACATACAAGGTCCTTTAGTAGAGGGAGACGCTGAGCGGGGGGGGCCAGGCTGTGTGTTTGAATTGGATTTTCAACAGAATTTAAGGATTCCAAGTGGTAGAGGTGAGCTCAGAGAATTTCTGCTTTTAAACTACTCAGTTTGGCCTTCACACCCTGTTCATCCTGTCTACAGTGTGTGTTTTATTATCCACCCTCCCAAAGCATTTGCCATAGCCAAATCTGTGTCCTTTTACTTTGCCTTCAACATGTTTCTTGTACTCATTTCTCTAATACCTTTGTCGTTGCTTTTCTCTGCCCTAGAAAACCCCTCATGTATCTTCTCCTTTCAAATCCCATCCATCCTCCAAAGCTAAGAAGGACACAGTGTTACTGCAGAAAGTCTGCGTGTATGATACATGACCTGTGTGATCCTGGACGAGCCGTTGCCCTTCTGGGTCTCGTTTTCTTTCTCTAAAATAAAGCAGTTAGATTAGATCAGCAGATCTCTTCACGGCCTTCTTACTCATGTTCTCTGTGCCTTCTCAGACCATTCCAGCCCACACTGAGAAGTTCCTCCCTTATTTCATGCTGCCTTTTCTGCCTGTACTTCTCATTTGATAATTAATAATCATGTATGACTGCTTCCTTGTGGCATTTTTACGTCTCATCTCTCATCACGTAGAAGTCATGGTTCTCTTTCTGCCTACCTCTTCTCCCATAGCAACTCATACTGTTCCTTGTACATTCGTAGACATGCCGTAAGTGTGCTCTATTTGATTATGAAGAGGACATCCATAAGTGGATAGTGTACGCCCATAAATGGATTGTAAGCTGTGTTATATTTGGGTTAGGTGAAAGGACTACAGTTGTTTAGCTTGGATAAAGGAAGTCTGAGAAGAGGATATGATCAGCATCTTAAGGATTTGAAGAGCTATCATCCGGAAGAGGACGTAGACTTTATATGTTGGACCCCATGCAAATGAACTAGAAGCAGTGGGCATAAGGTACAAAGAGACAGATTTCTGCTTGGATGCTAGATAATTTTCCTTAAAATTAAAGTTTAAAAAAAATATCAAATAGGCTGCTTCTCGGTTGAGTTCAGTTCAGTAAGCATTTATTTAACCCCTGTTATGTGCCGAGTTCTGTGCTGGGGCCTGAGGATGCCAAGAAGAAAAAAATGGTCACCTGCCCTCAAAGGACTTAGTTGGTGCAGCAGAAATATTATGTACATAGATAAGTAAATACTAAATGTTTTCAAAATAATTGGAAGGGTTTTTGGTGATTGGCAGGTGAAGACTAATACTTAGGGAAATATGAGAAGACCTTGGTAGAGTGGCTTCCATTTCACTTGAAATCTTTAGTCAGTGGCTGGATGACCACTACTTAAAAGATCATTTAGAAGGAATTACTGGCGAGATATGGGTTGTATCAAGTGATATGTCCCTTCCAACTGTCAGAATCTCATAATAAAGTTATATAGAATTAATGGTATCCAAAAAAAGCAGAATTCGATTTATTGTCTTTGGAATTAGGAGCCAGACACATTTTTCTCTTTACAAAGGTATAAAGAAAAACAAAAGGTATTTTTATTGGATCATAGATTTAGAGCAAATAGGGTCCTTTGAGGCACAATGGTCTGAAAATGACTTGGAATCAAGAATCATGCACATGTGTTTCTACTGACAGGCTAATTCAGGATGTCATCTTTTTTGAAATAAAATTAGATTATACTGGTTTCTTTGGGTTTACTTCATTCTCTGTGAGTTGAGTGCTAGATTTTGAGCCATACACACATTTCATTGCTTTCTTGGGTTGTTTTTAATTCTTTGGTGTTTAAGAATGGTTATTACTCCAAGGAAACATGCAAATTGGAATTCAAAAGCAAGTCAAAAAATTGTTCCAACACAGTAAAATGAGATTGGTCTCATTGAAACTCAAAAGCAAGTGTGGTTGAATCTGAAAAGCAATGCCAGAAACTTCAAAACTATTGTTTTGAAGCATTGCAATTGTCAGAATAAGACTTACGGTAGAGGGGGGGGGCGGGGCGGGGGGGAGGGGTATTGGATTCGGCCGGCAGTCACTCTCATTAAATTGAAAACCACCAGTGGTATAATGTAATAAAAAAACAAAGACAATAATTTTTTT
>NW_027185791.1:17202107-17207361 GCF_028583685.1 Petaurus breviceps papuanus | reverse complement strand
GGACTGTTGGTCTTCGGTAGTGCAGCATCTTCTTAAATTACAAACCACAGCTGGTAGAGCAGTTTAATAAAACACAGACATTAATTGTCTCTGTAAAGAAAAAATGCTTATCTTAACCGAGATGATGGGAAGACTGGACTAATGAAGATTCTTCCCGACAGAATTCACCTTTTCCTTTAAAGCTACATCGACATTATTATTAGAAGTTTAAGGGAACCTGTACAATCTGGGCACGTTCATTAGATAGCAGACGATATTTATAAAAATATGGCTTTTTTTTTCTTTTTTACTTCCATTAGGCCTAGAAGTCTTGCCTCCATTGAGGGAATTGTGAATTGTGATAAACATTGCTATATTTTGAAGCAAAAATTTTCTGAAATTATAAAAATTCCCAAAGGGAGATGGTGTGGTGTGGTATTGTTCTTATACTCTGCTACATTGGGAAAGAGCAAGAAATGGACACAAACATACATAAGTGATTTTGCACCTTGACTGATTGAAAACTCATTGAGAATTTGTGTGGCATAATGCAGGCTGGATTTGGAAAAACTGATTGTTCATCAAAGCTATCTAATATAAGTGTGCTTTCTTGATGAATTAAAGAATCTGTGTTAAAACTGTGAACTCAATGCAGAATTAAGTAACACAAGGTATTGCATCAGATGGAACAAATTTTGCTAATTAAAAGTTTTAAGTTGTAAAAAAAAGTAAGATTAATTTTGTATCAGAAAATGTACTTTCATTTGTCTTAAGTATTTCTCACACCTGTAGTCATTCTTGGTTCCCATCTCACTTTTGAGCCAGAAAAGAGGTACTGTCTCACCCCTCTGCAATTGAGATTCACGTCCAGGTCCTCTAGCTCCAAATGCAGTGCTCCATTGTGCTGTTTAAACTGAGTGCTGTTGGGTGGCGTGATATTTTACAATCACAGTAGAAAACTGATTTGACAAGAGCAAGAAGAAGTAATTTCACATTTGTAGTTTTGGCTAAAATTGCTAAAATTCCAGCCTCCGTGTAACCTTTTAATTTTACTAATTTCTGACATCATAGACATGACTTTTTGAATCCCACACTGGGATGACCATTTTATGGCTAATATTTTATCTTTTATCTCCTGGTAACTTTATCCTTTCGCATGGCTTTAGTGTGCTATTATGACCCCCAGTTCTTCAAAACCACAGTAATTTCTAAACTGTCACTCTTGCTTTGGCTTTTTTTCCCTTTCTACTCATTCTTAACTATAGTTAACCAGTCTCAATATATCTTCCTTCCCTGCAGAAAGGCAATCTGTTTACACTTCTTTAATTGATTCTTTACCTCACAACAACTGTTCTGAGATCTCACTTGTCTCCTTCAGCTTCCCCTGATCACATACCCCACCCTCCAACATACATCTCAGTGGAAGACCTCTCCTATATTATTGTAGAAATTATTGGGCTTCATCTCAAAATCCCTTGACGTCCTTCTCCTTTACTCCCAAATTTTAATTGTTGGCCATTCTTCTTAACTGTGTCAACCCCCTCTAGTTGTGCCCTTGATTTTTTTCATTCCACATCTTTTTTAACAGTTTACCCCTGAAATCATCCCCCGAACTCCCCTTCCTCTCCAACCTACCTCCCCAGGTACTGACCTAGGGGTTGGGAACCTGTGACTTTGAGGCCACATGTGGCCCTCTATGTCCTTGGGGGCGGCCTTTTGACTTGAGTCCAAGTTTTACAGAAGAAATACTATTATTAAGGGGATTTGTTCTGTGAAGTTTGGATTCAGTCAAAGAGCCAAGGGCCACACTTGAGGTCTGTAGTATTTGACACTGATTATATCTCTTTTTGAATGCTCTCTCCTAAGTTTTTGTGACCCTGCTTTCTCTTGGATTGCCTCCTGCTGTGGTGGGTTTGGGAGTGGGGAGGAGGCCACTTTATCACTATCCCTTTGCTTAGTCTTTATTGACATTCAGTTCATCTTTGTATGTCCCCCAAAGCTTTGTCCTAGACCCTCTCCCCTGTATACTCTAATCTTCTCAATTATTTCAATAACTTCAGTTCTTGGCTTTCAGCAGAAGCATATCATAAATACATTCCATATGTACCTTAAATTCAGCCTGTCCAAAACAACTTATACTTCTGTTGATCGCATCACTCATATTCCCAACCTTGGAGCCATTCTCATCCTCTGCTCTCCTCCCATTTTCCCCATAGTCAGTCTGTTTCCACATCTCGGTGCTTCAACATCCATAGCATTTCTTTTATTTGTCTTCTTTCTACCCACCTAGATACTTATCCCCCCCCCCCCCCCCCCTGGATTATTGTAATACTCACCTAATTGTTTTCCTGTCTCAGGCCTGACTCCATCCTTTATACAACTGCTAAAGTCATCTTCTGTCACACTTTGTTACTTGAGAGATCAAATACAAACTCCTTTGATATTTAAAGATCTTCACCAGCTAAGCTACCATGAGATGGTTATAATATAAGAGCTTATGATTGCTGGGGATTTGGTGTGCACGTTGCTTTTATGCTATGCCTAACACCTAGAACTAAGTTTATCCTTTCCACACAGCTTTCTGAAACGAAGGTATTCACAGCTTCTTCTGTTCCAGCTGAAAACCATGTCACACCTGGACAAAGGTAAAAATCTTCTTTCCTTGAAAGCTATTAGAGCAAACTTTTCCAATTAGTTAATTTCAAGGTCATTTTATATTATGTGACTTAAATCAGGTCCCACATATAAGGGAAAGAAAAATTTCCCTTTTTTTTTGATTTTCATAGATGACAGCTTAAATCCCCCCACCCCCCGAGTGATGTTTCTAATAGTAGTCTTCACACAAATATTGACAACATTTAAAGTATTTTGCCATTATTGGTAATAGTTCTCCCAATTTAACTCAGTGGAATAAAAGGGGAAAAGTTTAAGATTGAGCTTTTTGGGAAATAGTAACTGTTGTCTTTCTGTGATTAGAAACCATAATATCCTGCATACTTATGTAGTGGAAAGACTGGATTTAAACATGAAACTGTTCTGTTAATAGAAACTTATTCTAAAGATCATTTGTAGACAATAGACTCTGAAGTTCTTACCAATTCTTTGCATCTGCACACATGAAAGGCTCTGAATTAGAAAGAAGTGTTAAGTAAGATAATTTTAATAATATTGAAACTCTTATTGCGTTAATCTTTATAAAAGAGTACACAAGGGGTGGCCAGGTGGCGCAGTCAGTAAGAGTGCCGGCCCCGGCGTCGGGAGACCCTGGATCAGTTCCGGCCTCAGATACTCGGCACACACACAAAATAACTGGCTGTGTAACCTTGAGCAAGTTACTTAACCCCAATTGCTTTAAAAAAAAAAAAAAGTTCACAAGCTCTGCTTGTGTCATAGGGAGGTAGGTTGGAGAGGAAGGGGAGATCGGGGGATGATTTCAGGGGTAAACTGTTAAAAAAGATGTGGAGTGAAAAAAATCAAGGGCACAACTAGAGGGGGTTGACACAGTACTCTGCTCAGCAAAATAACTGTTTTAGAGTTAAAGAAAATGAAATCCTCAGAGTCTAATAATACTAATTACATTTTGAACTTATGCTTTTTAGTTTTGACTCATTTAATCTAAATTACTCAATTTACTGCCGTTTATGATATCATCATGTAAGCCTTGTGAGTTGTGGCTTATCATGGAACTCTTTTTACCTTTTCGAGTCCCTAGAGTTTCTCTCCCTTGTAATTTTGGTCCTCATATTAGGTTAAAGTCTAGTGAAAGTTGGTTTGAAAATGTGTCACACATTTATCAGGGTAAAGGCTCTGAAATTCATCTTCCCAATTCTCCATCTCATTTCTTAGTATTCACTGAATTTAATGTAAAGTAAGTTCCAATGTATCCTCTGCTCAGAATAATGCTAAAAGCCTCCACAAACTAAAAAAAGCAGTTAGTGGGGGAGGTGTGGTACTTGGTTCATTTTAACAGATTCGAAATGAAGCATTTAAAGAAATCATTTCTCAAAAATTTTTTGCTGAATTCCTTGGTACCAAGGAAAACCTAAAAACTTAATTGTAAGGCCATTTTTTAAAGTGTTTTTCTGTGTACTACATTTGGAGTTTTGAAAAAAACCCCAGAACTGTTTTGGGGTAGATATTTTTTAAAGTACCATTGGAGGCTTTGGAACGTCTGTGATACTTGTTTCATGTTTATTAATTGTAGGTGTGAGAACAAATTTCCTAAGTGATAGGAAAATTTTATTTTAGTTTATGAAACTGTTCCTTTTTTCTGAAACACAAATTCTTTTCTTTTCTTTTTTTTTTTTTGCTTTATTAACTTCTGATTTACATCATTCATTTCTGCCAGATTTTGAGTTGCAGATTTTCTCCCCGTTTTTCCCAACACAAATTATTTTCAAGAAATATGTTGACTGACCAAATTTTGGAGGGGAGGCAGTAGTGAAAAGTCCAAAAAACAATGATGTACTCTTCCAAGCACATATCTGAACAATCCATGTGGAAAATGTTTCTGAGTTTTTTGGACCTGAGAAATATACATAAATAATAGTTTTATAGGTGAGATATTCCATCCATGGTGCTTATCACACAACTTTAAAGTATAGCTAAAACAAAATAAGCAAATTATCTTACAGACTAAAATTTTAGGTTTAGCTTTAATTTATGTTGTGGTCAAATAAGTGTTTTAAAGAAAGACTTTTGCTTGAAATAGAAGGATTGTGGAGGCCTCAGGATTATTCCTTATGATCAGGAATTGGTTGCAAAAACTGGGGATGTTTGCCTGGGAAAAGACTTGGGTAGGTATAATATCAGAAGGGCCCTTCTTTGGAAAAGGGAATTATTTGTTCAAGAGTAGAGAGAAAATCTAAGAATAGTGGGTGGAGGCACATTTAGGCGTGAGTTATTAAGAGGATGAAAAGTCTTTGAAAATGAGATTGCTGGGGTGGATAGGTGGTGCAGTGAAAAGAGCACCAAGCCCTGGATCCAGGAGGATCTGATTTCAAATCCGACCTCAGACACTTAACACAAAAGCCGTGTGACCTTGGGCAAGTCACTTAACCCTAACTGCCCTCCAAAAAGAGAAAATGAGATTGCCCTGAAGCAGAATGGGCTGCTTCAAGTGGCATGAAGTAGGTTCTCTTCCACTGGAGGTTTTCAGAAAAAGATTGTGTAAGCAATGGTCAGTTATTGGTGGTGGTTGTTGGGTTTGTTTTTTTTTTTTTTTAATTAATTTATTTTTAGTTTTAAACCTTCACTTTTTTTTTTTTTTTTTTTT
>NW_027185791.1:17068009-17202007 GCF_028583685.1 Petaurus breviceps papuanus | reverse complement strand
AGGGCACTTGGGGTTAAGTAACTATTCATTGTGCCACCCAACTGCCCCTCAACATTCACTTTTATAAGATTTTTGAGTCCTAAATTCCCGCCCGCCCCCAAGATGGCATGCAGTCTGATATAGGCTATACATATATAATCATATAAAACATATTTCCACATTAGTCATGTTGTGAAAGAAGAATCAGCAAAAAGGGAAACCACTAGAAAGAAAAAGAGAAAATAGTCTACTTCCCTCTGCATTGATTCCATAGTTCTTTCTCTGGATATGTATAGCATTTTCCATGATGAGTCTTTTGGAGTTGTCTCAGATCATTGTATTGCTAAGAAGAACTAAGTCTGTCAAAGTCAGTTACCTCACACTGTGGCTGTTACTGTGTACAATGTTCTATCCAGCATCAATTCATGTAGGCCTTTCCCCATTATTTTTTTTTTAAAGGAATTTCTTGTTTAGTTCTTTCTTTTTTCTTTGCTTTTTTTTTTTTTTGGAGGGAAGGCAGGGCAGTTGGGGTTAAGTGACTTGCCCAAGGTCACTTGGCTAATTTTTGTGTTAAGTGTCTGAGGCTGTGTTTGCATTCAGGTCCTCCTGACTCCAGGGCTGGCGCTTTATTCGCTACACCACCTCACTGCCCCTGAAACACGTTTTCAAAAATAATCACCTCCAGATTTTCTGGATAGATACATTCCATTTTCCTGCTTTTCCTCCAGACTCTTTACGACCTTTCTTGAATTTGAATTTCTATGGATTTGTTTTTTGTTGCTTATGTATCATCCCTCCTTTTTTAAATTTTTTGTTTCCCAAAGGTTGAATACAGTTCCTTTGCTTGTATGTTTTCATTCACATAATTTTCAGTTTTACTTCTCAGTACATTTTCTGCTGAGGTAAGCATTTGACTTCAATACTGTCTTTTGTCTACTTAGCATTGACCTGGTAGCCTTGCTCCAGAAGCCTTCTACTGCTACCCAAGTCCCAGAAGTCAACTCATTTGAATCTCCTCAACAGCAGGGCTTTGGCCAAGCCCTCGTCTTCACAAATTCTCAACACAACACTCAGATGGCATCAGGAACCAGCAACTCGAGTACTGTCAACTCTTATTCTCCCCAGAGTCTGGTAACTGATTTTTATTTCAATATGGAATTTCAGGGAATGTGTAGAACGTTTTATGCTGCAGTCATCCCTATTCTGGCACTTATCCAGAGCCTTGCCTGTCATATTTATAAAATAGAATTTTTTTGTAGTCCAGGAAACAGTGATGTGATCGTTTCCAAGCACATATCTGATTTTTGTATGTTGAAATCCGTCTATCGCTGAGTTTTCTGGACTAACGAGAAGACATTCTAATAAAATAGCAGCATTCTCTCAGAACATATATTAAAGTTCTAAGTCCTGTTACTGAAATTGAAATAAATACTTTTGTGGAGTTTATGTTATTGTGAATTAGAGACATTCCCATCTCCAGTCTTAAAATGCTGATGTTGGTGTTTTTATTTTCCATGTAAACTACAAATAGACACATAACGATTATTCCTTTTGGCACGTCAGAAGAACACAACAGGAATTGTTGGTTAGCTGGGTGTTAAAGCAGTAATGCTAAAATTTTGCCAAAGATGGATTTTGATATTTCAGAAATAAAGATTTAAGTGCTTATAATGTGCAGAACGCACTGAAAAGCTTAAGTAGAAAGGAGTACAGTTATTTGAACTTAAGGGATCTGGTCACGGAAAGAACGTTTGCTGAAGTCATTGGACGTAGTTTCTAATCCCATCCCTGCCAGTAACAAGCATTGTGATCTCCAGACAAACCTTTTTGTTCTCTCTGTGCTTTAAGTTATTTCATCTGGAGAATAAACAGGTTTGACTGATCCACATCTAGAATCCCTTCTGAAATGTTTCCAATCCTAACCAGTTTGGGTGTGTCTTAAGTGGAACTTTTTTAGTTATCAAATACCAGCTTTACAAATGTTGCTTTGATGTAATGTAGCCAATTACAAATTTTGTAACTGAACATACAGATTCTTATTCAAACTATTTTGCCTTACTCTGTTATAAGTCATCCTTTCCCGATTTGAAACTGCTGCTGTCACAGAGCTGATGCATATGATGATGCTAATGCTTTTGATAGAATGGGGTAAAGCATGATGCCGTCTTTTTTCAGGTTTGAAACCATTGGGATACCATGCAGCTTTTGCCTCTCCATTAGTTATTTCGCTTTCTTCCTGCAGTCAAGTGTTAGCAAATGGAAACATATGTAATTCTAGTGCTAAGTTTAAAAAAAAAAAGAAAAATCTGGAAATAAAACATAGCTGATGAGTGAGAAATCTTGTAGTTCCTTAATTTGTACATTCTACTTTAGTTTTGTTACTTCCCCTTAAAGCCATATTCAGTCAGCCCAGTGGCTGCAGGAATTGAAAGGGAGAGCTGTGGGACATGCTTTGTGCTCAGCCTTCCGTCATGTAGTTCACCAAACCTTCCCACCCCGGGACAGAGCTAGAGAGACCAAACTTACATGTGAAATAACGTGAGAAAAAAATAGCAGTAAATAAAGGACAACTTATGCATTACTGATGATAGACATGAAATGAGTTGCAGATTATCTAGGGTTGCGTCATCGAGGACCATTTTCTCAGATCAGCAGGGACTTGAGTTAAATAGTGGAAAAAGAGGGATTAGCATATGGATAGTAACTTACACTTATATCATGCTTTTGAGTTAACAAAATTGTGTCGTGGGGGGAGGGAGAGAAGCGTGTATCTTTTTTATCTCTATGAAAACCCTGTGAGGTATGTGTTAATTTCCTCATTTTTTAGATGAGGAAAACGAAGTCCTGAGATGAAGTGACTTTGCCTCATGGTCACACAGAAAGGTGCAAGATTTGAACCCAGATCTTCATTTCCAAGTTCAACACTTCCTAAGCCATGCTAGGAGAAGTAGGGAGAGGTCAGCATAAATACCAGTTTAGAACAGAATTAAATTTGGGGTTGGGATCACTGGCATTATCTATCTGACTCAAGTTTTTTCTTAATAAGAACACTTTTTTTGAATAGAAGTGTCATCTACCCACTGACTACTTTGTTATGTATGTGCCACCAGGCTTGATATTTCCCTAGAGCAAGTGTCACATTTGCTATTTTTTATGGCTTACTGTGTTAAAGAATTGGAAATTGTCTTGTTTTATCAGACTAGTATATAAATTTGAAGGCTTTTAAATTGCAATCTATCAATTTGCCTCATCTTTGTTCAGGTAATATTTGATAGAAAACCCACATCAGTTGTGCCTGGGAATGATCTGGATCAGTAAAGCCCCATGTCTGGAATGACTTGGGACGTTTCTTCCCCATTCTGTTTTCCATCTTCATTTGCCCTCTGTTCTGCTTTTAATCGCTGTCCAGATTAGTTCAGGTTAAAGTCTTAGGAACCTGAAGAAAAACAGAAGGCATTTGGGTGTGCAAGTTTACTTTGAGGGCTGTTTTATGGATAATTTGGGTTGTGCAGAATTAAGTATCTTAAGCAGAATTTTAAAAATAACATTCAGTGATTATACGTTTCTTAAAACAATAAATAATTGCAGTAGTCCAGTGAGATTTACTTAAGAAAGGACATGTTTTTTAAAGTGCATAAATTATTGGATATCTTTGAATTCTAGTTACAGAGAGTTTGTATGCGTCTGTATACCTAGCAGTATTTAGTTTAGGACACATCTGCCTAATAATATTACTTGAGTTGTTGAGTCATATAGTGTGCTTTGATGTAGCTTACTGTTAGTTTTCCGCTGGCCCTGCTGCGCCCCCCCCCCGCCACTTTTTTTTTCCTTGCTTTTTGGAGGGGGCAGGCAGGGCTATTGGGGTTAAGTGACTTGCCCAAGGTCACAGCTGGTAAATGTGTCAAGTGTCTGAGGCTGGATTTGAACTTAGGTCCTCCTGACTCCAGGGTCTGTGCTCTATTCACTGGGCCACCTAGCAGTCCCCTCCTGGCCCCCTTTTAAGAACTCCTCAGTTAGTCTGGTATTATTGTGTGACGTTCTATTAAAATGGCTGACACTCATGGATTTTTTTTTAGATGATGATATGTTTCATTACTTGTATGAAGTATGTCTCAAATATTACATTTGTGGTTCTTGCTAACCAAGTTTTTCAAAAGTGGCATTTTGACTATCGAATTTTATACTCCTTTTACCATACCCTCTCAATTATTTATGGAATATATAACAAAATATATCAGAATTTGTCAGATACAGAGTTTTAGTTAGTTGTCACACTTCATTTGAATGTCCAGAATATTTTTTTTTCAAAAATAGTGGTGCATTGAATTTCAGGTTTTGAAATATTGATGAAAACTTGTCTATTTCACATCTCTCCTACAAATTCTTCCTTCTTGAGAAAGTCCTTTTTTCTTCTTCTATACAGTCTTCAGTTCTTGGTTCTGGGTTTGGAGAGCTTGGGTCCTCAAAGATGGCAAACCCTGCTGGTTCCCAGATCTTGGACCAATTGAAATCTCCAAGTTTGGGCCAGTTCAGCACGCAGAGTTCACAACAAAACAGCAGTAGTCCTCCCACAACCACATCAGCTTGGGATCTTAAACCCCCAGTTCCCCAGTCCTCTATGATGAATCAGTTTGGTAAGTACGTGAATTTTCTGTTACAGATAATCAGCTCAGCCCTTGTCATGCTTCTAGTGGGGAAAAGCATGATACTTACCATTGATTGAATTACATTGAATCATTCAGATACTATGGAAATATTACATAGCAAATACAGCCACAGAATTTTATGCTAAATTAAAGAGAATACAGATTTTGTTAACACTTTTAAAAATAATTGTATTGGCCGAGTATTTTTTTTTTTGCCAAGGAGAGAAAGGCCTTATTTATTATTATAGCTGTTGTGTATATATGAATGTATGTATGGAGATACATATTCTGTAACAAGGAATAACAGTTTATTTATATACCCCATCATGAGGAAGGATTGCATTATTGTTTTAAAATTCTAAGTAAACACATCCTTTTTTATATAGAATACGATACACCAGACATTATGAAATGAGCAATGATAGTTACAGTGTGAGTTTGGTATCTCAGACTCAGCATGTTCAGAATTTTGGTAAAGTATTCTAAGCCCTTGGCTATGGCTACTTAGAAAAACCATCATTGCTGCAGCTCATTTTCGTCTTTTGGGTTGTACATTATAGGAAAGAGAAGAGGAACAGCAGAGTAATTTTGGAGACCTTACTACTATTCTTCTTGAATTTCTCTCTTTGTTTTGTTGTTTGTTTGGGTTGGCTGTTGTTTTTGTGGCCTTGCTTTTAAATTTAGCTCCTGAAAGTGATCTGGGATTTTTCTTCACAACTGGCAAACTTAAAACTAGTTCTTCCTCTGATTTCCAGGTGTTCTCATGTTTTCTGTAAATTAAAGTTATGTTCTTTCTGTATCTAGGTAGCATTTAAACTTTACTATGTATTAAAAATTGTATTTAATGATCCATATTGCAATTTCAAACATTGGCATCATAGGGAATTCCATCAAAACATGAAAATCATCTTAAATAATTCCACTGAAGATTGTGTTTTTTTTTCTATAACCAAATTGGGGGTATCAGTGCCACTCATTGAATTTAACCTAAATTTTGTGGCTATTTAATATTTTCCCTTATATGTCTATAATTTGAGGTATCTCTCTTCACACGAGTCTTCAAACATTCTTTGGAAGTGAACCAAGTATTTTTTAACGCGAACCTTTTCCGTATCATATATGGAAGAAAACTTCACCAGGGAAGTGCATGTTATAGTCATGTCTCTTATGTGGAAATTAGGTAGACAAACAGAGAATCACAAATTAAACACTAGATTGATTGACTGAATTGGAAGGTGGGATGTAACAATTAATTTTCCCTATCCAAGTTATACATGATAGTGGCAGAAAGAATAGCACAAGCAAATGAGCAGCTTTTGGGTAGCTGGACGCTGATCATATGCTGGACTTTCTTCTCTCTGGATACTTGATAGACTTTAAATCTCAACCTGAGCCGTCCCCAGTTCTGAGCCAGTTGAGTCAGCGACAGCAGCACCAGACCCCACCCATCCCCGCTCCTCCTCCTGGGATGGAAAACTTCTCCTCCCAGGTCAAGCTCCGAGAAAACTCCCGGGACAATGCCACAGCTGGGAACAAGATGCTGCAGCTCCCCAGCGTGTCTGGCCAGCAGGCTCCCCCAAAACAGATCAAGCCCCCAAAACGGAGAGTGGCGCAATCTTCCAAGGTGAGCAGCCTAACCACACACTATGTTTACCAGAGGCAGACTTTAAAATGGGGGGGAAATGGAACATTTCTCCTTTATAAATTGTTTATTGTTTAAATATTGTGTACACACATGTATTGTACCATGTAAAAATACATTTGTTTTCAATTGGTCTAATAATATAGAGGAAAGGTAAAAATGAAAAGTAGCAGCTAGCTCAGCATCTATTTAGTTACCCTGACCTGTTGATTGAGATGAATTTATTTATACTATCCATAGGAAATAGTTCCTTTCTGAGAACTTCAGTGCAAAATTATGTGCAACTACAGGAAGGGTAGTTATCTTTGTGGCAGTGGAGTCACTGACAGTTGCCACACTGTGCATTTTTCTTCCCTCTCCCCAGTCCCATTTTCCCCTTTCATACTTTAGACGTCCTTCTCAGCATCCAATGACATTTAAGGACTCTTGCTATTCAAGAAAGCGTCTGAAAGTGAAAAACATATGTTTTCCATCTTACAGATCCCTGCATCTGCGGTGGAAATGCCAGGATCAGCAGATGTTACAGGGTTAAATGTTCAATTTGGAGCTCTGGAATTTGGATCAGAACCTTCTCTCCCCGAATTTGGATCAGCATTGAGCAGTGAAAATAGTAATCAGGCCCAAATCAGCTTGTATCCAAAACCTGTAAGGTATATAATTATTCTTTTCTATGTTTTAGGCTGTTGAATGTTATTTTCACTTTCTGTAAGGTACAAACCAATTGAGGCAAAATGACTTGTGAAAAGGAGACAGTTTTGTGAATTGGGAATTGGAGTTGCCCCTTGACAATGGGACTTTGAGAGTAAGCAGGCTTGTTCGGCTGCTACACAAAGGAAAACAGATTCTTGGGAGGGAAGAAAGTTTCATTATGCTCAGCAGTATCCCCTACCTCCTCAAATTTCTCTGACCAGCCTTTTTTTAGGCATGTGATTTAATGGCTTTTTTTTTTTTTACGACCACAAAATTCCTCTGATTAAATATATATATAAGTTCAAGTCAAAGTGAAGAAGGAATGCTTGCTTTTTTTTTTCAAGATACGCTTGCTTTGGAATGGAAACATGAACATTTTAGCCAAGTCTGCTTACTGGATTCATGCATCCTATTTCAAGAGAACATGAAGAAATATGTGTTTTGTGGCAACAGTCATGTAGAAGGTAGAATTGATGCATCTTACAGAAGGAATTCCATATAAGGATGGTGGAAAGTTAGGGTCCTCAAAAAGATATGACTTAACCTTTCAACAGCTCATCAAAGATGAGATGGTGATTTTTCTCTTGAGGATAGGAGAAGAGAAAAAAGTTCCACGGTAGCAGGACAGTAGTCTATAAGGGGACACATTTGTGTATATTTATTTGTACTCTGTCTTTGGGAGACATTTGCTATAGAAATCTTATCAAAATGATGGGGGGAAGGGGGGAGACACTCTGTCTTTCATTCTCACAACATGCCCTGTGTATTTAGAACCTTCTATGAGTTTTTCATGGAGAAGTTCACTAGATGGTTATTAGTTATGCTCAAGTCAGAACCAAACATCTTTGCCGTTCATTGTTATGCCTTTGGTTACTACATAAATGAAGGTAAAAGTAGCTCGGGTGGTATTACAGTGAAGAAAGGGAGTTTGCCAAAAGGGATTGCATTTTGAGGGAATACAAGTCAAAAAGGAATCACTTTTTTTAAAACCAGTCCTTTGAATTCATTGGTGTAAGGAACTCCTTGTGTGGTAACTTCCTCCATCAATCAGATCAGCATCTGCTCTGCAACTTCTTACTGAGAGGTTAAATGATCTGCCTGGGGTTGTCCAACCAAAATGTGTAAGAGGTGGGGCGTCCACCCTTGTCTTCCTGATTTTAATAATTACTCTCTGTCCATCGTGCCACATTTCCTCTATAATTTTGCACTCCACAATTAGAAAAATGAACAAATGTGTGGTGAAGAACCAAGAGGATTTGGAGGAAACAAAAGAAAACTTGCAAGGCAGACCAGATGTTGATGACAAGCTGAGGCAGTGATGATACATCAGCTCAGAGTGAACAGAGGAATCTTTTCCTTGTCCTAGTTTACTTTTCTTCATGATATTAACAGAACACTTGGTATGATGTGAGACTGAGGGGACCAATGCGCTAGCCCCCTAGCATAAGAACCCAGATACAGAGGGTGCAGCAGATCTCACCGCACCACAGTCTAACCAGCAGCAGTGCCTCTAGCCTTGGAAAATTACTGCTGGAATCTTTTTGTCTTTGCTCTGTTCCCATAGTTCTGTGCCATGTTGGCCTTAGGGTTTTTTCCTCATCTAGTCAGAGTTTTATTTAAGCCTTTTTGAAGATTTCAGTATTGGATCATAATTTTGAGTCCATCTCTTGTCTCTTGAAAATGCTTAAGTCATGTAGTCTAACCACCTACCTCATAAAGGAATGCCTTCTATGTTATCCCTGGCAGTTGATCATACAGGTACAATTTGATCAATTGGCAGTAACGGGCTGAGGGAGGGATATACCTGATTTATCAAGACTCTTTATTACACTATTTTTGAAAACAATTATATTTGGTATGTGTTTAATATTTTTTAAATTAACACTCACCCTATTCCCCAGGTGACAGATCAAAGTTAGCTTATGCCTTCTTTCTAACTGGGAAACTAGAGCAGGACTAAGAAACTCGCTCCGGGATGCGCAATGAAAAGAAAAACTTAAACCCATCTAGATTCTGCCTCATTAAGAGATCACTAAGTCATTATAACTTCTTAATCAGATTAAAATCTAGTTGCTGTTCCCCATCCCTAAGAAATGAATATTATTTGAGGTAAAATGACTTTGGAGAGAACCACGATAATTTATCTGTATTTAAATGTAATGTTGTAGTTAAACACAATATTTAATTGATTTTTAGAATATTGCTAACCAGTTAAAGTAATAAGGTGGTGGTATTTCATGAAAGAATCTGAAATGACATTTATTTACTGAGATGATAAATAACTTTTACTTTTTCCAGTGATCCTTTGAATACCTCTTTGCCAATATCCAATACAGTACAGGAGTCGACCTACACAACCTCCGTCATCACCTCGTCCAGTCTGACCAACTCATCTCAGAGCAGTAGTCCCGTAACAACATCTTCCTCCTACGACCAGAATTCTGTGCATAGCAGGATAGCATACCAAAGCTCCATGGCTCCGTCTGAAACAACGTCTATCGCTGTCACAGTAAGTATCTTAGCAGCTTTCTTGAACTGTTGAACATCTCTACATGCTTGTTCTTTAGTCATCTGAAACTCTATCCAAAATGGAACTCGTCTTCTCTCTCTAAATATGCCCTTCCTGCAAACTTCCTACATGCTTTCAGTCATCTCAGAGTCATCCGTGACTCTTCCCTTTCCTCCTTACCCTTTGATCCACCCCCTTTCAAGTAACATCTCTTACATCTGTCTCTTCCTTTTCATTCACTCAGCCATCACCCTTATTTGGGACTCTCAGCCTCTCACATGAACTACTATAGGTGCCTTCCTAATTAGACTCCATGCTTTTACTCTCTCCCCTTACCCTCTCTAGTCCATTTCTAAATATCATGCTGATGATAGGATTTTGTGCGTGTGTGTGTGTGAGCGAGCACATGCGTGCACACGTGTTACATACAGTGAGGGTGAGTGTGGCTGTAGACCACCATTCCAGATTTGATTACATGCTGTATCCCTCAGCCCTTGGATGTTGGAGATATTTTTTGTTTGTGTCCTTATGCCTTGTACATGGGATGTTTTAATAAATGGTAATTGAATTATATTTTATAATTTTATGTATGAATTTGGGCCTCTTTTTCACTAACATTCAGAATTTCTTTTCTATGTATGAACTTTTGGGTTTAGTGATACCATGTTTCTTAACTTGCGCTTAGATTACATGATAGGGCCTTTCTTGGGGAGGCCCTTATTAAGAGCATAGGAGCCATTTGACATGAATTCACTCAGTTGTTCTATTCTAGTACTCTACAGTCTACCTTGACTTGTCATTTCCACCTATGCTTTTCATTTCAGTTCCCTCCAATCTCCTTCCATCTTTTTTTGGGGGGGGAGGGAGAAGGTAGGGCATTTGGGGTTAAGTGACTTGCCCAAGGTCACATGGCTAGTTTTTGTGTTAAGTGTCTGAGGCTGGTTTTCAACTCAGGTCCTCCTGACTCCAGGGCTGGTGCTCTATTCACTGCGCCACCTAGCCTCCCCTCCTTCCATCATTTATCCCCTCTCTATTCATGCTTCACTTTCCCTTAAGACTACAAACAGAGTCAGGTTTACCAGTCATGAAAGAAAGAGTTCTTTGGCTTTGTTTAACCTCATTCTGTCATCCCTCTTTTCTTCACTATCAAATTCCTAGATATTGAATGACTAAGCTATTCTGAGTTATATGGCTATTCGGATCAACTACAAAAGACCAGTGGAGGAAGATGCTATCTACCTCCAGAAAAAGATTCGATATGTGTTTTAAATATTGGCCTTCTCTAGTTCAGGGTTGGGAGGAAAGGAAGGAACAAGCTTGGAACTCAGATGTGCCCCAAAAACAAGAAAAAAACTTTAGAGATTCGTATATATTATGTGTACATCATGATACTGACTGCCCGTTCATACCTTTGCATTCTGTATTTCCTTCTGCATCTTACTTAAGCTGATCTCTCCTTTCTAATCACCAAACCCAGCGACGTTTTCTTTGTCCTTTTGTTTCTTGATATTTCTGCAACATTGGGCTCTCTTCAGCTTAGCGTTTTTAACATTCTCATACCCTTTGGTTTTTGTAAGACTGTCCTCTCTACTTACCGCTTCTCCAGCTTTTCTTCTCTACTAGTGTCTTAATTTTCTTCCTAATCCCTATTTGTGGATATCCTTCGAGGCTCTATCCTCTACTGTCTTGTGTTTCCTTTATATTCCTTCCTATAGCAGTCTCATTTCTAACCATGACTTCAATTTTCGGTTCTTTGCCAGTGGGTCAGCATCTTTGTTTCTAGTCTCCGCCTTTCCCGTTTTAACCATACTTCTGTATATCTCGCTGGCACTTCAGACTTGTTTGTCCAGAGTTGAACTTATCACCTTCCCCAATCCTGTTTCTCCTTCTAGTGTCCTTGTTTTTGTTGGGGGCGTCACATTTTCCCAGTCATTTAGACTGGAATCTTAGTTTTTTTTCTTACCATCTCCCTGACCCCCTACACCCATTCAGTTTCTCCATTCTTTCACTTACAAATTGTATGTAATCCTTCCCATCTTTTCCTTTGATTGCTTTTAATGGCCTCCTCCCTGGCATTTTCCCTTCCTCTAGTCTCTTCTGTGCCCACTTAATCTTCCTAATGTATCATTCTGCTTACGGCTGCCTCTTGCCTCGAAAACCTTTCATCCGTCCCCACTGCTGACCAGATAAGTTTTGACCTCCTTATCCAAACATTCGAGAGCCCTCCGTGTCTGTTAACCCAGCTCTGATTTGACTTTGTTTATCTTAGCTCTGACTGTGTGCATTTGATGTGTTGTATGTTTCAGCTGAATTAATCTGTTCTTTTCTTCCTCTGTTCCCTCCTTCATTTTAACCAGCTGAAACCCCTGCCTGCCTTAAGGCTCACACCTGACCTGACGCCCCCAGGAAGCCTTCTCTTACTGTGCTGCTGCAAATAATCTTTTCTCCAAATTCCTCATAGGATTCTATTTAGATGTACACATCTCTTTTTCCTGGCCATTTGAGCCATTAGAGAGTAAATGGCTTGAGGGCAGGGATGATCTTTGTATTTCCTTACTACATTGCACATAGTCTTCCTGGTGTTCCCTAGCTTAAATATACAAGTTTCATGGTTTTTAAACTATCAATAGTGCAAAATAATCTAAAGTTGATAGTTGAACATTATTATGAACAGAAGAATATAAAAACAATGCTTTAGTGAGAAAAGAGAAGTAAATAATATTTGTGTGTTCGAATATTCGAAACCTGGTATCTTTGAAACACAGTTTAAGAAATCCAGTGGTAGGGTATATACTGACAATGACCATCGAGTAATAAGCTCCTTTTTTGCGTTTTCCTCAAAGAAGATCAGGAATTCCTTCCACCCTTTTGTCTCTCCTCGCCCATCAATTCTTCTTTGTACTTCTGAGCGGCTGCCAGGTTGATTTTTTTTTTCTAGAGGAGAGTTTAAGTGATTTAACTTGCGATATTAAAGATAGGTGATTTATTTTGCTTCTTTGTGACACTGAGTTATCCTGCTCAGAAAGAGGAATGCAATATAATTAAGAGAGTTCCTATCTATCTTCCTGAAGTTTATCCTGTAGGAGGGGGCTTCAGAAGTCCAGAGAGTATACAGTACCCGCCTTCTGTTAGATTGTTGACTCCTTGTGGGCAGGGACTGACTTTTGCCCTTTTTTATGTCCAAAGTACCTGGCATGCATTAGGCATTTAACAAATGAGCTTGTACCTAATAACAGGAGCCCGTGTGCCTAGTCCTTCTTTCTTCTGGAAAATAATCTTTTCTTTCTCCACGTTTTTTGTTGTGCACGTTATATAGAAAACAAAGATGAATGAAGGATTATTGTATTAAAAATAAAATGAAAGATTCTCATCCCTAAATGTTGGAGAGGGAGGAACTAGAAATCTTATATAATAGGAATCTTCTCATCTTGACAAAAGATTATAATTTAGTTTCTAAACGTTTTAATTTTTTCTTGTAATTTTCTTCATCCTTTATTTTCACATTTTGAAAAATAAAATTTTCTTTAGTTAATCATAGTTCAGTGTGATCAATAGAAATATTGTGACATTTCCCTTTGTAAGATTCTAATTGAGTATGTTGCGTTATATGTTAGTTTAATTGTTTTCTTTCTCTAGGAAATAGTTCCATTTACTCTGAATAAACTTGGGTGGGGAAGGGAAAGGGTAAGGTATTTTTCTTTCCTTATGATAACATAAGTATTTAGTTCAGATATCTTTGTTATCAGGGTTTTTTTTTCCAATTTTATAGTTTCTTTGGAGACTAAGTCAATACTTAGCTGTAATTTGTGATGCTTTGCAATCACAATCATTATCTTAAGGATGTCTCTTTTGAACTCTGGAAACATCTCCCAGCTTCATACTCACATACCATAGTAGTTTTGAATTTGTTATATTGTTTATCATATGACAGCTTTGTTTATTATATTGCTGATGGCCTTAGTTATTGGAATAATTGTATATTTTGCCATTAGAATTCTGACACAGAAGCTTTGAATATACTGTTTGCCTACTAGTTCAATTTCTGTTCTCTGTAGTTAATGTATTCTGTTTTTATTTCCTAGTATTTTGCTCCCTGAGTCTTGCCTGGATCATAAAATGACTTTAGGGCACCATTTAATGAATTTTAAAAAGTTATTTATATTATCACCTTATAGTCTACTTTTATTAGTCTTAAATAATGCAGCGTTCATTTTTATATAATCTGTGCTGTTACGTTAATTATTATTATCATTTATATTCAAGCCAACTCTGCCCTCCATTCTCCCCTTTTAAATACTTAACTGAGTTACTTATTAAATGAATTATTCTTGTTATTCCTTATGCTGGTTCTGCAGTTTCAAACTCATTTTTGCTTGTCTTCTTTTCTTTTTCTTCTGATGCAGAATGGACATGGTGGTGTTCGAACTCAGCAAACTCTAGACAGTAAGTATACAGAATGCTTTTTCTGATGCCTGATTTCCTCAGGACTACACAGGTTGACTTCAGAGCTAATCATTTGATTTATGATGTGGAGGTCTTGTCACCTATTGGTTATTACATAATCCTAGACCATATTCCCTATAAAACTTTGTGTATCTTTTCTATGATTCTTTCAAGTGGGAGTTTAATTCATCTAGAAAGAGACCTAACTTTTTATATTAGTTGAAAGGTCAAGAAGATGTTTACTGATTTCTAAAAGATGAGGAAGATATTAGGGGTCTTTGGACACAGCCATTTGGACTTGGCTGTTAATAATTATCTTCTTCAGGGTACTGGGACTAAGAAGGAAATGGAAAACAAGCTTTGATTTCCAGCTACTTTTAATGATTCCTGTGGTCGTAAATGACACTGCCATGAGGAATCTAGAAAGCATTGTCAAAGATTTTAAGAAGGCTTGGAGAAGACGCTGAATGTCTTAAAAGCTCTGCTAGTATTTGCATTGTCATTGCCATTTGAAGGCTGCGAGGATTTTAAGAGAAGAAGGGGCAGAATTATGAAGTGAAGAGCTGGAGAAAATAGATGTCTCAGAGGAAAATTGATATTTTTGGACCAAGATTTAAAATACAGGTATAGTGAGCTGGTTAGGGATGAAGTATAGGAAGGACTCAAGAATCTATTTACCCTGGAATCTTGCAAATCTAATCAGAATGACATTTACCTGGATAAGAGGAAATGGGAAATGACCTAGTTAGGTGCAATAAGCTGTATGCCACCTGGTGTGGGCCCTATTATGGGAAAAGACATGAGAGAAACACCTGATGTTCACAGTCATCTAAAATCTTCATGACCTTTGAGATCTCTGTACAAATGTAGAAAGCCTCTAATGGGAAGATGCATATTTGAACCCATGAAGATGTAACTAGTGATTGGAATATTGCTCTGGACAGAATAGAACTTATTCTAGAGGAATAAGAGAGGTTGGGGTTTTTTTATGCTGTGTTTATAAATGGGAGAATATGGGCATATCTTCTTTGTATATTTATAGAAATACACATTGGAGAAATTCAGGAATGGGAGCAAAGCAGACATGAATGATAGAGAGCAATGGATGGTGAGACAGAAGGCCTGTTGTCACCAATACATTATGGATGTTGCTGCTACTTGTACTACTACTAAGCTAACATTTATTCAGCACAATTTGCAAAGTACTGTTATTTTATCCTCGCAACAACCCTTAGAGGTTGGTACCATTATTATCCCTGTTTTACATATGAGGAAACTGAGACCTCGTGAGTTTAAGTGATTTAATTAACTGGAAAGTGTTGGTCAGGATTTGAACTTGGGTCTTCCTGACTCTGAGTCTAGCACTCTTATTTACTGTGCCACGTTGCTGTCTCTGTAGACCATGTAAGCAGAAAGAGGAAATAGATGAGTTAGGGAGAGCACTGGCACAGCCGCTCCGTGGAGTTACAGTGGAGGACTTCACTTATCAGGACATCTGGCAGAGTACACTGTTTGCCGAAAGCAATTGATAATATCTATTCTTGCGCGAATACTGGAATATCTGCTACCTACCCTAGATTTAAGGAGAGCAGATTCCTCATTGCACAGAGGAACAATAGACAGGATCTGATGGCCTAAAATTCTACAGTGGAAGTCAGCCCTAGAAGGATGGGAAGTATTTATAAATCGGTTTTTGAGACATAGAAAAAAACAACTGTAGAGAGAGTTGTCCAAAGTCACCTCTACAAATGAACAGGGAACTTAGTAACCAGTTTAGATTTTTAAATGTTATTTAGATTATGGAAGATAAAACAGGTAGTGGATGGAAGCAAAATTTCCATAAATAATGAGTTGATTTGTTGTTTTCTGAGTAGGGTTGGGTTTGTTTTTGGTTTTGGTTTTTTGGTTTTTTAAGCTATGTTAGAAATAAGAACAATCAGGAAAAAAGCATGGGACTTCTCCTCAGGGTGGATGTTGGATGTTGCAGGAAAAAAAGGCAAGAAAAATAAAGTGAAAAAATTATACTTCATTCTACATGCAAGAGTTCATCATTCTCTTGCAGTAGATGGCATTTTTCAACATGAGTCCTTTCCCAGTTGTCTTGGATCATTGTATTGATCAGAGGAGCTAAGTCTTTACAGTTGGTCTTCCTTACAGGATTGCTGTTACTGTCTACAATGTTCTCCACATAGGTAATTTTTGTAAATTTGACTCCGCTCCCTATATATTTGAGACATGAAACCTTATCTGAGAAATTTGCTGGAAATCCCCCCTACCCCCCAGTTTCTTTGCTTTCCTTCTAATCTTATCTACATTGGTTTTGTTTCTGCAAAAGCTTTTTAATTTAATGTAGCCAGAATTCTCTCCCGTGATCCTATCTGTCTCATTAGGTAAAATTTTCCCTCTTCTTCTAATTTTCTTAGGCTATTTCCCTTTATGTCTAACTCATGTGCCCAGTTTGAATTGTATATGGTGGTGGTCTACATGAAGTTTTAGTTTTCTGCCAAACTACTTTCTAGTTTTCCAGGGCAGTTTCTGTCCCCAAAGCTTGGGTCTTTGTGCTTATCAAACACTAGATTACTATGGTGATTTACTGTTCTGTATTGTGTACTTGATTGTTTCCACTAATCCACTGCTATTTCTTAGCCAGTGTTGGATTGCTTTGATGATTACCGCTTTGTAATAGAATTTGAGATCTGCTTGCTATTGCTAGGCCACCTTCACACATCTAGATACTCTTGATGTACCAGGTCCCCTGTCTCAGATGAACTCTGATGGTTTGATTCTAAAAGTGCAATATGACTTTGCTCAGCTATTGTCACTGATCCGTAAGAGGTGGTAGAAAATGAAAGGGGGTCCTGCAGCATTAAAGAGAGAAAAATGTCCCAATTTTTAAAAAGAGGTCAGGGTAGGGAGTGGAGAACAAGTCTCCAAATTGTAGACCAAAGAGTGTTACTTTAATTACTGTCAAAATTCTAGATCACAGTATTTAAACTAAGGTTAGGGAATATTTAGAGAAGGAAGATAGTGATCACAGAGATCTTGTCTTGGCCAAAAGCAAAGTGTTTAACAGGCTGACAAGGTTACTAGCTCAGGACAGAGCTGTAGACAGTTTATGTAGATTTTAGCAAAGTTTGGCAGAGATTTTCATGCCACTGTTATTTGAAAACTGGAGAGATGTGGTTAACAGTAGGACAAATGGTTTTAAAAGTGGTTGAATGACTGACTCTAAATTCCCTGGCATATTGGAAGAAGGTGTTTCATTGAATTCTTGAGTTATCTGTGCTTGGCACTTTGCTCTTTGACACCTTTATCTGAACAAAGGCATTAAAAGCATGTGTTGTTAAATTTGCAGATGATACCGGTTGGTGGGTTTGCTAATATCTGGCAACAGGATCCCAAAAGAACTAGACAGACTTCTACTTGACTTTTTAAAAAATCAGTCCACAAGGATCCGATGGGTTCTTTGTGCCTATACACAGTTAATCTAAAAAATACTTAGGGTTTCAATGAACATAAACTCCTTACTAGAAGTCTTCTAGCAAAAACCAAAGGATCATGTATCAGTTATGTTTTAGAGCAAAAGTTTTTAACCTACAGTCTAATGAGGAAAGTCCATCTTTCTTTTCACTTGCCTCTGACTCTGAAATTTACCATTTTCCTCCATTAAGAATGTAGACAACAAATATTGTGAGCAGAGATGTCCGTAGGCTTCAGTGTGCTGTTGAAGGAATCCATGACAAATGATAGACATTAAAAAAAAACCTGCTGGAGAGTGAATTTTTCAAGTATAGGCTAAACTAGAGGACTTAAGTTTTACCTTTCAGCACTGAGATTTCACGATCTCATAAATGAGAAATTACCCTTGTAGCCTCTTCTTCAGACTGCACTCTGTTACAGTATAAATACTTGTTAATCTGCTAAAGTGCAAGTCCATAGCACTCAGTTTTTCTTCTCCAACTTGTAGTTTCACAGAGAAGCAAATGACCTAGGGCTGTGGCTCAAGAAGGTGTGCCAAGAGCTTCAAGACTAGGTGTTCCATCAAATTTGCTGTGCTGTCAGAAGCAGTGTGCATAGTACGGCAAGATAGCACTTACAAAGTAAACTAATCCTGCCTTTTACTGGGCCTGCATTGATAGGAAAACTTGTCAGACCTTGAACTCAGAACAAATTCAACCAAAATAATGACTGTTACTGGACAGGAGCTGCATTTATGCACGAGTCTCTCACATATCCTTCAGGATGTTGGAAACATCATCTCAACAAAGAAGATTGTTCCATGAGCAAAACTGTTTCAGAACTCCTGGGCTGAGATAAAAATGCAGTTAATGGAGCAGGTTCCCAGGGCTCGTCTGAGGGCCTTTAGGTTCTCTCATTTTATCTTGCTTTAGTTTTTATTGTTTCTTGATTGCTCAGTCGCTCAGTTGGCATTCTGCTATTGCATTGCTTGTTTTTCTTGTCAGAAGTTACCTACTTTCCTCACAATTCTGGTAATTAGATCCATCGGTTAAGTTGCTTCCTCTACTGGGGACAACTACCTTGCTGTTCAACTCCCTTACACGTCAGCAGGTAAATAAAACGAGAGCACGGCTTGTTCAGATGAACCTTTCTAAATGTCTAATTATGGTTATCCAACTAAAATTTATTGGGCCTATGCTTTCCTGCGTCTCACATTAGAGATTATTTAGCATTTGTGCCATTTTCTTCTGCCTCCTCTTACTCTCTCCCATCTCTCATCTCCAAGTATTAATAGAAAATACCAGGTGGGATAGACTGGAGGGAAATATAGTCAGTCTTTCACAAGATATACACTATGGAAATGTTTTGCTTAGCTACACATGTACAACCTATATTGAATTGCTTATCTTCCCAGTAAGGGTGGGTGACAAGGTTAGAAGGGAAAGAATCTGGAATTCAAAGTTTTAAAATCAAATGTTTAAAATATATATATATATATATATACTGTTATTACTATTGCTTTATACGCAACTGGGAAATAAGATATACAGGCATTGGGGCATAGAGATCCACCATGCCCTACTGGAAAGTCAGAGGGGGATGGGGGGAAGATAGGGGAGAGAGCAGATTGGAGGAGGGGATGTTCAGTGGGATCGCTGTTTTGGGGTGATGGGTAGGGGGGAAATGGGGAGAAAATTTGTAACTCAAAATCTTGTGGAAATGAATGATGTAAACTAAAAAATAAAAGAAAGAAAGAAAATACCTAGATTTTTGCAGAAAACTCCACCTATTTATGGATCTTTTTTCCCTAACGTTTTGAAAACTGTATACATTTCTTTCCACAGAAAAAAAAATTGTCATTAATATATTTGAACCAGCAAAAATAAATTGTATTTCTTTGTGATTTTGCTTATTGTCAATAAGGCCCAAGATGAATTGGAAGTTAATATAGATATAGCATAAGGTGCCCCCCTTAGATTCATGGGCTATATTCTAAGTCTTTTTTCTTTATATAATGCCCTTGAAATACGGATTTGGCATTAGTATTTCTGGTTTTTATGTGTGATTATAAAAAAAATTATTTAGATTTCCTTCATTACCTATTGTAAAATGATAGTGATCTTTTCAGGCTTGTTGTGTAAAGTGCTTTTCAATCTTTTTGTTGGGGGGAGGGCAATTGGGGTTAAGAGACTTGCCCAAGGTCACAGGGCTAGTTTTTTGTGTGTTAAGTGTCTGAGGCCACATTTGAACTCAGGTCCTTCTGACTCCAGGGCCCATGCTCTATTTACTGAGCCACCTAGCCATCCCCTGTGCTTTTCAATTTTTTGATATGTGTGAGGTGAGTTTAAATAACCACATATTTTATTTATTTTCTTTTGAAAACAACCGAGTCTGCCTTCCTTGCAGTACTTTTTGAATTAGTATGTTAATTGTGCCCTGTAAACCAGATTCATTAATTCATCAAACATATTTTAAACTCTTTTATGCTGTTTATTAAGGCTTATGGGATATGTGAAGGTGAATAAGGCTTAATCTCTCCTGTCACAGAGTCTAAAATCTTGTGGAAATTTTAAACACAAATAATACGTTAAATGATAAAAGTAAATAAGCATTATAATTCTGGAGAGTGTGTGGCGGGTTTGGAGTAGGTGCATTTGAGCTATACCCTGCAGGATAGGTAAGTTTGTAGGTGGTGAGGGCATTCTAAAAGGAGGAGCCATCTCCAGCCAGAGAGATCACGGCTGAGGATAACCGCCTGTGTAGACAGTAGTAGAGATGAGGCTGGAAAAGTGCTTGATTAAGCTTATAACCTCAATATAGGATTAAGAAGTTAATCCTGCTTTACTTGGCAGGCACTGGGGGAAGCATTTGAAGGCTTTTTAGCACAAGAACAGCGTGATCAGAATTTTACTTCAGGAAAATACGTCTAGCAGTGCACACAAAGCTGTTGCAGTAGTTCAGATGAGATATGAGCAGGGCCTGATGTGGAATAGTGGCCATGGAAATTGAGGAGCTCAGTTGTTTCATTTGTATCTGACTCTTTGTGACCCCATTTAAAGTTTTCTTGGCAAAGATACTGGAGTGATTGGCCATTTGTTTCTCCAGCTCATTTTTACAGATGACTAAACTGAGGCAAACAGGGTTCTTAAGAGACTTATCCGAGGACCATCCTGCTATTAAGTGTGTGAGTCTGGATTTGAACTCGGATCTTACTGACTCCAGGACTGGCACTCTACCCACCTTGCCACCTGGCTGCACAATTGATGAACAGACAGGAGAAGAGATACCTAAGGAGAAGAGACACCCTAAGGTGTCTTCTGTTAGATCTTCAATCATGTCATACCCACTAACTGTGGTTATATCCCAAGGCTCTGCTTCTTTTCTTTCTCTGCTCTTTTTTTTTTTGAGGATTTTTTTTTTTGCTTTTTGGAGGGCAGTTGGGGTTAAGTGACTCGCCCAAGGTCACAGGGCTAGTTTTTTTGTGTTAAGTGTCTGAGGCTGGATTTGAACTCAGGTCCTCCTGACTCCAAGGCTGGCCACCTAGCCATCCTCTTTTCTCTGGTACTTGATGATCCCATCAGCTTCCATTGATTCATTCACCATCTATTCAGCCATAGTGTCTTCCCTGAGATTTAATCAGCAGCATTACAATTTCCTTGTTACACATTTCAGATTGGATGTCTGAGAGGCCTCCCCAAACTCTGTCCCTCTAACCAGTTTCCCAATTCCTGGTGCCATGATTCCTTCCAGTGGCTCAGATTCCCAACTTTGGAGTCATTCTCCACTACTCACCCTCCCATATATCTTGATAATGAGTTGAAAAATCTTGGGGTTTTTTTTTCCCCTCCATTTCTTGTATTCCTTTCTCCCCACTCACATAACCACTCTCCCTTACTGCGCCCTCCTCCCCCAGCAGAGCTTTAGTGCCTTTCCCCCAGACTCTTACATTGGCTTTCTGGTTGGTCTCCCTGACTTGGGTCTTGGTCTCTACACTCATCCAGCCTCCCATGTACCTGTGATTTTTCTAACATGTAGATCTGACCAGGTCCTTCACTGCCTTCTCAGATTCTGACCTTATTACCTTTTGAATTAAATATAAATTTTTCTGTTTGGAATTTAAGCTTCATCTCCCCTTCCCGCCCTTCCATGTCCTCCTTTGTCAGGTCACACTGGCCTCTTTTCACTTTCTTATTTGTAACCTTGCTTCCCATCCCCTTTCCTTTTTCCTGGCTCTGTCCTGTTTCGGGATGTTCTCTCCTCCCCTGTCTCTTTGTTTCTGGGGCTTCTTTCGTGGCTTGGCTCGAGCCCCATTGTGTTTCCAGTCCATCACATTCCTCCTCTTAAGGTTACCTTGTATTGACTCCATTTGTATCTTGTAACACACCTATCCACATGTTCATGGTTTCCCTTTTTAAAATGTGAGCTTCTTGAAAGAGGAATAGTTTTTGCTCTTTCTTTGCATTCCCCAGTATTTATCATGCCATCGAATGCAGAGTAAGCTATGATTTAATAAGTGCTTGTTGATTGAGGGTCAGAGGTTTAACAGGTTGCAATTAGGAATTGTCAGAACGTCAGAAATAGAATTCAGTCACGGCCCCTTCTAACTCCCATGTCCAGATGCATTTTTTTTCTCGATCACACCAAAATACCTGAGAGATAAGTACTGTAATCGCCAAGAAGGCTGTGTCACCCCCCTGCAGAGGTAGTTACTCATGGAACTTTACATAGAGGTCAGAGAAACCATTTTCTCTTAACTAATTCCAAGTCCTGACTCTCTCATTTAGTACTTTAGTGGCTAATGTACTAATGTACTGTCGTGAAGTGTCCTTGAGTTTCAATTTCTTTTTCTTTAAAATAAGGACCATTAATCTTAATAGGATTCTTGTGAGGATCAAATTAATTAATATGTGTAAAACCCTCTGAAAACTGCCAGGTGCTTTAAAAATAACTATTGTAGATGGTGATGGTGCCTGAGACAGCCTTAAGGAATATATGGTGGTGAGGCAGTTAGACCTTTTAGCATGTTCCAATGGGAAAGGACTTTTTGACCTTTTAGACAGTTCAGAATTTTGTTTGGTTTTAAAAAGATGTCATCTTGAAGAGAGGGGGCATATGAGACCAATCCTGTCATAGAGGGGTTTTTGTTCATCTTAGACCATGTTTAAATTCACTTGGGTCATTTTCTTTTAACTGTACTTTGCACATTGTTAGCTTCTCTAATACCACTCTTCCTTTCCAATATCTCGACTCAAGCTTTGTGAGAAAAGTTATAAATTTAGACTGATTTTACTATACAAATGTGCATCTCCAGTGTCTGCCATAAACCTTTCTTGCCAAAGGAATGCTGATTCAAAGAAATATGAAAGTACTCATGCTTTATTTGGAAGCACAAATTTGAGCTAAATATATGGAAAATTCTATACTGGCATGCTAAATAAATTTTTTTTGGTCGGGGGGGGCGGGGCAACTTCTAAGCTAAGTTTGGTGCTAGGCATGAATCAGTAAAGTCAAGTAAGTGTCCAGGAAGTAAGATCAGAAATGTAAGTGAGGCCTGACAGATAGCCAACTTCAGAGTTTAGTGACCTGTATTCAAGCCTTTTCTCAGATGCCTGCGAGTCATTTAGCCTCAGCCAGAGTCCCCAGCAATTCTCTAAAGCTCTATTGCAGAACATTTGCACCCTTCTTTGTTTAATGATGTTTCCTTACCTGGAGTTCCCCATACTAATGAAATCACAGACCTGACCCAAATAATGGCTGTAAGTGGTTTCTAGTTAAGTCTTTTTAAACCATTTCATGAAAAAGCATTTCCTCTCTCAGTGAATTTAAATATACATTTTGCTTGAAAAACCCAGATATTGAAAGTTTTTAGGATAATTCTTTTGCATGACGGCTTTGAAGATCCCTCCCTGAAAGATTTCCTGATCCACTCTGGGGGCTGAAGCGAGGAGACCCTCTAGTGTTGTGGATGTAGATGTAGGTGTGACTTCTCTTGCACTAGTTTATATATGGGAAGGCGTCAGTTAACAGTGAAGGATTTCCAATATTGTCACGTTCTGTAAACTGTTTTAGCACAGTTCCATATCGTAAGTAACAGTAGAAATGCAATTGGAAGGTGAAGGCTCTCTGTCAAGTGCACGTTTATTGTCATTGTTGAATGTAGTAGGACCCTATTCTTCTATGGATTTCTCTGCAACTTAAATAACCTTGTTGCAGCTACTTCATCTGTTACAGCACCGAAGACAACAGAAGCCTCTCCCTCTCTCCCGACTCTGGGCTCTCTGCCAGGCACAGCTTCTGGTCCTACGCTTCTGCCTTCAGCAGCCCCACACACAGCCACTTTGCCTTCCTTGCCCCAGTCCAGTGACTTGTCCAGTGGCTCCCTCGCTCAGCTAAGCAGGTATAGTGTGATCTATGGGCCTGGAGGGGAAAAAAGAAAAAGAAAATATTGGGTTAAAAGCTGATGGAAAGTTATGTAGACATTTGGTTCTAATAAGGAAATAATGATTTTATCTGATGTTTGATGAATCATTTGAGTGAGGTTCTGCCTGGCTTGTACCCTTAGCAGAAAAAAAAAGCAGGTTCAACAAAATGAACTGCCTGATTTCCTTAGCCATTTTTTTATTTAGATTCCCTCTGAAGAAAGGCTTGTACTTGAAAAAGTGCCCCCTTGCATTTTGGTGTATGACGGGGGGCCTAACCCCTCTTTCGCCACAAGAATGTCTTATGTTCATGCTGCTTTGATTCCTACCAGCCAAGTGGTATCTAAACTGCCATCGTGCCCAGCCTCACTTTTACTTTATATGTTCATACAAGCTTAGGTTTAGGAAGGGACTGACATTGAAATGAAAATGAAAAGGCAGCGGTGCCTACTTCCAGGCCCTTTTCTGACTTGACTCTGACGATCACTTTTCAGACTTAATCTTTTTTATCAGCAGGGTTATAATGAAGTAGATTTTGAGAGATGAAATGCTTGAAAAACCATGTCTCCTTCATACACTTATCCTTCTGTATCAGAGATCCTTTTCATCAGTTAAGCAGAAGAGTTTGGTTTGAATCCTAGAACGTATGATTAATTACCTAGCATGTGAGCATGGTCTGTTTGGTTGACTATTTGAACCTGTTCCTTTAATTACAACTATAATGAAATATTTCTTGCCCTTCACAAATACTAGTGGCTAGAGAGTCTTAATTTCTATTTCTTGAAAAGATACTCTGACTTTTTTTCTTAGCTATTTTGTAGAAGAAATGGAGACAAGCAGTATGTGTGATGGACTCTTTAACCTAAAAGATAGCCTAGGGCGACAGGAGCCAGAGTTTTTCTTGCTAACTCCTGCCAGCACCAGCACCTAGCAATCTAGGGCCCCAAAGTTTGGTGAGGGCCTGTCACCTGGCTAGATGGGGAGCAGAGAGGCAGATGGCACTAACATAGCTTTAAAATTGTGCCCCAAAAACATCCCCTTCCCTAAGCACTCATTATCACATAATGCCTGGTCTTGGTGGAAGTAGTCACTCACTTTTGTTTTGTAGTTCACTGTCAAGTCACCAGAACAACCTTTCCTCTGCATCATCAGCACTGTCATCAAGTACGTCACACACAGTAAGTCTCCTTTTTTCCGCCTAGGAGTTGAGTGCTGAAGGTAATTTGTAATTTTTTGACATAGAATTTCTGTAAGGTTCTCAGATATGAATAAGTTTGACCAAATCACATCAGTTAACCTCTCAAACTCTGAATTTAAAGCAAAACAAAACAAAAAGATGAGATTTGTTCTCTCCAAAAGATCTCATTATTAGTAGGTCTTCTAAATTTAAAAAAAAATTGTTAAGTTGTGAGATTAATCTTCTATAAACCTCAGTATTATTATACAATAAAGAAAAAGAAAGTTATGCGTGAAGTTATAATTCTTTTAAGCAGTTTGTATTTTCACAGTATATTAAATTTATTATTGTAAAACGAGTCTTGTTTGTGTCCCTTCTGGACTCTTTTCTGCTGTGTGTGAGATGCTTTTTTTGTCAGCTCTCACTGCCCACTCACTCGACCTCCTTCCAGTTTCCTTTTCTGTTTGTAAATAGAAACACTCTTTTATATGAAATAAACAGTCACATAAAATGAATCAACACATTAGCCATGTCTGAACAATGTGTGTTTCATTCTTCGTCTCTGTTCTCCGTCGCCTCCCTACCTAGAGGCTGTTGCAAAGTTTCAGACATACACACATGCAGATATATATGTATTGTCCAGCAGTTCCTCCCCACCCCCTCTAGATTTTGGGAAGCTTGCGGGGGGGGGGGGGGTTGTTAAAAAAACATCAAAATTGGCTTTTTTTTTTCTTGCCACTTAAGTGAGATGTGTTACCCCCAAAGGATGTTGTAAATCGTGTATCGTGTGTCTGCATGAATGCATGAATGATCAGCGTGACTGAATCATTAGACTCTGGATGCATTTGGAATTCATCTTGAGATCATAGTGAAAATATGCTCTTGTAATTTCTGCCTCCGCCGGGCCATCCTGAGTCCCGTTTCCTCGGTTTTGTTTTGTCAGCACGCCAGTGCTGAGAGCGCAGCCTCTCTTCAGCCCTCCACCGCCTTCCCAGCTGCCTCAGCCTCTGCCACCAGCACCAGCTCTTCAGTCGTCAGCATGGCCAGCAGCATGAACACTACAAACAGCCTTGGTCTGAGCGTCACCAGCGTCTCTGTGCCGAGTGCGAGCGCCCGGGCAGGTACAGATGCACGTTCTGCTGCCTCTCCCTGTTGCAGGCCTCTCGTAGGGCCGCGACACCGCTCTTCTGCAAATGCTGACAGGCTTGAGGTTGGAATTCCTGGGACTCTTTTTACTTCAGACACGTCTGGGGAACCTTCAGATTTCTTTTAAAAGGGAGTGGAAACTGCCAAAGTTAAGTCTTTGAGGTGCAAGAAAGTGTCAGTTTTGACAGATTGTGGCAGGTTTTTCCTATGTAGTTTTTACGTTCTGTTGCCAGAATCCCAGTGGCCACAACATATTCTGTGATGAAAGGCAACTAGTAAACTTCATGCCTTGCTGTGGCCTAGGAAAATGCTGCCTGTTCTTGGCTCCTGTGGGGGTGTAAGGGATTTCACTGGTAGGCCGGTTTCTCCCAGAGTACAGCATTGAACTTAACACACCCAAACTGTTGCTGAGCTGCCCTGCTGAATCCACAATCCAGACATTGTGCAGCCTCAGTTTCTATTCAACTTCTTTGTATAAACATATAAATTTTGCCTTTTTCAAATCTGTTAACCTATGTGAATGATATTTATTCTCTTAGGACAGAGATTCTTAACCTAGGGTCTATGAACTTGCTTTTTAAATACTTCAGTAACTGGATTTCAATATAATTGGTTTCCTTTCTCATCTTTTATGCATTTAAAAGCATTATTCTGAGAAGGGATTCATAAACTTCACCATACTGTCAAAGAGAACCATTTCACAAAAGAAGGTTAAAATCCCGTCTTCAAGAATGTACTTAAATGTTCTCAGATTATGGGTGGCAGAATGCAAAAAAAAACCCAATAATGCCTTTAAAGCAGTTGGGGTTTTGTTTTGTTTTTTTCATTGTTTGATTTTCATGCAGACTCACCACTCTTTACTCACATTCTCATTATCTCCCTCTCCCTTTCTCTCTCCCCCCTCTCTCTCCCTCTCCCCCTCTTTCTCTCTCTCTTCCTCTCCCTCTCTCCTTCCCCCTCCCTCTCTTTCTCTCCCTCTCTCTCTCCCTCTCCCTCTCTCTCTCCTTCCCTTTCCGTCTCCCTCTGTCCCTCTCCCTCTCTTTCTCTCCCTCTCTCCTTCCCCTTCCCTCTCTTTCTCTCTCCCTCTCCCCCTCCCTCTCTTTCTCTCTCTCCCTCTTCCTCCCTTTCCCTCTCTCTCTCTCTCTCCCCCTCCCTCCCTCTCTCTCCCTCTCCCTCCCTTTCCCTCTCTCTCTCCTTCCCTTTCTCTCTCTCTCTCTCCCTCTCCCTCTCCCTCTCTCCCTCTCCCTCTCCCTCCCTTTCCCTCTCTCTCTCCCCTTCCCTTTCCCTCTCTCACTCTCACTCTCTCTCTCACACACACACACGGAATTCAGTCACATCTCACCTAGCAGTGTCTTCACTTTTGCTCCCTGGGGTCTCCAGCATTCACCTGTCAGGACATAGTGAGCCAGTTGCCACGTGTAGGCAGTCAGCCTTTGAATTGTCTCTCAGTGTGTGCTGTCCCACTCCCAGTCAGACGTACATGGGATCCAAGCTTTTGTGTAGAGTTAGTGTCATGGGACCTACTTGACTGAGGTTCTGACTTGCCATGAAATGAGGACTTACCAGCGACGGACCAGTAGGGTCCTGTCGATAACAGTTTTCATCACTGCTTTACATGGTTTGGTGGTTTGTTTTTTTTGTTGTTGTTTTTGCTTCTACAGGCAAAGCTCCCCCCAATCTACCCCAAGGTGTCCCACCCCTTCTACATAACCAGTACATTGTGGGTCCTGGAGGACTCCTGCCTGCCTACCCAGTAAGCACTCTCCTTGTACCTTGTCTCCTGATTTGGTCAGTTTTGGGGGTGGTGTTCCACGCCTCCTGTCTGCTTCCTGGAATTGTAAGGTGCACTTAATGTACGATCTTCCTCCTGTGCCCCTTGTTAGTGCTGTGTATCAGTGGTTATTAGGCAGGGCGTGATGGGCAGGTCTTTCTTGCCCAGAGCTGTGTGTGTGTGATGTGCCCTGCCCCCAGAAGCACAGCCTTGGCTCATCGCAGGAGCCTCCTGTGAGGCTCAGCAGTGCCTGGACCCTGGAGCACGTTCACTCTCGTGGTCCAGTTTCTGCATAGGAGCAGCCGGGAGCTTCCTGCTGGAGGCAGAGCAGTGATTTGAATAGCACAGCTGGGCTTTGCGCCCAGCGCGCCCAGACTCTGCCCTGGAGATAGTGTCTCCCAAAGCTCAGCTTTGCCCAGAGACAGCCCGCCCACCCGCAGCTACTGCTTTACTCTGGCTTGTTAGAGGGCAAAGATGCAGCTCAGTAAGAGTCCTGGCGCTTCCGATTCCTAACCTAGAAATCCAGGCTTCCCGTGACTGTAGGAGCTGAGCCAGGTGATCTCAACCCCAGCACAGAGCTGGCTCCTCCCTTTTCCCTGGCTTCCACCGAGGCGCAGGCTCTCTGTTAAAGCCAGTGGGTGAGTTGGTTGTTGTACAGCCCTTGGGTTTTCCTCGTTCCCCTCTGGGTGCTGGCACACCGTTGCTTTGGTGCCTTGCCAACAGGTTTGGGGTTCAGAATGGGGGGGCCCACGGCTTTGGGGATGGCAGAGTGTGATGATGGGCTTGTTGCTTGTCTTTGTCTTCAAGCAGATTTATGGTTATGACGATCTCCAGATGCTCCAATCAAGGCTGCCGATGGTAAGTAGGAAACTGTTGGGCAGATTGTGGCACAGCACTTAGCCTCCTGAACATGACAGGCGAGGTTAAACATGGAGGGCCGGACTCATCAGCGGTCAGCCGGCCCCACGATGGGCCGGGCGGGCTCAGGCCAGGGTAGGCCCCTGACGCATTGCTGGCACTGCCCCTCTTCACTGTAGCTGCCATTTTCCTCTTTTTTGCTTTTTTTTCTCTCTTCCTTCACCCATAAGTGCTTTTTCTTAGCCATATTTTCCTTTCCCCTCTGTCCTTTCGCCTGCTCAGGGTCTCCACAGGCATGGCTTAGATTTACTTTAGTAATTTCCAGCTGAAAAAAAAATTGCTGCCCATTGATGGAGGGAATTCTTAAGATTACGAGGAAGAGGAAGGATCCTTTTACGTTACTTCCCTTTTGCTTTTTCATGGGATTGAGATAAAAAAAAATTCAGTTCCCAGTCCTGATCTCCTTCCTGCCTCGTCTTTTCATCTGCAGCTAGTGAGCATAAAATGCTTTGGGGAGAGGGTTCAGAGGAAGCTGGCCCTAGAAATCTGCCTCTGTCTTGGGGATCCTGAGGAGGATGGGGGAGGAACTCACCCCAAATTTGAGGGAGGAAAACGGAAGGAGATTAGTGTTGCATCAACTTCAATGATGTTTTTAATTAAATAGCTCTTTAAGGCCTGTGAGGAAATCACAAGTCTGAAGCACCCAGCTCCCCCATCCCCTAATGTGCCTGACATGTGATTAAGTCTGGGGGGGGGGCAAAACAATGAAAATCAATATTAGTTTCCCAGGAACAGAAAATTTAACAGGATTTATGTTCTGTTCCCACCCATCCCAATTTAGCTTCTTTCTGTCCTTTCTTTTCAGCTTCAATCCTTCCCCCTTTAAACTATCCCCCCCACCCTCCATTCTTTTCTTTAAAAGCTATGGAATGATGTCTACTTCACTTCCATTAACAGACTCTTTTTACTTGGGGCATTTGAATTTATCTCTGATTAACTTTTCCTACTTGAATACCCATTCAGAGGCAGTCCCATGTGTTAGAAAGGTCATTTTCCTTATCTATAGAACTTTGAAACAGTCTTTGTTTCTAAATAGAGGTTGGCCTCTTAGTCTTTTTAGTTCTGCTAGCTACTAAGAACACAAAACACTTGCTTTTTCCCTGTTGGTAACTGAATGTAAAGATGTCAGTGCTCCTGACCAACAGTGTCACAGATAAGACTTCCTTTTATAGTCACCATTCTAGATGCTACTAGATGCATCCTAGATGTGTTCCTAGGACCCAGAAAGGTCGGGCAGATCTGGCTCCTTTCCTGCAGGCAAGAATGCCTGGGGGATTTCAATTTCTCAGCCATTGAGATGGAGAAGAGCTGGCTCTAGGCCTGTGGTTCCTTTAGCCTTTTCTTCACTAGACTGAAAATCCATAGTAGTTTTTCTCTCGTTAATTCTCATTTTCTGAATCTTTTTATCTTCTGAACCTTTGAAATTTTTTAAAGCAATGCCAGTTAACTCTTAAATCAGTCATTCTGAATTCTGAGGATTTTACTATATAGACTTGACAGAATGTAGTCACGATGGATTAAAAAGTAGTTTTACAAACTCTGCCTCCTAAAGTGAGATACTTTATTTCCCCATTTAAGTTCTTACAGTTTTTCTTCCTTAATCAAAAACTGTTGGTGTTGATTCCCACTGAAAAGACCTCATTTCTACACTAGCAAATCCTATGGAAGAACATTAATTGTAATTCTTGCCCTGTAAGAAATGCTATGTCTTCTGGAAGTATTTTTTCCGCCTGAGAACCATGCATAGCATAAGCTCATCACGTAGTCGTATCTGTAGGATCCCCTGACTAGGGAATCCTTATTTCCCTCTCCCCCTAAGCCTGAGAGTTGTTTTTGCTGAAGACTGTGAAGTGTGAGGACAGATTTCTCAAGTTAACACCTTTGGAAATGGCTGAGCTTTTGAAGACTTTCTGAGGACTGGAATTGCAAGCTGTGCTTGGTGGTTAATGCCTGCAAAGGAAACCGTCCAGCCCAGTGTATGGGAGATCCTGTGTAGGAGCTGCTTCTGAGGAAGGTTATAATCATGGTAGATTTGGGTAAAAAGGAACAATAGTAACTAATGAGAAAACTCAAAGCTGGGATTTATTTTAAAACGACCCATTTTCCATTTATCGTTTTTTAGCCTTTAAGGATTTTCCCCATTCTTTCGTTTTTGTTTGGTCTTTTAATCTGTGGGCCTTTGAAGCCTGCTTTTTTTCAGAGATCAGACTATATGTGGCAGAGGAACTGGGCAGTTTTTTTATAGAGAGCATGTTCTCTCAGTAGTATTTAGGGAAAGTTCTGAAGATGCAGGTAACTGACTCCTCTTCTCAGCAGACCTGGAGAGCCAGGGTGCTGGCTAGGCCTCTGCTTAGTGTTGGCCATGCCTTCCTGAGGAGTTTTCAGGCTCGAACTCTTCTGTCCTCAGCCTTGGGCTAGTCTGAGTGTGGGAGGCAGCGCCCTGGGGAGGCCCCAGCCTGAATGGTGCATGCCAGGTCTTGGGACCCTCCCTGCAATGACACGCTTCTGAACCCCTAGTCAGTCATGCCTGCTTCATGCTAGGAGAGGAGGAGGAGGAAGGCAGCATTTCCCCAAGTTACTTTTTTTTCTTTCTAGACACAGCCAAGTAAAAG
Organism: Petaurus breviceps papuanus; assembly: GCF_028583685.1. Lineage (NCBI taxonomy): Eukaryota > Metazoa > Chordata > Mammalia > Diprotodontia > Petauridae > Petaurus > Petaurus breviceps. The sequence goes on along the minus strand of NW_027185791.1, from coordinate 17,170,596 downwards.
TAGATGAGAGCAGTGATTTGTGTGCACTAGCCAGTGGGGTGGGAGCCATCCTCCAACAAGCCAATGGTAAGAGAGGCAGCCTGGCGTAGTGAGAGGAGCACTGACCCAGGAGTCACAAGACCCAGGTTCAAGTCCTGGCTTTGCTGTTTCCTAGCAAGTCTCTCAACTTCTGAGCCTCAGTTTCCTCATCTGTAAAATGGCGATGATACTTGCTCTACCTACCTCACAGGGTTGTTGTGAGGAAAGCTCTGTGTGAGCCACAAAGTGCTGTATGAATGTGAGTTCCGTTAACTATTTATTATGCTGTGGCAGGTCGTTTCTGCCTGGGTTAATTTTCCCAATACTGGGCAGGCCGTTCCTGCCCAGGTGCCCTCTGTGACCACGTTCCCAGGAACATGATTCCCTCCATAACTACTTGCTTGTCATTCAGTTTGCGTTGTCCTCATTTGTAGCTGATCGTTAATATGTTTTAAATCTTATGTTGAAGTCTTCTAGCCAAAAGTGTCTTCAATTAGGTCAAAATGCCTCCCCACCCAACCCCAAGAGCACATAGTGGCTTCATTGCTGCTGGCCCCAGAGAGGGCAGATGGGCGGGCGGGCGGGCAGGTGGGAGGGAGGGGTGTCGCCAGGCCTTGTATAGTAGGAAGGCTGGACCGGGCAGCAGTAACGGGACTGAAGAGGACATCTCTTGTATCCCAGCCCCCCAGGGGGAGGGGGAAGGGGGGGAGGGAGGAACTTGCTGAACTGGCCGACTCCGCTGCCGCTGCCACTGCCCATACATAGAATCACTGCCTTCTCCACCTTCCTCCTTCTGTGCTCTGCAGGTCTCAGTCCAGTTGCCTCAGCCCCAGGGTGGTGGGTGTGTGGCTGATTGTAGACAAACACCAAAGTCTTAGCAAGCTCTCACTGGGGGGAGTCTGCCCTCCCAGCCCAACCCTCACATGCCTCCCCCCTGATTTTTGGCTGTCCCCTTTTTAACCCTTTAGGCACCTCCTCTACTGATGACTCCTTTTCAGGTTTGTACTGTTCAATCAACTTTTCTAGCTGCTATTCTGAGTCTTTGATTTAGGAAAGAGTAGCATTTTTTAGGCCTTGTAGCATTTGCAGCCAACCAGTTAAGGTACGAAACAGGAGTGTGTGGGATTGGGTTACCTAGGCGTCCTGGCCAGGTCCCATCTGACTCTGACCATGCCTGGGCTGTCTGTCTGTCCTTCCCCTCCAAATCCCTCACCCCTGCCCCAACCCTGCCCCAGATGTGTTGGAATCGCTGTGCGTTCTGGTGCTGCCGTGTGCCTTTGCCTGCTGGGGGTTTGTGCTGTCCTGTGGTGGTTTGGGGTTGATCAAGTTGTTTGGGGGTGTCTCTTCCAGGATTATTATGGAATTACATTCCCTGCTCCTGCGACCCTCACCGGCAGAGATGGGAGCCTTGCTAATAACCCATACTCAGGTTTGTGCCTTTTCGGGGAAGATGTACCTAGGTTGGATTCCTCTCTCCCGTCCCTGCTCCAGGGCCAACTTGAAGCTTGTGGTACCGACCCAAAAACTTAGGGTTTGGGTGAACTAGAATCCACTTTGCCCATCTTTTCTTTGTAGGTAACATTGTGACTGTCCACAAAGCAGTTGGATCTAAGACCTTTCCTTGTCTGTCTTGTGAAGGGGACCTTCCCTAATAACTTTTGCTTTCAGCTACAGTATAATAAAAAGAGCGCTGGATTTTCTGGGTTTGGATCCCTGTGTGACTTTGGGTAACTCACTTTACCAGTCTAGGCCCTAGGCTTCCCCTGTAGAAGTGTTTGGGCTAGATGACCATAGCCTCAAAAGGTGTGTTTGCAAGAGGGCCAAGCCTTTCTGCTGTCCAAGTCGGAGAGGAGGAAGGTTGACAGCTGCAGTGACCTCCAGTTTCCCCTGTACTCCATCCCCTATGGTGTATTCTTCCATTTGGCCAGTGACAGCGTCCTTCTGTGTCCTCTCTTACTGTCTTGAGAGGGAAGGGAGTGGTCAGAATGGGGCCAGCACTGAGCTAGGTAGGAGACCTGGATCCTGTCTTCATGCCCTTGGATGTCCCTCCATCTCCTGCTCAGCTGGGACTGCTTCCTACAGGGTAGAAGAGGTCAGCCCTTGGACCTGCTGCCTTCCCCCTGCAGGTGATGTAGCTAAGTTTGGCCGTGGAGATTCTGCATCCCCTGCTCCCACCACCACTCTGGCTCAGCCCCAGCAGAACCAATCTCAGACCCACCACACAGCTCAACAGCCCTTTCTCAACCCCACGCTGCCTCCTGGCTACAGCTACACCGGCCTGCCCTACTACGCTGGTGTGCCCAGCGCCTTCCAGTATGGGCCAACCATGTTTGTGAGTATGTGGGTGCACGTTTGGGGCCACACGAAGGGCTGTGCCAGAAGCAACGGTTAGTCGTCTTGAGGAAAGTTTCTGCTCCCTCCTCACACTAATTGTTCAAAAATGGAGTTGGATTCCTTTGGAGGATCTTCCTTCATTGAACTAGGTGACACAAGGTTCATTCTAATTCTTGATTCTGAGTGGCTGAGCTGCTTTCGCTCTCTGCTTCCCCCGGCAGCCATTCTTAACCAGAGAATGCCATTCAAGAAACCGCCTGGCACACCTTGGTTGGGGGTTTTTCCCCCAGAGCTTTATCACCTTAGTGGAGGGAGAATTTGATCTGTTTCTCTGGGGTCTGTCTTGAATCCTTGCTCTTTATGGGTTGCTTCACATGTTGCCATTTTCAGCGGCTAGAATGTCGCTTCGGCTGTCCCAAACACCCACTAGGAAACTCATTCCTTACCCCTTGTGGAAACAGTTACTTTAATCTGTGCAGACATCTTAGTCTCCCAGGTTGGCCCCATCCTAGAAAAAGCCTTGTCCCCCGATGTATTGTGGCCCGCCCGTATCGGCGGAGGACGTCGCTGCCTTGGGGACCAGAAGGGCAGTTCCGAGGGTTTCCTGAGAGGGGATAACCACATAAGGGTCATGTTGGAAGGCATGGAGGAAGGAAGCTGCAGGTGTTGCCGCTTCTCTGTCCTTGCCCCAGAACTGTGTCTCCCTGCCCCTTTAGGTCCCTCCTGCTTCAGCTAAACAGCACGGAGTGAATCTGAACACGGCCACTGCCCCCTTTCAGCAGGCCAGTGGTTACGGCCAGCACAGCTACGGAGCCGGTGAGGGGGGGGGGGGCGAGAGAGGACCTGGGGCTGGGGCTTCCTCTCAGGCCTACTGTGCTCAGCGTTGTTGATGCCCACAGGTTACGATGACTTGACCCAGGGGACAGCAGCCGGAGATTACAGCAAAGGAGCCTATAGTAGCTCATCACCAGCACAAAGCAAATCTGCTGGTTCCGGGCCTGGAAAAGGTAGTGAGTGTCCTGGCCTTAAACCCCCTTCTTCCTACCTCCCCCAAGTGCAGTGTAGAGCAGGACCCCGCATTCTGCTGGCAGTTCCTAAAGCTTTGTGGGGGGTGGGGTTCGTTTTTATTTGCTAAACTCACTCGGGTCATCGTTAATATCAGGAGCATCCATAGCCCTGGCTGTGCTTCCAGCACCATCTTTTTGCCCCTTTCTCTGGCACTGCAGCAGGAAGTACTGCCCTGGGGAGACCTCTCCTGGGTCTCTCTGGGGGAACAGCTGCTGTTTATTTCGCAGGGGTGTCAGTGACTTCGAGTAATACAGGTGTGCCTGACATAGCTGGTTCCGTGTACAACAAGACTCAGGTGAGTTGCAGGAAGGAGGGGGAAACTGAACTTTATGCCTAGGTGTCCCCTCTCGCCCTAGCCCCCGTTCCCTACACTGTCCTTTTGTGCTCAAGAAGCCTGGTACATCCCTGGAAAACACAGGTGCCCCGTGGCGTGCAGGGCAGGCTTAGCCCTCCTGCTACAGTGAAGTTTACTCACCTTTCCTGATTCAGTTTCCTCAAAGGCAGAATGGGCTAGGTGATCTCCAGAGCCTCCTTCCATTTAGGTGAGGAAGGACCAGCCTGAAGAGGCCAGGCAGTGGAGTGTGGTGTAGTGGGGAACACTGAGCTTCCCAGCCCTTCAGCTTACTAGGTGTATGCCCTACCCCCTGCCTATCCACATTGCAGACATTTGACAAACAGGGATTCCACGCGGGCACCCCACCACCATTCAGCCTGCCCTCAGCCCTGGGTTCCACAGGCCCACTGACCCCTGGTGCCGCCCCGGGTTATGCCCCGGCCCCGTTCCTGCATATCCTACCTGCCCACCAGCAGCCCCATTCCCAGATGCTCCATCACCACCTCCAGCAGGATGGGCAGGTGAGTCAATCCTTAGATCCCCAAAGAACTCTTCCTCTCTCACCTTCCTCCCATATAATCTCCCTCCCTTCCCAGGATCCACAAAGGTGGTCAATTACTGAGGGGGGGTGGGGCTGGGAGGCATCGGTTGGGCTGGGGATCAGAAGAACTCTGGGACTTTTCAGCCTCTCGCCCCTGGGGCAGGTGACTGCTGAGGCCCTGACCATGTGGGGCCGTCACTTTTCAGGGTGGCTCTGGCCAGCGTAGCCAACCCAGTACCCTGCAGCCAAAGTCTCAGGCCACCAAGCCCACCTATGGCAGTTCTCCATACTGGACAAACTGAACCCCCCTGGGGGGAGGGGGAAGACACTGGACCTGAGGAGAAGAAACACACAGAGACCCGTTCTTGGAGGCCCGGCGCTTTATTAGCAGAATGCTTATGGACAAGCTGTGACTGTCTCAGCCAAGAGTCCGGCGGGGGCGGGGGGCTGCTCTCTGCCTGCCCCTGACTCACTGTTGTATGTAATGTATTTATGTATGTATTTGTAAATGTCATAGAAGCCTACATACTGGTGGTGTCCACAGCCTGCAGCCGTGTGTGCTCTCCCCTCCCCGTGCCTCTCCTTTGGCCCCAGCTCTGGGCTCCCACTCTGTCCCACTTGCTGTGGGAGGAGGGAGGAAGGGGCGGGGCCCTCAGCCAACGCAGTTCTGGTTTGGAAGAACCTGGTACACATGAAGAATCAAGGTGTTTTTGGTTTTTTTTCCTGTCTCTCCCCTCTCCGAACCCCCTTCCATGCCATGGAGGTTTCGTTCCCTATGTTGGTTTTTGCTGTTACTTTTCTGTTTTTAAACCACCATTCTGTCATTCATCCCATCCTCCATCTCTTCCCCCAGCCTGTCGGTGTTCTCTGGCCAGATGACAGCACCCTCCCTAAGGTGAAATCGGACATAGGCCTTGTGTCTGTAGGGGAGGCCCCACCCTCCAAGAACTTAAAAAAAAACAAAACCATCAGGGCCTCAGCCTATAATAGTTTCTGAAACTGTCTCTGTCCCCACTCCTATATCTGGCCCATACCCACAGAGTAGGGCCAAATACTCCCCCACCCTCCCAAAAGAAAAGCCCCCTCCAGCCCCAGAGGAACACAGGCTCTGTTCCTACTGTCCTGCACCAATTGGGTGACTGTTTCAGAAGTTTCATTTCTTTTTAGCCCAAACTCCACATAATAAAGTTCTGAGAGTACAAATGTCTTCTGGATGTCATCATTTGACTGGGTCACATGACATAGAACTGAAGGAAAACAGGCTTCTATATCCCCTAAATTCTCTGAATGAGAGAATTTAAGAGCAGCTTCTTCTCTGACTGAGTCTGGTATTCCCACTCCCACATCAGTTTGTATCCCAGGGTTGGATGAGCTGAAAATGCCCCATTTCAATTCCATTGAAAGAGGAGGAAACTTCAGCAGATAGAGCCACTTTATCCAAAACAATCTGGGACATCAAATGGGTTCCACTCCACTTAGCTCCTCTTCTCAGCCTGTGTTTGCCTTGCCTCGAGGTAAGCAAAGAAGACTGTCTTAGAGTAAAGGGCCCATAAGAAGGGGGAAAAGTTTGAAGAATTATGAAATACCACCAGAAGAAAGGGGATTCCTAGCAAGGAATTGATGTTCAGGAAAAATACACTCTACTTTTGTGGAATATAAAGCGGATGAAGCCAGAATGCAAAAGAGGTGTTGGGTCTGTCCCTCGTCACCCCACACACAGCCCACACCCTCCCCATTACAAAAATTTGGCAGCACAGCTTAGGAAAGATGGTAGAGGTGAGGCATGAAGATACTGGGGTAGAAAAGAAAGTGGTTCACAGAATATAGGACTATTTGTGTGGAGATAGTGCAAATGCTTCAGGTAACTACAAAAATGGAAACTTGAGCTTAAATGTTAAGTTTTAAGTGCTAATGAAACATTCAGGAAGCAAAAACTGGAGGAATCATAAAATAACAAAGTCAAGTAACCAAAAAATTGGGAACTATTAAGAACTTAAGCAGCCATCTAGTCCAATCCATACCAAAACACAACCTCTGCTTGAAGACCTCCACGGAACTGGGGAACTTCCCCATGTTGCTTCTGGATGTGCCCTCTAGGGATAAACAGCAAATCGAACCCTTCCTCATGACGGGCCTTCAGATACTTGGCAGAGCTGCCACTTCCCAAGTCTTTGCTCTCAGCTTCATGCCAAGTTCTTTCAGCTGATCCTGTATGACCTCAGGTACTTTCACCATCCTGCTGCCCTCCTGGATACCTTAAAGCTTATCAGTGTCTTTACCTGTGGCACACACCCAGTGGACCATCAGCTTCCCCACACCAAGAGATATGCTGCCTGCCTGTGTTTCTCGTGCAGCCCAAGATTCCGTTAGTGGGTTTTGTGTGCCAAGTGACACCGCCACCTTGGAGTGAGAGTTCAGGTGCAAAAGAATATACTGACAACCATGCAGCCTTCTCCACCTGGGAAGCTGAAGATTTGGCACCAAAAGGTTAAACTCTACATGTACTGGATTTTGTTGGGTTCATCCCAATACCAAGCCTGTCATGGTCATTGTGGATCCTGTTACCCAGTAGGACTCTTCTCATCTGAGGAGTATGGATCATCTATCCTTTTTGCCAACTCATTGATTTAAAAAAAAAAACAAAACCATTATAGGAGCAAGCAAAGACAATTGTGATACCCCACATCAAACCATAAATGACTACCGAGTCTGGACTTCTAATCGATTCTGAATTGTATTTTCATCTCATACTAGTTTTTAGATCAAAAACTGATCTGGCAGCAGGGAAAAAAAAGTTTGGAGGCTCATAACTTTTAGGGGTTGTCACAATCCCTACACTGTCTCTTCATTTGTAACATAGATTAGACAAGATTGGAGGTTCTTAACCTTTTGTTGTCATGGACCCCTTTTCTCAGTGTTTTCAAAATACATTATATCACATAGTTACAGGGGAGTAGTAACTTGGAAGTAATTCATGTAAAACTGCTGAGAAAGCGAAGTACAAATATTTCAAGAAAGTCCCTAATATTTGATCCAAACAAAATTTTGAGTTCTTAACATGCAGGTTGTTCCTGCCTTGCTCTGACAATCAGCCTGAATTATGCGGCGCCCGCAGAAAGAAGAGAAATTTCAGGCAGCGTGACTAGGGTGGTAGACATACTTTGGGAGCCGTGGGTGTTTCTGCTATTTCTGAAGTCATTACAGAAGCCCATGTTTGTCAGGTCTAGTTAAGATGACAGCTTCAGGTCAAAGAAGTGCTGGCATGTGCTAGATGCCTTCCCTATGGACAACTGAAAAGTCAGGTCATATACAAAATGACAGTACCCCCAGTGACTGCCTCCAGTAGCTGAGGTCACCTTTGAAGCATCTGCAATATCTCTGGTGCCACCTGGTCTGGGTCCTTTTACTTACCTTTTGACAATTTTTGACCAGGAGAATGTAGAATAAAAGTGGTTTTTAAAAACCAACAAAACATGGTGGCTTTCCGTGAGGGAATGAGGTATGTCTGATTAACATCCTGTGGAGGAAAGCATCAACACCCTGATGAGAATTTGTAGTTGTGCGAAGTGTGGTTTATACCAGACAAATAAATGTAAAGGCCAGTCCTACTTACTACCCAGCAATTATAGTAGTAAACGAGACGTCTTCAAACAAAATGAGCTAAGCATCAAAATGTGAACCTAAATCCTACTTCATTTTGGATCTAAGCTAATGTAAAGGAAGGAAAAATTTGATGGGACTAAGCCAGGCGGGGTGCATAGCAAGGTGACAGAACTTTTCCCTCTTCCTTTCCCTACTAGTTTGTAGGTTGACAGACTTCAAAAGATTTAGAAGCCCTAGGAAAAGAGAACTCTGCATTAGTTTTCAGTTGCTTCAATACAAGTTAAACCTAGACCTCTGTACTGCCTTTTAGGTAAGGAAGAATGACCTTTAGATGGGGTCAAAGGTTAATCTGGCAAAAGCAGAAGAAAATAGTTATCTGAAATTAGCTGAGGCCTGGTGTAGAAAGGCGACAGAAACTTGCCTGGAGTATAGGCACTAAGAAGGATGAAAAGTCTAAAATTAGAAAATACCCGTGGCTCAATTACCAAAAAAATGGAAAGAAAATAAAGGAAATAAATATTCCAGGGGCCATGTGTGTTCCTAGAATTCAAGAACAATATTAATATTTTTGAAGAAAATACTTTTTATTCTGAGTTATCTTCAGAAAAAAAAATCATCTGAATGCAGCTTCCTGAGTATATATTCCTGGAGGAAATGAGAATGGACTTCCTGCCCATATGAGGTAAGATTAGACTCAATATCTCAGCCTAATTCCCTCCTAAAAAGTAGCTACAAAAGTTCAGGGCCGAGAGTTTCACTAAGATTCCAGAACCTCCGGTGCCCTCACTACCAGGGAAACTTCTCAGTTGATGGGTAGAGTCACTTCTAAGAGAAACAGGAATGTTTCCTAAGCAGCTTCACCTGCAGAATCCGAAGGTCCTAAACCTACCCAGGGCAACTGACAACTTGTGGCTCTATCCTAGTCCAGAAGGTTCTCATACCGGGAAGGGGCAAGAGGACCCCCCCCCCCAAAAAAAAACTGAAGGGGTGAATCCTGTGGAAAGCGTGGCCGTAACACGGTCTGTCCATGCTCGCCATGGCTAATGGAGGGTACGGGGAGCGTCATGCACCATTTCAAACAAGTCTTACAACAGAAGCAGTGGTTACCTCTTCTTCCTTCCAAACCCACAGTTTATTGACAGGTACATTCACTGCTGGGGCCAGTGAACAGATACACCGAAATAGCAAACGCAAGGTTACATCCTTCAGCTAATACCCCTGCCCCTCCCCCAGCCCCAGCAACACCAATGTTGTTAGTCTTTTAATAATAATAAATATTTCTTGACTCCAGCTTTTTCCAGGGCATGCCCATAAGCTTTAATATCTATAAAGAAGGGAAGGGTGGTGGAAAAGAAAGCAAAACTATTTCCTTGAAATACCAGTTAAATAGCTTGAACATGTGAAGGTACGGTGATTTCCCAGACAATCATGTCTGTTGCTTGGGCTCACCCTTAGCTCAACGGTGTGGGCTGGTTTCTCTTAAGAAGTGAGTGACACACCAACATTCCATGAAGTAACTTTACAGCAAACACCCAGGTGCACAGACTCAGGAAACAGCGGAGATATTGAGAACTTTAAAGTTGTTAACCCACGGGAAAAAGGCAGATCATTCCATGGGGAAGTAACAATACAGGTATTATATTTTATTTCACATTTTATTAGTAGACAGATGTGCAGAAAAGACAAAAATAAACTACTACTGGGGAGGACAACACAAAATGCATCAGTTAATCCTTTCTGGTAAATCATAATACTGAAGAAAAAAGGAAAACATCTAGAATTTTAGCTATGAAAATTACTAAGAAATCTAGTGCATCCTGCTGGTTTCAGAACAGTTGAAAGTTGCATCTGAATCTTGTTTTAATAATAAATGTAAACCTTGTTCATCAGGATAGGAAGGAAGGTGGGGTAAGAAAAGCAAGAATGTTTTTAGTTATGGTAAACTTTTCCCCCTCAGTTTCTTAGATACTTTTATAGCCTTACTTTGCTTGTGTGTCTCCAAAACAACAGAAACCAGCAAGTAAACAAGTAAATGACACTTGGGTGTAACAGAGAGGAAATGATTAGTCAAATGGGGGGAAAACTGGAAATGTTTTTAAAATAAAGCAGAGGGGCAGGGGGACCAACCAAAGAATCATGATAATGCATCTTCTACCACCAAGCCTGAATATACAAGTCACTGGCGATCATAAAGTAAGGTCTCTCATAGGACACAGGGAAGCAGATTCTGAACGATGCAGTGTCCTCATTTCAAACCAAGCCATTGGCACAGTTACTGTCACAATGATCTGGCCTGAACCTCTGGCCCTTGAATCGCCTCCCCTTAACCTCCACAAAAGGGAAATAGGAAAAATGAACCACACTTGGCCACTTCCCCACAGGCAGCATAGGCTGCCACCAATGCCGGTTACATTAATTAGACATTCTCAAGAGAGAAGTCCCTGGGATGTATACACTATGTTCAGAGTCAGACTGTCTTATGAATGCCTATGGTTTTTTAAAAGCTATTACACCCCAGGTATGTTTCTTGAACACAATCTTAGTAGTAGTAGCCATACACTCAGTAAGTAACACACCAAAAGGTTAAGCCAGAAGCTCCACCTACATTCTCTACCTTCCATCTTTGGCTCCCTGAGTCAACATGCAACAGAGGCTGATAGATCTTAGGAAGATGGATACAGCCTCAGCTGGGGCTCAGCAGCAACTCTGAAATAAAAAGGAGCCAAGACTGGCTTGTAGGAGATTTCTCAGCAGCGAGGGATATGAAACCCCTAGGGATCTATCAGAAATAATCAAACTGGGCAACTTTTGCCTCTTGGCTGCTGGGCACTGGAGGATGTCACAGGGACAGGTTAAGATAAATGAAGGGTCCCTGAAGTCTATAACAAGGGAGTTAAAAGCCCAGGCATTAGAAGGATGTTTAGTGAGGGGTGGCTAGCAGCAAGTGCTGGCACCAGGGCCCAGCAAATTCTCAATTTCTGTTTAAAAAGAACGTGTCCCCAACTCACTCCCCCTGGAGACAGAACCAGCACCTTGCTGGTTTTAGGACCAAAGATGATTAGCCCAGGGCGAGGCAAAAAAGCAAGAAATTGAAGAGCTAATGAAAACCCTGAGATCAGAAAGGAAGGGAAGTTAAGTAAGAGTGCATTATTAACTCTTAATCCCTAGCCACTGCAGGATCCCTGGGATGCAGCTAGGATTTTCTTACTGAAGAACATTCCAAAAGGGTAGTGCCAAGTAAAAGAACTAATGAAGCCAATGCATCCAAGACAGGACTCCGGGCAGCGCCCCCTTTATTCCCTTCACTTAGTGTGTGAAACCCTTAACATTCTAGGGGCCTCTTCACTGCTTTCCCCTTTCCCTGCTATGGAAGGAAAACTCTCAACTTCTGGAAGCCCCAGGAGTCAGAGGCTGCCAGGACCTGACCTGCTGATTTTAAGCAAGACACAAGTGAGGCCTGGAAGAATTCAAAGCAGTGATTTCCAGAACAAAGTTTATCAAGGGAACTCCCCTTAAGGAGAGAAGGGAACTCTGTGGGTGGTGTTTCAAGTGAGACCCAGAGTCCGCGTGGCTCATCTCCGGCCTGCAGTTAAGTGAGGCCTTCCCTCCCAGGGCCACCCTCTCCCTCCGGGCCTCTGGAGCCATCCAGCCAGGCCACCATCAGTGCAGGACTTGTACTATAACAAAGGAGATTTAACAAGAAGAAAATGTATCAGTTCAGATTACATTCAATGAAGAAAGCAGTAACAGGTCACTACTCACTCACATCCACATTTATCACTATAGGGTGTAGTAGCTTAATGAAAATACCAAAACCAGAACACTGGACATGCTCCTGGGACTAATACTGGCTGAATAACACCGGCTGCTTTAAAAGACCCAACACAGACCCACCAGGCAGCGTCAGATTGTTCCCTGTGGGGAAGGACTTGTTTTAAATCCACTGAAAACTATTTCCCCTCCTGGGGGTGACCATCACAATAGTTCTCTTCCCCCAGCAGCATCTTCACAAATGGCATAGTGATTTTTTTTAACCCTTCCTTCTCACCACCAAAAAAATCCCACAAAAAAAAACCCCTGCCTTAAAAAATAAATAGCAACCAAGTGCTCAGTTCTATGTAAAGTATGAATATTTATTCAGGCATTAGATCCCAACCAATTTTTTTAAAAATCTGATTTTTCTCTCCACCCCAGTATAGCTGAGGTCTGTATTAAGATTGTTTCAGAGAGGCTGAAAAGTGGTGCCGTGCCTTTCAGTAACACATCTCCTCAAGCTCAGCACACAGCTGCTTATCCCATCTGCCTCACACCTTAAAAAAAAGGAGAAAACAAAATTCACCACCACAAGGTTAAATGCAATGTGCACACGCTATTGTCATAAAAGGAGCAGCCAGAGCCTTGGCAAGTTTGCTTCTTTTTTTTTTAAAGGTTTGTGGGGTTGTTTTTTTGTTTTGTTTCCGGTTTTCTTTTGCTACCCAGTATACGCAGCACTCGTGAACTCCCAAAGACCCAACTTCTTGTGGGTTCCCAGCTTTAAATACATTAAACGTCTTGATGAGAGACTGTATTTAATTCTTCAAGAATCTAAACACAGACCAAATGTGTTTCTCTGTGAACACTTTGTAGAGATGAAGTGAGAAGGGAGTTTCGGGTTTTGTTTTAAAAAAGGAATCGTAATACAGTGATGGAAGGATAAAGAATGCAAGAACTGACACGTTCTGTGAGGGTTAACTTCCTCTCCAGTGAGAGGTCCATAGAAAGGAGCAAACAGATCCACACAACAGGAGACAGCAGCAGACACACTTGTTTTCCCCACCCCCTGGGCATGGTTTTTGCCACTGAACTTCTGAGTTACCACTGCTCCCTTTGGCCTGAGATGGCTGGGCAGTACAGGGGGCACAGAGGGGGCAGGTCACGACTCCTCGTTCCCAGAATCATCATCATCGTAACAGTCGGCATCTTCTTCCTCCTCATCTTCATCATCAATGTCATCGTCGTACAAGTCGTCATAAAGTAAATCCGAACTGTTGTCATTGGAAGGCACTTTAGTTTTGATGCAATATTCAGCCAGTGTAGTGGGGACCTTCACTCCATCCTTTTCTGCTTCAGCCTTAGTAGCCAAAACTTGTTTCCTAAAAGGAAGAGAACAGATAAGTAGTCCATGTTGGGTCTATCTCTGCCTTCCATTCCCCCAAGAACAAGAGGGCCAAGTTCCCACCCCATGGTGCTTCCATAGGCTCCAACCAGCAGATCAAATCAGCACGGAAGGCCCCTCTGCCACCGCCAAACCTACTTATTTCCCCAATGTATGCATTATGAGCTCAGCACCTGGCACAGAGCAGGCACATAAAAAAATTTCTCTTGAACTTAAGTAGGCTTAGTTTAGCAAGAGTGAAGACTAGATTTAAGACACTCTTTTATAAAGGAAAACTCAAGAGTTCCTTTTACTTCTCTGAAACTCTAAGGAGGATTTATTATACCCTGAGCAGTTTTTCAAACAAAATCATTTTCAGAGATGAAAATCAAAGGAATTGTTACAATCTGAGTCAACTAAGGGCCGGGGAAAAACCTATGACAGAGAACTAACTGGCTTAGAGACAAGAAAAAGAACATGGGCAAATAGGCATACCTCTAGGTAAAGAAATACAGAATGAGGGTCCCCAGGGAGCAATAAGGCCAGAATAAGAGCACTAAGTGTTTGGACAAGATTAAACTTTTCTGAGAGTAAAACATCAAGGTGACAGGGACAAACTACTGAGAGATCTTTTGATGTGAGGGCACAGGAAAGTAGCAGATGAGCTTCAACATCGCTAAGTATAAATTATACATTTAAGGAAAGAAATAATGGGAGTATTCTTACAGGATGATGGACTCCAAGCTATCATAGGCCCCTAGAAAGGGACCCAAGTCTTTCAGGGGTTCCTTATTCCTCACCTACAGAATAAGGTCCAAATACCTTTATCTGGCATTCAAGATCCTTCAAAATCTGGCACATTAACCACCTAATCAGTACTCCATTAAATAAATGAAACTGCTTTTCCTGCCAATGTCACCTATTCGTTATTTATTGAACACAGGGTATACAGCTACCTCCTCCACATCTCTGATCATGTTGTCTCCTCCCCTACCCCCCATCAGAAATACTGTTCCTGATCATCTAAGTCTTGCCTTTTTTTCCTTCCTGGCCCAGATCACATCCCACCTCTTTTTGGAATATATGTGGACTGCCCTTTCCCTCAGGAATTATTCTCTTCTCTGAATTCCTGTAGCATTTGTAGTGTAGAGCAGGAATCTTAAATAAGGTAGGGGCTTATTTGCAGCCTATCCCATTGGGTTTTTTTTCTATATATAGACATCCTATATCTCCATCAACCAAACTGTGAGAATTCAAAGGGCAAAAAATTTGTTGTGCTTAGTCAATGTTTGCTGCTGGTAATGAGAGTGAGCTGTGGTTTATTACCTCCTCCAAGTAATAAGATACGGTAATGCCACACAAAAACTAAGCCGCTAGCATTAGCCCACCCTTGTAGAAAATGATGGTGCAAAGTTACTTGGAAAAGTGACACTTCTTGCTACTGCCCCTCAAGTATAAGGAAAACTAAAGTAGGGCCAGCTAGTACAGGCTGAGCTAACTAGTAGTGGGTTCTTAGGTCTTCAAAGTTGAAGACTTCGAGAAAATACAACTGAAGTTTATGAAATTGTTAAATTTACAAATACAGTGAATAGCTTTACTCTGCAAATTCTAGAATATAAATACAACAGAATATCCCTGAAGTTTTGAAAAACTTGAATCGCATAATTTTAAAACTGGAAGGAAGAGATCATTCAGTAACAGCTCTCCTATTTTACAGGGGAGGTAATTGATTTGGACAAGGTTACATTAATTAGTGGCAGAGCTAGGACATTAAAGTCCCAGTCTCCTGATTCCCAGGCCTGAGTTCTTTTTCATTATGCCACGAAAGAAATATACAAAAAGGAGAACATTTATTCAACTCATTACCCCCAAAGAATTTGTTCAGAACAGGCTGAGAATAAAAATATACATATTTTATTTTTTTGGAGAGGGGAAGACAGGGCAATTGGGGTTAAGTGACTTGCCCAAGGTCACACAGCTAGTAAGTGTTAAGTGTCTGAGTTCACATTTGAACTCAGGTCCTCCTGACTCCAGGACCAGCGCTCTATTCACTGTGCCACCTAGCTGCCCCCAAAATATACATATTTTAAAGGTTTCGATATGATTGTAACCCTTTCATGTGTGCTTCTGGTACCTCTTTCACAGAGGATTAGGATGGATGGACAATAGCTCTGAAATTTTTTGCTTATATATTCTCTGATGTTTTAGATTACTTCATTATTTTAAAAACAAACAGGTATTAAGGAATGAATCCTCAATTGTTATTCTGGAACACCATTTTTTTTTCTTTTTATAAATAAAGGAATGAAGATACTGAAAATCTGCTAAAGCATAGATTCAAGTATGCAAACAGATCAATTGCTAAAGGAGATAAAAGTAAAGTCAGTTATTTAAGCACTAGGGGAGGCAATGAAAAAGGAATAAAATTTCCAAGAGCTCTCCAATGAGTGAGTGTAAGACTTCTGCAGCGAGAATTAAAATGTAATTCATTTAATCTTCTAACACTGGATTAAGCAAGCACCAGGCCTGGAGTTAGGAAACCTGAGTTCAAATCCAACCTCAGACAGTCATATACTTGTGGCCTGGGAAAGTCACTTAACCTGCTTCGTCTCAATTTCTTCTTCTGTCCCATCAGAACAATAACAACAGCACCCATCTCCCCGTGCTGCTGTGAGGACCAGAGACAATGACTATATTATAAAGTACTTAGTACTGTGCCACCCAGTAGGCACATATTATAAATGTGAGTTGTTACCAACATCATCATCATCATCAGACTCCAGTCTAATGTACACTATCCATATCCTCAAGTTCATGATACTCAAGGGGAAATCCTTGTTAAGCGTCCAGTCCTCTGACTAATTTGAGCCTTGAATCAAAGAGAGCACAATAATAACACAAAAGTATGATCTTACCTAATGATTTCAGCATATTCTTTATCTTTTCCTTTACTGTCCCTCCATTTCCTGAACATAACTGAAGCATCCACATTGGCTGGAGAGAAAGTGTTGGGCTCATTAAGCAGTGAGATTACACTCAACAAGATAGTCCTAGAAATATGAAAGAATGATCAGTCATAACTATTCATAAAATTAATGTTGATATTTGACAAATGTTTAAAATCCAGGAAAATATGATTAAATCTTTTCTTTTTCACCCTCCAAAGGATGAGCTAGTACAATTTGATTTGGGGCTCAGATTATCACGAAGAATTCCAGACCATAGAAATCCAGTTAAATAATTCCTATTCAATGTAAAGGTTAACTTGCCAAAAATAAATTAACCCATAGGAACAGATCCCTTTCCCACCCCACCTCCCAACAGGCAGACAGAGAGAAAGTGGTAACAATGAATCCAGTGTGAAAATGCAAGTCAAGATTCAGGTTCTAGCTACAGTTTGTGTTATTAATATTGATACAATCTACTGCTCAACCTTGAAGAGGCAAATTTTGCAAAAACCAGAAAAAAAATCCATGAAAATTTCAAATTAAATAACAATCGGTTTGGAAAGTTAACAGAATCAAATATTTTGTATGAGGAAATGCAGAATTTCTTTCACTGGGTAAAGTGATTGAAATTCTGAAGAAGAAGGTAATAAAAAGGGCAAAACAATGAGTGGGTTGAGAAGAAAGGTCCAGAGAAGTCAGAACACAGTCCTTATTAACTGAGATTAGCCGCAGCTACTATCCAGTTTACTCTAAATATCCCTAATCTAATCTATTAGCTTCAACTCCTCACCCTAAAAGGCCTTTTCAAGAAGCAGCAAATATTAAACAGACCTGCCTAAATTAATGTTAATAGAAAAAAATTATTGTTAAGAGACTGGTAATATTAAGAGAAAGAAGGGAAGGGCAAGAATAAAGCACACACTAGTCCGTCCCAGAACAAAGAGGGCTGACCTGACCACCTTTAAGCGACAAGGAAATAGCGATCTCCAGGAGTATGGCCACTTCTAAGGATTAGACTCTAAACTAAGCCCTCCGGTTAAGTCTAACACCATGAGGAAAAGATAGTCCCAGCTCCATTCGCTCCCCTAATATTTACAGCGTGTTTGGTCTCTCACGGTGGAAAAAGAATAACAAACTTTTTTTGTCTGTGGTGTCTAATCAGACTGGTAAAAGTCAATAAAAGCCTAGCTCTGTTTGCTTCTACCTGCCTACTATTCAAAAAGGGGCAACAAGCTCATAAGGGGCGTGGACTGATGCATCATCACTCATGTGGAAGATAGAAATAAAAAGAAACATTCAAGATCACTCATGAGAGTAAAGACTGGGGAAAAAAACCAGGAAAATGATTTTTTAGAACTCAGAAACAAAACCGATTCAATCTGCAGAGAAAGCAGTCTTGATTATAAAATTAACTAACCATTAATGAAATTATACACCTGACTGGGACCTATGTTCCAACAAGAAAGATAATGGCAGGGGCGGCTGGGCGGTGCAGTGAATAGAGCACCAGCCCTAGAGTCAGGAGAACCTAAATCCAAATCTAGCCTCACACACTTGACACACTAGCTGTGTGACCTTGGGCAAGTCACTTCACCCCAAATACCATGCAAGATTAAAAAAAAAAAGATCACAATGATAATGATGAACATGAGGACACCTGGGTTTCCATCTGGGCTCCTCTACACTGGTGAGGGGTGGGGGGGCGAGTGAAACTTCTCAGAACTTCCCTCCCCCTTCCCTCACTCCTTTTTATGCTGTTAATCAGCACGCAAGCCCTTTCAGGAGGTTTTCCAAACTCCTGCCTCTGTGGGCCCGTCTTCCCTTTCCCTTGCTGTCCATCAGCCTTCTTGATGGGCTCCTCTGTTGTTTACCGTTGGGGAAAATGTTCAGGCTGAGCTTTGAGCACCCCTCCCCAACCAATGGGAGAAGGGACCCCATTAGGGTGCAAATTCTTGTTCTGCCTTTTGTAAAGTGCCTCTATCTCAAGATCGGTCACAGGGAAGACTGCCCTCTTCACCCGGGGAAGAGAGTAAATTTCTGTTCCTATCCTAAGAGATCTCCGTGTTCTTGATTAAATTTTAAATTTTTTTTTTTAAGCAATCGGGGTTAAGTAACTTGCTCAAGGTTACACGGCCAGTTATTTCTGGGTGTGGTGCTGAGTGTCTGAGCCCGGGATTCGATCTCCAGGTCTTCTCAACACTGGAGCCGGTGCTCTTACTTGCTGTGCTACCTGGCCGCCCCTCTTGATTAAATTTTAGATGAGATTTTTCATCACACACACTGGCTATATGACCATGGACAAGTCTAACTCCTCTAAGCTTCTAATGTTGTGCCGAAAAGGAGTGAGACAAAAGTTCCCAAAAGTAAAATTTGGAAGTGGATTTTATTATGGTGGGACTGCCAGGTCATGCCCAGATCAGACAGTGCTCTTCAGGGGCAATATGTTGGCTTTTTAAAGGGATTCCATGCAAGCAGAAACTTGCAGAGGCCAAGAACAGTGATTCACCTCTGTGCAGGTGTGCGGACTGGGGAAGGGCCCACATCTTTCAGGGAGGATGGAACTGACCTGGCAGTCTGCTCACTTCCCTGAAGGACGGCCGAGGTTGGGGGATGGCCGAGGTTGGGGGATGGGGAAAACCAGGCACTACACTGCCCCCTCAATCAATAGAGGGTAAAAATATTTCTACTACATATTTCAAAAGGTTGTTGTGGGAAAGGTTTTTGTAAACCTTAATGTAAGTAATATATTAAGTTAGTATTTGGATATGACACGTGAGCAAACACCTAATGAATCCCCTTCACTTTAGCATCACGTTATTCTTTAGTGTAAGAAAATTGAAGGAAGCTTTCCCAGCCACTAAAGGAAGAAAAATCTAGTCCAATGGCCAACAAGAAAATGCAATAAAATTATATTGATCTTACGAATATCTCAACAAATTAGCATAACATTTATCTACTTAACTACTTTTAGACTGGTTCCCGTCACAATACAGACAACTTGGCAGCTAATAAACTACACGTACTCGGGTATCAGCTCAATGAAGGCAAAGACCCTATCTTAGTCTTTGCTATGACTTCTGTACAGTATGTTACATGGTGTAAAACTGTTTCATAAATATTTGTTGAAACTAACTAAAAGAAGCAAAGAAGAAGCTCCTTCCAGAACCCTTAAGATTACAAATTCATTGGTCACCTGTGATGGCTTTACCTTCTACTTTAACATAAGGAAACAGAGGACTGCTGGAGGTACTTTGGGGGAAGTGGGGTAGAGGTAATATGAGGTATAGGATGCAGGAAAAAGTCACCCACCAGAAAAATCATAGTAGATTGAGGACCTCCATATCCAACAGAAGGATAATGCCTTGAAAACTCCCCAGGGATGATTATGGTCACCTTAAATGGGAAATCCAAAGATAATACTGTTGCAACTACAACTTAAATTGAGAAACACTTAAGTCTTTGGGAAGATAAAGCAGTTCATAGAGTTTCCAAAGAATAGAACTAGGAATTGGACTTATTATTTAATTGGGATTTAATTTAATCCCTCAATCCTAGTAAGGAAGCTCCCTCTACCAATGTAGATCACGTCTTCTCTGCAACTTAAAGAGTGACTTCCCAGGACCATAGAGGCAAAATGCTTATGAGTTAGGACTTGAACCCAGACCCGCTCTTTGTATACTACACTACACAACTTCTTGTCCACAGAAGAAAAGGAAAAAGCACATAGAGCTTTAGGAGAGTTGATCTCAAAGACCAACCAATAATTGCACCAAACTTTATTAATCCTACTTCCACCTCATGTTTCCTTTTTTCTACTCTTAAAGTCACAACTCTAGTTCAGATCTTCATCAACTGTTCCCCTGAACTACTACAACAACCTCCGAATTGGTTTTCCTGCTTCAGATTTCCACTCTTTCCAATCCAACACAGCTGCCTAAGTAATATTCTTCAAGTATAGGAGTAATTAGGTCATTTGCCTGCTCAAGAAACTCCAATGATTCCCTATCTCTTGTTTTTGTTGTTGAGTCATTTCAGTCATGTCCTACTCTTCATAACCCCATTTGGGTTTGTCTGTCTGTTTATTTATTAGCAAAGATACAAGCAAGGTTTGCTGTTTCCTTCTCCAGTTCAATTCACAGATGAGGAAACGGAAGTAAACGAGTTAAGTGACTTTGCAAGTGTCTGAGGCTGAATCTGAACTCACCTAGCTGCCCATGCTATTAGCTCTAAGATTAAATACATACTCCTATTGACATATTTGCCCCTCGAAATCTGAATCTAATCTATTTCTTTAGGCTCCTAATAACACAATTTCCCCTCATGCACTCTACAATTCTACAAAAAGAGCATTCAGTTCAATTGTCTGTCCCTGCCTTTGCACAGACTGTCCCTTGTTTCTGGAATGTACATCCTCCTCACCTTCACTTCTTAGCATCTCTAAGTTTCCTTCAGGGCTCAGCTTAAACACCGCTTTGTACATGAAACTCAAGTTGATTCGCCCACCTCTCAAACATTCTCTTGTATTTGCTTTGTATATACTTGAGTATATGCATGTTGCTTTTCATAACAGAGTATAAACTCCCTGAAGACCACTTCACTTTTGACTTTGTATGCCTAATACCTATGGCCAGAGGCCCAGGAAAAGAGAAATTTAAGGCAGGGGATTGTCCAGCAGAGTCTTGGGTATGCCATTAAGTCAGCATACAGGTCAGAAACAGTTTCAACCTGAAATTGAGGAGTAAGGAGCTAGAGACAAGAGTACAACCCTGAAACTATGATAACTAATATAGTCATCCAAAGAATTAGGCTTTAAGGAAAAACAACGTCACCTTAGGGGGTAAAATGGGAAAATGTCTGAGAGTTGTTGAATAATGTTTCAAGTTAAGAACAATGCCTTGCAAAAAAGATGGGGGCTGGGGTCTTGTATGTCATCAATGCAGGAAATTCACAGTGTAGAAACTCCTTCCACAAATGTAACTACAATTATCTTTAGCTTGTAGTCTGAGAGTTGCTTTGGGTCACTTAAGAGGTAAAGTTTCTTGCCTTCTAACCAAAGAACCATCTAGGTCAATTCTATTCAATAAACATTTATTAAATGCCTGCTATGTGCCAGGTGATGTACTTAAGCATGGGAGATAAAAAAATGCTGCCCTCAAGGAGTTTACAATCTAATGTGATGGGGGGGGAGGGGAGGGAGGCGCACAATAGGTGGTGCAGGGACTCTGATGAGCAGAGGCCTGCTGTGGTCAGTCTGGAAGGAATTCACAAGTCCCATGCAATCGCTGAAGTCAGGATTGTAAAACTGTATTGTTACGCTTTACAGTGGGCAAGACTAAGATTCTTAGGGAACCTGCAAACTTAAAGAAGCTACAGGTACAGTTTTTAAAGACTCACAACAGTAAATCAGATGTCAATTATGCTAACTAGGTGAGTAAGGGTGGGATTAGGGAGGAGTTAAGGAGTGGTCAGTGCTTAAAGGAACATGCACTTTTATTATCAACTGCCCAGGCATATTGCCCAGAATTCACTGGGAAATAGCCCGGGGGAGGTGGGGAGGCTACCTGGAGGTGTGGTTTTAGGCTTGAAACGTCACTAAGTCAGCTAGTGGTCAGCTGACTGAGAAGTGCTCTGCCACCCATCAGTGTCATGTTTGACAAGATGGATGTTGGGAACCAAGGCTAACAGAGACTCAGTATGTGGATAATTGGCTGAGGAGTTAACCTGCAGATAGTGCATTGAAGGACTCATGGGTCCAGCTGGCCACTGTACTAGGGGGAGATAACATCTGCCTAAGCTAGAAGGTTTATAGATGGTTTAGTGAAGGATTCATAGGTGCAGCTCATTATGGTTCCAAGCAGAGATAAACAGTTCATGAATTGTTGCTGGGCAGAGTGCTGGCAGGGGAAGGGGCAGAGTTAGTGCTCTGAGGCTGGGGAGCGGAAGGTGATTTTGCAAACTGGTTTTACAAACTGGTATCACAGACTGATGTTACAGATACCCCATCAAGAGGAGAGACAAGATGCAAACAAATATAGACATTATTTTGGTTGGTGACCTTCATTCTCAAAGAGGACCAAAATGACATCACTATGGTTGTTGTCAAGGTAAATACAGTGTGTCTGACTATGGCTGCTCAGACCAATATGAGCTCAGAAGGCTTTACCAGAGGTAGGGCACAAATAATTCATATGAACATTTGGAGTTGGCAATATAAATAAATAAATGAATTAATATCTGAAAAAGAGAAAGCACGAAAGAACTAAGAGTTGGAAAGGATTTTCCGGTAGATGGGTAAATTTAAGTTGGGACTTAAAGAAAGCCAGAGAGGTCAGTAGTCAGAGCAGAAGATGAAAGCATTCTAGGTATGGGAGAAAACATCCAGATCTAAGAGATAGAATGTTTCATTCCCGGAAGAGCCAGGAGGCCTGTGTCACTAGATCAAGAGTAGGTGTGGGAGAGCAAAGTGTTAGAAGACTAGAAAAGTCAATGGGGGCTATGTTAACGAAAGGCTCTAAATGGCCCATAGAGCATTTTGTATTTGCTCCTGAAGGTAATAGAAGGCCCTTAGAGTTTACTGAGCAAAAGGGTAATGTGATTAGACTTGTGTTTCAGGAAAAAACACTTCAATGGCAGAATGGAGAAGAGATCAGAGTGGATAGAGACCTGAGGCAGACAAACCCACAAAAAAGCTATCATGGTGAAATTGAAAGGCTTTGGCGATAGTTTTCGATATGGGGGGGGGTGGGAAAGAATGAAAAATCCAGGATGACTACTAGATTGTAAGCCTGAG
Source organism: Petaurus breviceps papuanus (assembly GCF_028583685.1). NCBI lineage: Eukaryota > Metazoa > Chordata > Mammalia > Diprotodontia > Petauridae > Petaurus > Petaurus breviceps. Next base: position 17,147,826 of record NW_027185791.1, on the reverse strand, counting down.
GATCTGGGAGGTGGGTGTTGCACAGAGTAACAGGGAAGTTAGACAGAGGAAAGGATTTAGGCGAAAAGATAATGAGGTCTGCTTTGGATATATCCTGTTTAAGATGCCTACTGGACATCCAGTTCAAGTTGATTGAAAGGCAAATGGAGATGCAAATTTGAGGTCACCCAAGGGTTTAGAGCAAGAAAAGTAAAATCATCAGCACAGAAATGGTAATTAAATCCCTGAGAGCTTATGAGATATCCCAAGTGAAGTTGTATAGAGAGAGAAGAGAAAAACCAGGATATCAAAATGTGCTATCTTTCACTTGAGACATAAAACTTTGAATGAATTAATCCATAGTACTAATACAAAATCATGTATTTATGACATACTTATTTTTTATAAAATTGATACTCCCAATTCCTTTAAATTTTGTCAAAACATTCCAAGTCCCTGAAAATGTTTCATTTCATATGTTTTTTGAGTGTGTATGTGAGTGAGTGTATACATATGTATGTATAGAACTCCTGCAATTGAAATCATGGGAAGAGGGGAGTGGAGTCAAGATGGCGGAGTAGAAACAGGACCTCTGAGCAGCTCCGGCTTCCACCTTCCCTAATTCATGTAAAAGGGGACTCTGAATAAACTTTGGAACTACAGAACCCACAAAATGACACAGAGAACCTAACCTCCCGCTGAGGACAGCCCAGCAGGCCAGCAGGAATCGGCCAGCATAGCACCCTGGGAGCCAGCCACAGGGCGGGCCTGACCAACCACTGGCTTGAGGGACTTCATATCGCCAGCAGCTATGGTGGTTTGCAGAATTATCAACACATATATGCTAAGGACAAAGTGAGAGGTCAGTGCAGTGTGGACTTTGGAATCCAATAGTTAGGAGTGAGTCGGCTTTTGTCCCCGGGGGAGGGAAGCTGCTGAGTGCTGTGGTGCAGCGGCCATGAAGCAGCTTCAGCTCCTGGCCTGCAGAGTGTAGAGGGATCAAGCACCAGTCTGAGGGGTAATCACTCTTGCTTTAACCTGCTTGGATCTGGATTGCAGTCTAGGGTGGAGGCCTTGGGTTGTGTGACCAGCTTGCCAGAGCGTGTGGAGACCACAGAGAGGGTACCCATCTAATACCTCCGGCAGCTGAGAAAACCCCAGCATTTGGACAAAAGCTCCCCTGTATGATGGCAGAGTCTTACTGTGGCAAAAAGCCCAGGGGTCAAGTGACTGAGGGGCGACATGACCAGGCAAAGGAAACAAAGCAAACAGAAGAATCCAACATTAGACTCTTATTTTGGGGACAAAAAGGATCAAAGCATGGAGCAGGAGGAAGACAGTGAAGTCAGAACTCCTGCACAAAAGCTTCAAAGGAAAATACAAGCTGGTTACAGGCCATAGAGGACCTTAAAGAAGCAGATAACAGAAATGGAGGAAAAAATTAGGAAGAGAAATGAGAACAATGCAAGAAAATTATGAAATGAGAGTCAACAGTCTGACTGAGGAAAATAACACCTTAAAAAATAGACTAACTCAAATGGCAAAAGAGGCTCAAAAAGGCAATGAGGAGAAGAATGCCTTAAAAAGCTTAATTTGCCAGATGGAAAAAGAATCTCAAAAGCTCACTGATGAGAATCATTCCTTCAGAATTAGATTGGATCAAATGGAGGCTAATGACTTTATGAGAAATCAAGATGCTGTTAAACAGATCCAAACATATGAAAGAATAGAAGGCAATTGTGAAATATCTCATTGGAAAAACCACTGACCTGGAAAATAGATCCAGGAGAGATAATTTAAAAACTCTACTGGACTACCTGAAAGCCATGATCAAAGAAAGAACCTAAAAATCATCCTCCAAGAAATTCTCAAGGAAAACTGTCCTCATGTTTTAGAACCAGAGGGCAAAATAGAGGTTGAAAGAATTCACCAATCATCCCCTGAAAAAGATCCCAAAAAGAAAACTCCTAGGAATATTATAGCTAGGTTTCGAAATTCCCAGATCAAGGAGAGAATATTACAAGCAGCCAGGAAGAAACAATTTGAATATTGTGGAAACACAATCAGGATAACCCAGGATCTGGCAGCTTCTACACTGAGGGATCGAAGGGCTTGGAATATGATATTCCAGAGGGCAAAGGAGCTGGGATTAAAACCAAGAATCACCTACCCAGCAAAACTGATTATCATGTTTCAGGGGAAAATATGGTAATTCAGTGGAATAGAGAACTTTCAAGCATTCTTGATGAAAAAGGCTGAGTTGAACAGACAATTTGACATTCAGATACAAGAAGCAAGAGAAGCATGAGAAGCTAAAAATTAACAGAACAATACATCAAGCAAATTTTCCATGGTGCAATGCTCACCCTGAAAATTTTATAATTTATAATTCTCATCTGAATCTGGGGTCCAGCATATCCTTGGACATCACCAACTTCCTGAAAACTATAGAGAGGGTCAAATTTTCTCTGGGATTTCCTTCTGGAATTCAAGGATGGGAAGCTAGATAGCACAGTGAATAGAGTGCCAGGCCTGGAGTCAGGAAGGCTCATCTTCCTGAATTAAATTCTCGGCTCAGACACTTACTAGATGTGCAACACTGGGCAAGTCACCTGACACTGTTTACCTCAGTTTCCTCATCTGTAAAATGAGTTGGAGAAGGAAATGGCAAACCGCTCCACTATATTTGCCAAGAAAACTCCAAATGGGGTCACGAAATGTCAGACATGACTGAATAACTTGACAATAATTCAGTGATTCTATAACTGCTTGGATATACATGCTACTACTAGTATTACCCGGGCTTGCGTCCCCGAACAGTGTAAGGGCAGCAGCACTTTCTGGTAGATTACCTAATATTTTGATGTTCTTTCTTACATGTCTGCCTTTCCAGCTATAATGACAGTGGGTAGGAGAGAATTTTTGTTTGTTAAGCATGAAACATAAAAGAAAAACTCATGGTAATTTATGTAAAATTGACCTTAAGAGCTATTGTGTTTTTAAGATCAAAATAATTAGTATATATTACTTTAAAGTTTACTAAGTGTTTTCCACATATTATGTTACTTGTTCCTCACTCTAACACTATGGTACAGGCAATACAGTTATGATTATCTCTCTGTTTTACTAATGATGCAACTGAGGCCAGACACATTAGATAACTTTTCCATATAAGTAAAAGAAAAAAAAATTCTGAGATAATACTGTTTCCCCGATAATAAGACCTATCCCGAAAATAAGCCCTCCCCTTACTGTGTAAGATTCCTCTAAAATAAGCCCTCCCCAAAAAATAAGCCCTATTGAGATTGCTACTGTAGTGAAGGTGATCCCCTGCGCTACACGCTACATTACGGTACCCTCTGTATGCACCGTTCCCCTCCCCCCCCCGGATGAAATGCATGCCGCGCTCCGAGCTACATCCAATCAGAGCTGCAGCAGTGAGCGCGTCATCCTGTTCTTTATTGGATTCATTATTGAATAAAGGTACATTTTTTTGTTCACATTTACCTGTTTATTAAAATTGCTGTCAATGTTCATTAAAATAAGCCCTCCCCTGAAAATAAGCCCTCTGGTGTCTTTCTGTCCAAAACAATAATAAGGCAGTGTCTTATTATTGGGGAAACACGGGTATTTAAACCCAGCCTCTCCTGGGCCAAATTTCCATTTTTAGGAATGTCAACTTGAGTAACCTTAAGTGGTTCAGTAAAACACAGAGACAATAACAGGAATGATTCTTAAAATAATTGATTATTTTTTTAATCAGAATAAGTTTTAAATGCAAAAAAAAATTACAAACAAGAGAACAAAAAGCTGGATTTCTCTTCAATTAAATAGGACCTAGGAGGAATATTGAAAAACAGACTTAATGATTAATTGTACAAAATTGGTGAATGATTTGGATTTTCTGGTTTTCATTTTATTTTTCAGATTGTAATCAATTTTGTCTGCACATATTGACCAACATTAAGCTACCTATATGTAAACCTTTGAACATTCAAAATTGTCTAGGATCATTCTAAAACTGAATATGCTATTAGGTATCTTTAGCTCTAAGAATTATTCTACATAAAATATTTTTTGTTTTTCCTCAATGCTTTATTGTTTTATTAGACTTCAGTTGTGTTTTATCTGGTAAAAGTAAAATATGACTAAAAAGAGCACTTTTGATTGATAAATGAAAAAAAAGTCATGGGAAGTGGTACCACAGGCAAATTAAAAGGAGAAAGGACATAAATACCAAGTATATTAAAAGAAAAGTATAATCTGGATGGTGGCATTAAAAATTTACCTAAATAAGTAACAACAAAGTCCAGCCAAGGATTTATGCATGGGGACTGTATTTCATCACCTCTGGGTCCAGTTGCATGATTCATTCTCTATATTACTGATGGGGGGGCAAAAGGTTATACAGGGGCCCCAATCTGTGACCAGAGTCCTTGCTATTTAGTCTGGAGTGAATTCAGTAGGCCCAAGCAATCGAAGTCAGAATTGTAAAAGTTTATTATTACGCTTTACACCGGACAGGGACTCTTAGGAAACCTGCAAACTTAAAGAAGTCACAGGTATAGTTTTTAAGGAGTGATGACAGTAAATTAGGTGTCAATTATGCTAACTAGGTGACTAAGGGTGGGATTAGGGAGGAGTTAAGGAGTGGTCAGTGCTTAAAGGGACATCAACTGTGCAGGTGTATTGCCCATAATTCACTGGGAAATAGACCAAGGGGGGGCTACCTGGAGGTCTGGTTTTAGGCTTGAAATGTCACTAAGTCAGCTAGGGGTCAGGGTTGACTGAGAAGTGCTCTGCCACCCATCAGTGTCATGTTTGACAAGATGGATGTTGGGAACCAAGGGTAACAGAGACTCAGTATGTGTATAATTGGCTGAGGAGTTAACCTGCAGATAGTGCATTGAAGGACTCATGGGTCCAGCTGGCCACTGTACTAGGGGGAGATAACATCTGCCTAAGCTAGAAGGTTTATAGATGGTTTAGTGAAGGATTCATAGGTGCAGCTCATTATGGTTCCAAGCAGAGATAAACAGTTCATGGGTTGTTGCTGGGCAGAGTGCTGGCAGGGGAAGGGGCAGAGTTAGTGCTCTGAGGCAGGGGGTGTGTGTGTGGGAGGGGGGGAATGTGATATTACAGACTGATATTACAAACACAGATCCCAAGCACCCCATCAGTACCAGCTCTTGTAGTCCTACTCAGGCCCAGAAGGTTAAGGGTAAAAGGTCATCATTCTCAACTCTTAAGAGCTACATTTTTATGATCTAAATTTTCAATGAATGTTATATGAAGTTTATTGAACTTCCTTCTCCACTCAACTGGGTTTCCTCATCTCACCCAAGGGGGATGTGTATCTGCCACTCACAGACCTATTCCCCAATGTCCATCAGTAAGAAAGCTTTAACCTGCTTTTTTTTTCTGACCAAAGAAGGTACACACAATCCTTAAGCAACCAGACAAACTTGACAGTCCTCCAAACCTGGAAACTCAATATTTTTAGTGATTTGCTCTGTTTGGAAACCTAATTGGTTTTAGTCCTACTGCAATTCAGATTCCCTTAATTCAACCAAACCACCATCTCAGTCTCCTCCAGTAGCAGAGATTACAGGGATGTGCCACCATGACTCAACAAATATTTTTTTACAAATTAATATACAAGTGTAATTGCATACATAAAATTTTAAAACATTAAAATATATTAATACAGTCCAACAAAGGATGTATAACAATGGAGTAAATAAAAATCTATTTTAATTACATTCATTAAATAAAGCCTATCTGTTAGATGTGTTTTATAAGTCTTAAAAGTCCATTATGTCTGGGGTTGTTTTTTTTAATGTGGTAGGTCATGCACTACCTCCAGGTGATTTTTCTTTATGACCTTTCTCAATTCTTGGTACCAGGATCCATACTAAATTGCAGAAAATCAGTTGACTGTGACATTGACAACTAACAATTTCTCCATCACAGTAATAAAAATAGATTTCTATCTTACAGATAAAATTTTAAAGAAAAAAATCATCACACCAGTAAATCATAGAACTATTATTTACTTAGAAAATAAAAACTGTACATAAATATATAGGTTAAAAGGTAGCAAAACATTTACAAATCAAACAAATGGTTTAATTTAAGAGTTAAATTTGCCTACCATGGTGACTTAGGGCATTTCTCTCAATTCAAACACTCATTAAGAATTTAGGGGGCAGCTAGGTAGCGCAGTGAATAGAGCACTGGCCCTGGAGTCAGAAGGACCCGAGTTCAAATCCGGTCTCAGACACCTAACACAAAACTAGCCGTGTGACCTTGGGCAAGTCACTTAACCCCAATTGCCCTCCAAAAAGCCAAAAAAAATTTTTTTTAGCATAGTAGATAAAAAGTCATGCCAGGAGTAAGGAAGACTCATCTTACTGAATTCAAATATGGCCTTAGACAGTCACTGTATGACTCTACACAAATCACTTAACCCTGCTTGCTTCAGTTTCCTCATCTGTAAAATGGACTGGAAAAGGAAATGGTAAACCACTGCAATATTTTTGCCAGGAAAACTCCAAATGGAGTCACAAAAAGTCAGACATGACTGAAATGAACGAACAAAAAAAATAAATAAATAACCCCCCCCTCAATAATTCCTGCAATCTAGCTAAGATATCAGTAGAGGCAGAATTTAAAAACAGCAGCAAAACAACCCTCTAAGTAAATGTCCATATTGCACAGCCTATTGGTCTGTGAGATGAGGGTGTGATGATATCAAAGGGCAGACACTGAATTAGGTCTTAAAATAAATGCAGAAAGAAAAGAGGGAATTCCAGCAAAGGTACCCATAGGAGGATTATAAGGAGACTCCAAAAAATGTAGTATAGTATTCTGTGGCCCTAAGGAGCTCCACTGATTGCTGAAGGAATGAAGCTCAGTTAAAATCCTCTGATCAACTCCTTGCCTAACATCTCATCAAAGATTAATAGCTGCTGAAGTACTTCCACAAAAAAATATGATGAGAAACTGACATAAGTTTGGCAAAATTCATTTGTTAAGAATAAGAAGTTCAGATTTAGAACTGGAAAGGAACTCAGAGGCTAGCTAGTCCATCTTATTTTACAAAGGGAAATGAAGACCCACAGAAGCCTTTCACAAAATTACATGGGTACCAAGTATAAAAGTGGGATCCAAACCCATATCCTTTGACTCTAAATTCAGCATTATCTTTTACTGTACTACAGTGTCTTCATTAATTGCCTGCTTGACACTATCATTTCAAAGTAGTTTTGAACAACATTACTTTTACCAATCACTGGAATTATATGAATACATGCCACATCATGTTGACAGTAATAAACAACACTTTGAGTGGGATTTTCAAGATAATTGCATATTCACTAAATGATGTGGTCTAGACCAACACTTTCCAACTGAATGTGTACCCAAAGACCTCACCAGTGTTCAACAAACTGGGCAAACTGTGACTGCGATTATTCCATGTACTCTATGAACCCAAGCACATCACTCATCATCCCTAGATGATCTAACACTTCAGGTACTTCCTAATTCCACGTCCCTGTGTGAGTCACTGAGCCTCTCTATGCTTCCATTTTCTCATATGAACAGTTGGGGGGGGGGAGGGGCTGTCTGTGATAGTCTCTAGGGTCCCCACTAGCTTGGAAACTACAATCTTGTGATAGTTATCTCCTTCATTGTCATCATGTGCCTCCTTCCCACCATCCTCACTCCATCCTCCACCTATCAGCACAACATCAGCAAACGTGAAAAGAAGATTGTCTAGCAAACTAAGAGATTCACAGTTAGACTGGAAAAAAAGTAGGAAGCCCTGATTTAAAGCATACCTCAAGCTAACTGCATCATACAAGGACAGAATGGGGGGGAAATGTCCAAAAATATAAGCGGCATACAATGTCAAGAAAAGCAATCAGATCAGTCAAATAATCATCACTTTTTAGAAATGCCCACTGTGATGGTCCATGTGCAATCACAGCAAAGTAAAGTGGAAAGAACATGCTTGTACAAGATCAGTGGCTATTCCACTGCCCAGTTTCTCAGTCCTGAAGCCGTTTCCTAATTAGCTGGTCTCCCTGACTTCCATTATTCCCTCTTCCAATCCAAACCACATTCTACTGCCTTAATTATTTTTATCTTTCTTAGACAGCAGCAATTCAATTCAACATGAATTTATTAAGGACCTAAAAGGCACAAGGCCCTGTACTAGGGATACATCCAAGAACAAAACAGAGGAGATAATATTTGAGTTGGATAATTTATCAAAAGAAAATGTTTGCTGAAGATAACACCCAGAAAAAGATAGTTAAATATAGTTTAAAGTTTCAACTGACTGGGTTCCAAAACTAACATGAAAGAGGAAGTCTCCAAGTTTGTCACTGTAGGACAGGACAGTGTTTTCAAAGTATAATCTGGGGAACCCTCAGGCTCTCCAAGATCCTTTCAGGGGGTCCAAGAGTTCAAAACTATTTTCATAATAACACTAAGATGGTTTTTATTTATAATACTGCATACACACATTTATATTTATATATGTATATGTGTGTCTGTGTGTATGTATGTATGTATGTATGTGTGTGTGTCTGGGTATATACACACACAAGAAAAAACTCTTTGTGGTCATCAACAATTTTTTTTCTTTTCTTTTTTTTTTGCTTTTTGGAGGGCTGTTGGGGTTAAGTGACTTGTCCAAGGTCACACAGCTAGTGTGTGTGTGTGTGTGTGTGTGTGTGTGTGTGTGTTAAGTGTCTGAGGCCAAATCTGAACCCAGGTCCTCCTGACTCCAGGGCCGGTGCTCTATTCACTGGGCCACCTAGCCACCCCCATCAACAATTTTTAAGAATGTAAAATGTAAAGGGGTACTGAGGCCAAAAAGTTTGAGAACCTCTGATTTAGGATTATAGCTCTTCCTACTGTATTAGCAGTAAGCTCCTTGAGGCAAATGACTATTTTTCATCTTGTTCATTGTATCCTCAGCCACTAATACCTTGCACATAGTAGGTACTTAATAAGTTCATGTTGATTCAAACTGCCATGCCAAAAAGATTAAAAAAAATAATAATCTAATATTATCTTGAGCAAATTCTGCATTTTGAGAAAAAAAGACCTGGCTAACACTAATGGAAATGGCAATAAATAATCTGAGGTAATTACAGTCTTTGGAACTTGCTAACAAATTCCTTTTACAAGACTACATTATTAAGGAGCAGCCCAGGTGGCGCTATGAATAGAACACCAGCCCTAGAGTCAGGAAAACCTAAGTTCAAACCTGGCCTCAAACATTTAAGAGTTACTAGCTGTGTGACCTTGGGCAAGTCACTTAACCCCAATTGCCCTGCCTTCCCCTCCTCAAAAAAAAAACAAAAAATAATACATTATTATCAAAAGCTACTAACAATTTTAACTAGATATACTTCCAGTAAATAAATACTAGTATTCATTCCTAGAGACTGCATCAATGTAGATCCCTGTAATGTAAAATTCTTAGTGAATATGGGTATTCATCTTAATTTACACCCTAACAAAAACCAACAAATGGGATGATTAAAAGCAAAGAAAAGTGAAATACTTTATGAGGAAGTATCAAATAAAGTGGCATCATAGCTACTAGTAACCCCCAAAATATACAATATAGTTCCGGTTCCTCAAAACGCTTGAAACTTAGTGTGTTTGACCTAAATGAATTATATTAAACCCAATATGCTACAATATTTAATTCCATAGGTACTGATACTCTGCTTCTATCACTACAGAGTAGTCATAGTACTATCCATAGGTCTAAAGTTCTCACAATCAAAAAAAGGATCTCACATCTTTTCACAAAAGGAGAGGTAGTCTATCAACATCCTTGGCCTTAATTAAAATACACATGCACACAATACACATGCATGTGTACATACATATATCTATACTGTGTGTTGGTGTATGTATACATATGTGTATATACATGGTGTCAAATGGGGAGAAGTGTCTGTTGCTTATTGATACAAACATAAAAAGACTGCTGCCATTTTAACAAGTGCTGGAACAAAAATAGTCCCACATTTAAATGATATTGTTAACATTTACGGATGAAGGTATGATAAAAAATTAAAAAAAAAAATAATGCCAAATAGAAAATTTTTTATTACATTTTAATTAATCTCCTGAAAACTTATCAAAAGAAATGTTATAGAAGGTGACCAAATTCTACAGGATCATGAACAAAAAGTGAACACAAGAGAACCTAACAATTTAAACATTTCAGAGTAATACACATACATCCCACAAAATGCCTATGGGGCAAAGAAAACTGGAAAAACTTCCACCAAAAGGAGTCTCTTCATCTCCCTTTCCCTCCCTAAGGGGGTGGAAAAAAGGAGGTGCTTATTCATCTAGCCCATTACCTGACATTCTGAGTAGGGTTCCACCTCTCGGAAGGCAGTTCTCCACTCTGTGGGTCATCTACGGGAGGATGAAGAATAGAAATGCACACATCTCCATTCTACAAGACAAAAACCAGGACATTCAATGGATACCAAGAAAGAAGAACTCTGAAGGCACATTATTACACACATGCACACGCACACGCACGTATGTTCTCATAATCAGCTGTTTTTTCTTCCTACAAACTTTCCCTCCTTCTTAAAGGGCAAATACACTTTCTGCACACTTCTTATTTCACTTGAAGATTTGAAGTCAAGACAGTCATGGCAATTTCTCCCAAATATTCATACATAAATATTCATTTTGTCCAAATTCTGTTCATTCAATTACTTTCTAAGAGCAAACAAACAAACAAACAAACAAACACCATCACACAAGGAGCACCATTTTTCTCAAAAGCATTTGAAATTCAAGAGACACACATACCATGGAGTCAAGGAGCTGCAAATAATCTTGAGAACTCTGCTAGTCTTCATTCAGGCACTACTACAACCCTGCCTTCAAGTACTACTATACCTACACAGCACGGATAAGAAAGATAACAGTGGTAGTCTGTCCCAAGACTCAGAATCTGCTGATGAGATTTTTGTAGGCCTCCCTTGAGCAGTTTGACTTAAGTGCATCATTAAGAAATTCTTCTAACATAAATCCTTCTCCTCTGTTAAGTGAAAACAAGTCCTCTTATTCTCCCTGTTCATAAAAGTGCCACACTTAGAAGCTTTCCAAAAAGATGGAGTCTAACTACCACCACTGGAGAGCTAGCCCAGGAGCAGAAACATCGAAGTAACAGACCCCAGAATCCCTGGACTAGTCCACAACAGCGTTAGCTTAGAAAACACCAGAGGCTCCCATACCTGGACTTTTTAAAAGAATGATTTGCAGGAGCAGCATCTCCCCAGTCATCTACCACTGCAATCATCTGTGTTTTCATATTGCCGATATTCACACACACTCACAACCTGCATAAAACGCCCTGCATAAAAATTCTCAGTAAAAGAACACAGAAATGTAAGATTATACTGTGCCCAGAATAAGCTCTGTGCAATAGTTATCATTGGTTCCAAGAAAGATACACCACTAACAGACGGCTGTCCAGCCTGTGAAATGTCCAAGAACACTATACCATTCCTCCTAATGAGATTTAATTTAATGCTTACAATTAATTCTTTCTTTCTTCATCTACAAATCACACTACTTTAAGATATACACATTTTACAAATGTATTTATATATACACTGTTCACCAGTTTGATTTTTAAATAAAATCCTTCTGTCCCCACCATACACATAGCCTTAAACAAATTTAACGTGCAAAATTACTACAAATGAATGGACATAATTACATAAAACCACAAGTCCCAAGTAATTTTCAAATTACATCCTGGATTTAAGAAGAAAAAATGAAGTCAGGAGGGGCGGCCAGGTAGCACAGTGAGTAAGAGCACTGGCTCCAGTGTTGAGAAGACCTGGAAATCGAATCCCGGGCTCAGACACTTAGCACCCACCCAGAAACACCTGGCCGTGTAACCTTGAACAAGTTACTTAACCCCAATTGCTTTAAAAAAAAAAAAAAAAAAAGGAAAAAGGAAAAAAAAATGAAGTCAGGAAAGAGAAGACTGATCACTACATTTTTAGCTATCTCGAACAAAACGGTTACCAGAACAAAACGGTTAACAGAAACACAACAGATGAAGAGGAAAAGGGAAGGCATCCAGGGGGTATGGCAGGCAGGCCTTTAGGGAAGTGTGGGATGTGACAAGTTTGGGGATTAAGGATTAAGGGCCAAAAGCAGGCATAAGTGGTGTGAAATCCAGGCATAATGAAAAGATTATTGAATTTGAAGTAAAAACACTTGGCCACTTACAAGGAGTGTGGCCATGGGCAAATCCCTTGATCTCCCTGAGTCAGTTTCATCCTTTGTACTTCCATTCTCATCACCTACCACAGTCCCTAACAGAGTGTAGGCAACTAATAAATGCTGGTTGATTGATTGACTTGGAGACAAATGGACACATGGAAAAAGAGGGCGAGAGGGGGATTCAAACAACTGTGCTGAGATATTTAGTAGGCTACTGAAATAGTCCAGGCAAAAGGTGATAAAAACCTGAACTAGGATGCTGGCTTGGTAAGCAGGCAAAAAGGGGCATATGTGAGAGCTTTTATGAATCCGAAGTGACAAGATTTGGCAATTTATTGGCTATATGAGGGTAAAAGAAAATAAGCAGTCAAGATTGGTAAATCTGAATTACTGAAGGAAGGTGATGCCCTCAAGAAAAATAGGGAAGTTTCAAAAAAGGGTGGGGTGGTGGATGAAAGGGAAGGCATTTTTGTTTTGGATTATCAGTTTGAAAAGTCTACAAACAGTGGTGTCAAACAACTAGAAAGGAGGGAGATTCACTAATCGTTAAATAAAGATTCCTATAGCTACATACTGACATGATTTTAAAATTACATCATCTATTCTTTATTGTATTTTTCTTTATTTTGTAAATATTTCACAATTACATTTTAATCTGGTTTGGGTTACAATTGTGAGTACTGCATATATGCAGCTTCTATTACACCTCTGGTTTACAAGATAATCAAGTTCAGAATGTACTGTAGACAGCTGGTGATGTTGCACTAGAGTTTAGGCAAGAGACCAGAGCTGGATATATAGATCTAGAGTCCTATGTATAGTAACGATAATTAAACCTATGGAAACTGATGAAGTTTCAAGGTCAAAGAGTGTACAGAGAGAAGGCAGCTCTGAAGAGTCTTGGAGTAGACTCATAGTTGGCTGGGCACATGGGGGGGTAGAGATAAAAGGAAGCATGATAAATGATCCAGCAAAGGGGGACTGAGGAGCAGTAAAAAAAAAAAAAAAGATTATAGGAGGGGCAGCTAGGTGGCACAGTGAATAGATCACCAGTCCTGGAGTCAAGAGGACCTGAGTTCAAATCTTGCCTCAGACACTTAACACTTACTAGCTGTGTGACCTTGGGCAAGTCACTTAATCCCAACTGCCCTGCCTTCCCCCCTCCAAAAAGACAAAATTAAAAAAAAAGATTATAGGAAAAACAACAGAGAAAAGTGCCAGGACAAACCAGAGAGAAGAGACACAAAGAAAACAAACATCCCTATATTCTCCTGGTCAGTAGCTTTTGTGATAAAGAATTTTTGTTATTTCAATTCAGTTCCTAACAGATTAATTACTAAAAAATATCAAGAAAGGGTAACTAAATACTGTACAGTGGTAAACCTCAAAGAGAACCTGAGTTCCTTAAGCATTATTTCTTGTCCATGTGACACAGATTTAGTTCAACAGGATTGCTACATACACATTATGAAAAAGTCTTATTAAAACAGTATTTAAAATTAGCATTCAAGTCCTTGTTCACTTTTTTTCTTTGTTTCCTTTTTTATTTGAGGAATACATATATGTTAAGAGGAAAAAATTATCTATTGACATAAATAGATGAGCAACTGGTTATTCCTTCAGTCAAAGGTTCTTAACCTGCGGTCCATGATTCAATGTTTTTTAAAAAATATTTTGATAACTAGAATTCAGTAACTGGCTTCCTTGATAATTTTGCGTATTTTATCTTAAGCACTTAAAAACACTATTGTGGGAAGGCGTCTTTATTGGTTTCACCAGACTGACAATGAGGTCTGTGACACAAAAAAATGAGAAGAGAAGCAGAGCCCACAGAAAGCTGGTAGTCAGAGCTAGCAGGATGGTGGAGGAGAGAGGATGCTCAGGCAAGGAGTCAGACAGACTCATGAAGAGATACTGATCTTGTATTGGTTTGTGGGAAGGCTGAAGAATACTGTAGCTCTCAGTGTTTTGGCTTCTGAATATCTTTAGTACTATGATGGAATCGGCTTCCTGGGTTTGGGATTCAGTTTTCTGGTGTCTAAATAAATGTTTCAGTTCTATCCTCTATCTGGAGACTCTAGTGTATTTTGTGATTGAACATCATGGTCTTTATTGTGATTGTGGGCACTATAAACATTGCATTGGCACTACAAAAGGAAGCCACAGGAACTGGAAATGAAAAGAGAGAACATTCCAGGCATGAGAGACAGTCAGAAGAAAATGCCCAGGGGCCAAGAGACAGAAAGTCTTATTGATGAAACAGCAAGGAGGCCAAAGTCAAGAGTACATAGCAGAGAGTAAGATGTAAGACTAGAAAGGCAGAATGGGGCTAGGGTGGGAAGGACACTGAATAGCAAAGGGAGAATTCTGCGTTTGATCCTGAAGATGATATGGACTCAGTGTTTGGAGGGGAGGGGGGAAGGGAGACATGGTCAGACCTGCACTTTAAAAAAAATCACTTTGATGGGTTCAATAGAGAATGGATTGGAGAGGAGAGAAACTAGAGGCATGAAGACCCACCAAGAGGCTATTATAATAGCCCAGAGATCATGAGGTGATGAGGACCTTCACTAGAATGGTGGCAGTCTTAAAGAAGGAGAGGGTAGCATAGCAAGAGATGTTGCAAAGATGAAATCAGTAAGTCTTGGCAACAGATTGGTATGGAGAATAGGAGACTGTGAGGATTAGAAGATGACATCTAGGTTGTAAGCCTCAAAGACTGGGAGGATGATGCTGCCCTCCACTGTACAGATAATGAGTTCAGATTTGAACATGCTGAGTTTAAGACATCTACTGGACATCCAGAATGAGTGTCTAGAGATACAAGATTGAAGATCAGAAGAGGGGGTTGGGCAGGAGGGGTAGATAAGAGAATAGTCACCATAGAGATGGTAGTTAAATCCACTGGAGCTTATGAAATCATCAAGTGAAGTAGTTTTAAGAGGGACCTAAAATTAGAGGGGGGTGATATGGATAAGAATCCAGCAAAGGGGATTGAGGAGTGGTCTAAAGGTTAGGGAAAAAAAGAATGAGAGAGTGGTATCCAGAAAACCTAAAGAGAACAGAGTATTAAGGAGAAGGTGATCAATAGTGTCAAAGGCTGCAGAAGTCTAAGAGAATGAGGACTGAACAAAGGTCACTGGATCTGACATTGAAGAAATCATTAGTGACTTTGGAGAAAACAACTTGTGTAGACTGATGAAGCTGGAAGCCAGATCTAAGAAGCTGAAAAGAGAGTGAGAAGAAAAAAGTGGAAGCACCTATTGCAGAAAGCCTTTTCAAAATGTTACTAGCACAGAGGGGAGAAGAGATTATAAAACAACAGGCAGCAGTGATGGAAGGATCAAGTAAGGGTTAGTCAAGAGATGGAAGAAAGTACTTCTTAAAGTGATTCTGGAAAGGCTTCTTGAAGGTGAGATTTTAACTCGGACCTGAAGGAAACCAGGGAAGCCAGAAACAGAGATGAGGAGGGAGAGAGTTCCAGGCATGGGGGTCAGTGAAAAAGACCAGTCAGGAGCTGGAATGTCTTGTTCAAAGAACAGAAAGGAGGCCAGTGTCACTCTCATACAGAACATACTGGTCTAAGGTATAACAAGACTTAAAAAGGAGAAGGGGGCCAGGTTATAAAGGGCTTTGAATGTCAAACAGATTTTGCATTTGATCCTGGAAATGAAAGGACACATTGGTGTTTATTGAAGTGGGTGAGGGTGACACTGCATTTTAGGAAGATCAATTTGACAGCTAAGTGAAAGATGGACTACAGTGGGGAAAGACATAGCAGGCAGACTAACCAAAAACCTATTGTAACAGTCTAGGCATGAGGCGATGTGGACCTACACCACAAAGGTGAGCAAAGGACATATCAAAGAGATGTTATGATGGTAAAATTGACAGGACTGGGCAACAGATTGGTTACTGGGGGCAGGGGGGAGAGTGGGGAGCTGAGGATGACATCTAGGTGCCTGGGAGGATAGTAATAACCATCACAGTAATGTGGAAATACAGCTAACAGACAATATACTGAACAAATGGATTTAATATGAGCTATGAGGAACACAGAGATAACTCAAAAAATAGAAAGTAATGGAGATGATAAAGTAAAGTGGGAACTGTTTTGTTTCCATTAAAGGGACAAGATTATATTGTACCTTGATTCACCTGTAAACATTCTCCCTCAATTGGAAGGACAATATACAAATTCCCACATGTCAGAATGCAATAAGACAAGGCAGTAAAGCAAGTCAAATCCTCATCACAAGTAGCTCATATTCAGCCAGCACATCTCATATGGAGTTCCCCAACAGGCTTTGATGTTCATCCCAATCACGATCTGTCCAATCCCCAATCTCATGACAAATGGCAACATTACTGTAACATTAATCATTAAATTAATTTTTACAAAGGTTTTTTTTTTCCCTTTCAATTTTTAATTTGGGAAACAGAAGGCTGATAGAGAATGGGGATTAGCGATAGTGATGTCACAAAAAAGGAGAGCCACAAGAACAGTTTTAAGTGTACACAACAGAACAAAAGGAAATTCAAGAGTGAGCGCAAACAGGACAGCTCTGAAAACAACCTACAGAATATAGTTAATGATTTTTTTCAAAAGTGGTATACAATAAAGATTTATGGCATTATAAAGAATTCTTTGTGTTCTGCAACGTACATGGAAATGCCCTCTTTTTTAAGCATTTAAATTCTGATTTTTTTTAAACAAAAACAAAATATTAACTATCTCTAGCTTCCCTGTGATCAAGAGCCACAAGTCTATTTCTCTCCAGAGCCATGAAAGTTGACTTCACTTGGAAAGGTATTTTCAATACATCATGCAGAAGTGTCAAAAAGATACCTATGCTTCTACATAGAAAACTTTTGAGAACCATTTTGGTTATAGCTCATTTTTATTGCGTCTTACCTAGGATTATCTATAAAATTTATTTGTTATACAATTATTAAACAAATAAAGCCAATTAAACTTGCTTTGCAACTATTTACATTTAAATAAATTTCCACACATAAAATGTAAAAACTTTTCATTTATTCCCCCTGTATATACATTCTTTGCTAACTTAGTTTCTTTTACTTTTCCCTTTATAAGCTCCTAACTATAAAGTTACTTTTAAAAATTTTCCTAATTGTATTTTAATATAATCGGTATCCCTAGTAATCCTATGCATTTTCTTTTATGCATTTAAAAACATTTTTCTGAGAAAGGCACACTGGATTCACCAGTCTTCCAGACAAGACCATGACACCAAAAAAGTCAAGAATTCCTATCTAAAAGGGTCCATATGTATGTACTCTGCTCTGCTTCAGCTTTTTTTCACTCTGTATTATTACAGTGCATTAATTGTTACTTTTTAATTATTAATTGCATTTAATTATTAAATTGCATTAATATACCACAATTTATTTCATTACTCTCTCAAATTCTTGGGACTTCCAGTGCTTTGGTTTTGCTAATTTTAATACACTGTGATAAAAATCTTCAATCAGATGCTATCTTTTATTTAGTAAGTTATCAAAAAACTTTTACTTTATTCTCAATTACATGTAAAAAAACAATTAACATTCATTTCTTAAATATCTGAGTTCTAAATTCTCTTCCTCTCTCCCTTCCTCCTTCAATGAGAAGGCAAACTATTTGTTACCAATTTATATATGTATAGTCATGGAAAACATATTTACATATCAGCCATATTGTAACAGAAAACACCAAAAAAAAAATAAATTTACAAAAAGTATGCTTTGATCTGCATTCAGACTCCATTAGTTTCTTCTCTGGAGGAGGATAGCATTTTTCATTTTAAGTCCTTCACAACTGTCTTAGATCATTGTATTGCTGAGAACAGCTTAATCATTCATAACTGATCATCATACAACATTGGTATTACTGCATACATTGTTCTCCTGGTTCTGCTCACTTCACTTTGCATCAGTTCATAAGTCTTCCTAGGTTTTTCTGAAATACTCCTGCTTATCATTTCTCACAGCACACAGTTGGTTGGTTATCATTTGTTTTCAAAGAGGATCAAAATGACATCAATATGTTGGGGTCAAGGTACAGTGTGCTCAGCTGTGGCTGATCAGACAATAAGAGCCCAGAGGGCTCTACAGGTCCGGCATACATGATCCATGTGAATACTGCCAGTGGAGATGGCTCTAAATTGGTGCGTCTCATATTTCCTTTGTGCTACTACAATTCTACTTTGCTCAGAAAGCACAGTACCATCTTTGATGCAGGCCCGCCATATTGTGTGGTCCTTTGTCAGTGTCCCCCATGTCTCACAAGTTATTCCAAAGTCCTTCAGAGAGACCTTGAGAATATCGTTGTATTGCTTCTTCTGGTCATGTGAGCGCTTGCCTTGTGTGAATTCCCCTGTAAAAAAGTATTTTAGGCAAAAGTATCCAAATAACATGACAAGTCCATTGGAGTTGCACTGTCTGAAGAAAAGTTTGAATGCTTGGCAGTTCAGCTTGAGAAAGGACCTCAGTGTCTGGTACCTTCTCTGGCCAGGTGAGCTTCAGAATCTTCCTAAGACAATTCAAATGGAAACAATTTAGTTTCCTGGCATGATGCTGGTAAACTGTCCAAGTTTTACAAGCATATAATAATGAGATTAGCACAACAGCTCTGAGTTTAGTCGGCTAATAGCTCTTCTCTCCCACACGTTCCTTTGAAGCCTCCCAAACACTGAACTAGCTCTGGCAATGCGTATGTAAAACTCATCATCTACGTGTGCATCCCTAGAAAGTAAACTTCCAAGATCAGTGAACTTATCCACTGCATTCAGAATCTCTCTACTTGCTGTAAGCAATGGCTTCACATGCAGATGGTGTGAATGGTGTAGTGAGGGCTGCTAGAGAAACTCTTGCTTCTTTGGTGTTAAATTGTTAGGCCAAAGTCAGCACACCCAACAGAGAATCGATGCATGCTTTGTTGTGTCTCAGCCTCTGAGGTTGCACCGAGAAAACAATCATCTGTGAACAAAATCACATACCGACTCACCCACTACTTTTTAGTCTTGGCTTGTAACCTTTTCAAGTTAAAGTATTTACTGTCAGTAAGCTGACCTTGATGCCATTTTCATCCTTATTGAAGGGGTGTGACATCATCACTGAAAACATTATGCTAAAAAGCATAGGAGCAAGCACAGAGTCCTGCTTCACTTCACTGGTAACTGAGAAAGTGCGAGAGCACTGTGATGCAGAACCTGCGGAAGCACATCATCATGGAACTGACACGCAATAATGAAGAACTCCAGGCAACCAGATTTTGCCATGATAAAGCCCTCACAACTAATGGCATCAAAGGCCTTGGTCAGATTAACAAACACTGCATACACAGACTTCTGTTCTGCTCCTGGAGTTCTCCTGGAGCTGTTGGGCAGCAAACAAAATATGGATCATACCCTGAACCTTCTTGAAGTCACACTGGCTCTCAAATAGAGGCCCATCCTCCAGATGAAGGATTAACCTGTCACAGATGACTCTGGCATAAAAACCTTACTGAGCCAAGAATCTTGCATCTCTCTAAGCTGCACTTGCACTTTATTTTTAATGAAGTTAAACACTGCCTTCTTAGAGACAGATGAACGGTCTCATTTCTCATTTAGCAGCTCTGAATTTCCCCATCATTTTCTTCAAAACCATCTTGATGTTTCTTAGCGTTCTGGCCCAGAGTAATTGCAGTGCTATGCACCAAATCTCTGAAAGCTGCCCACTGCTGCCAACCAAATGTTGGCTCACCTTTCCCTCCAAGTTAGCAACTATTTTCACTTTGCTCTAATCTGTTTAATCTGCTGTCTTCTGGCAGTCACCTTGCCTTGGGGTCACTGCTTTTGTTAAATGTGAATATTTAGCTTAGAGAGGATAAATCTATGACCAGTTCAGCACTCTGTGACACAGAGCCTTCATCACTCTCACATCCTGTCTGTCTCTTCTCCTTACAATGGCACAGTCTATTAAATGCCAACATTAGCTGTGAGGGTATATCAACAAGGTTTTACTGCATTTAGGTAAATATAAGACAGGAGATGCACATGTCTTTGGTAGTAAGTGACCACTGCCGATACTGTTTCCAACTCTATTCTTTCCAAGGACTCCCTGTCACATCTGATAAGTCTATCCCTACTCTTACATTAAAGTCACTAAGAATTATTAGCTTGTTTTCTCTTTTAATACACTAACAATGAGGATTTCTGGGTCTTCATAAAATTTTTCTTTGACTTCATCAAGGTTTGTCACAATGGAAGCATGCACACTGATTACAGTAGCATGCTACTTTCCTGCAAATGCCAATAACATTGTCATGAGTCTGTCATTCACTCCTTTTGGGAGGCACATAAGCTTGTTGACTAGATTTCAAAACCTACACCAGCTTCAGGGTGCTTCCCTTCACTGTGACCAATACATAAAAATGTGTATCCAGCTCCAAGTTTTGTAAGCTGGCCTTCATTTGCCAGCCTTGTTTCACTTGGGGTGGTTATTTAGATGCAATACCTTCTGAGTTCTATAACAACTAGAAATGTTCATCCTTCAAATCTACAGGATTTCCTGTTGTCCAAAAGCATGCAACCATTCCATGTACCAATGGCAAGAGGAAGCATCTTGGTAAATTTTTTGTACATTTTTTTGCATTTTGACCACAGGGCAAGACCCCGCAGGCCAGGGTTAGGTGAAACAATTTTTATGGTACCTTTTCCTAGCCCCTTCCTCATGCCAGGAAATGAGCAGTGAGGTCCTTTGAAAATGGCTGCTCAGATACCTAGGAGTCTACAAAACCCCGTTGCTGCTTCAGTCCAGTGAGAAGATGATCCTATGGCCTGGTGCCTGGCTTTAACTGAGACAGACTTGCACTAAGTCACGGGTCTCACTCTCTCTTCCAGAGTCATCGGAGTCCAATAGCAGAACAAAGTCAAGACGACTGGCAATGGTTCAGGATGCAATGGATGACTGTGGCAGCTTTAAGTGTTTCACCCATTTTCATGGCCACTGGAACAAACTGTTCTCATCCACCTATTCAGCCAGGGGAAGTTTTCACATACTTGGCCCCTCATCATTCACCAAGTCTAAGACTCCTCGGTCATCCTCAACCTGGTTTAGGCCATCTGCCTTGGCCCCTCATAATTCACCAAGCCTAAGACTCCTTGGTTATCCTCAGCCTGGTTTAGGCCATCTGCCCAAACAGTTTACTGTGGTGTGGTCACTGTGCAGGCTATAGCTTCTTGGAGCCACAGATTGAAAGTTGGGTGAATGAGGTTAAATGCAGCCCTGAAAAGGGGACAAAAGCCTCATGCCAGAGATACTAGTCATCCCTGAACACCCCTATACCAAGCAAGATGGTAATTCCATCACAATCATATACCACAGCTTGTTCAGCTATCCCCCAACTGATGGGCATCACCTCAATTTCCAATTCTTTGCCACCACAAAAAGAGCTGCTATAATACTTTTGTACATATAGATCCTTTTTCTTTTTCTTTGACCTCTTTGGCATTTAGACCTAGTAGTGGTATTGAAGGGCTAAAGGGTATGCACAGTTTTATAGCCTTTTAGGCATGATTCCAAATTGTTCTCCAAATGGTGGTTTCAGTTCACAACTCCACCAACAATGCACTGGTGTCACAATTTTTCTGCATCCCCTCCAACATCTCATGTCATTATTTTTTTGTTGTCATTATTGCCAATCTAATAAGTAAGTGAGACTTTGTTTTATCTTGCATTTCTCTAAGCAATAGTGATTTAGATTACTTTTAATATCAATACAGATAGCTTTGGTTTCTTCTAAAAACAACCTATTCATAGCCTTTAATCATTTATCAAATGGATAATGGTTCTTATTTTTATAAATTTGACCAATATCCCTATATTTTTTTTAAAATGAGGCCTTTCTCAGAGAAACTTGCTATAAACAATTTTCCCCTAGTTTCCTGATTTCCTTCTTATCTTGGCCGCATTGGTTTTGCTTATGCAAAAAATTTTTGCATTTTAATTTAGTTTAATGCATTTTAATTTAATGCAATCAAAATTATCCATTTTCTATCCTTTAATGCCTTGTAAACTCTTATCTAGTCAAAAATTCCTCCTTTATTCACAGATCTGGCAGGTAAACTATTTCATATACTCCCCTAATTTCCTTATAGCATCTCCCTTTATGCAGACTCTAAATCATGTACCCATTTGGACCTTTATCTTGTTATATGGTAGAGATGTTGGGCTATATCTAGTTTCTGCCAAATTGCTCTCCAGTTTTCCCATAGCAATTCTTGTCAAATAGTGAGTTCTTGCCCCCAAAGCTTGGGTCTTTGTGTTATCACAAACATTAGGATCATTATGGTCATTTACAACTGTGTATTGTATACTTAATCTATTCTACTGATGCAAGACTCTATTTCCTAGCCAGTGTCAGATTGTTTTTAATGATAACTGCTCTGTAATACAATTTGAGATCTGGTACTGCTCTGCCACTTTCCTTGGCCTTCTCTTTTTTGTAACACTCAGGGTACAATTCCAACAACTATGATTATTAAGTTAATGACTTGGAATATAATTGCATAAGTGAAGGGCAGTAACTACTTAGGTAGTGTGACAGGAGGGCTCCTAAAATGTCACGGAAAGACCACAGCACCTGGAACGACATGACCTAGACTCAATGCCAACTCCAACAGCAAAGAACAACGTAAAACTACACAAATGAAGACAACATTAAGCAGCAATAAAACAGATGAAAGGCGATCTACAACACTGAGGCTACCTCACAAAGGCTGTTTGTTCTTTCTTTTCATAAACAAAAAAAACTGCCGAAGCATATGATTTTCTGTACTACCACTCATGACTACAGTTTTATTTGGAGAATATTGTATTTTAGGCAACTTAACTGTAAGTATGTACAATGAGATTCTGCATGATGTTTTTGAACAAAATGTATCAGTCTGAAAAATACTTAAATTACCAATAAAGCTGAGCTACAAGAAATAGAGAAATTCCAATTTAAAATAACTGTAGACAATATAAAATATTTGGGAGTCTACCTGCCAAGACAAACCCAGGAACTAAAAGAACACAATTACAAAACACTTTTCACACAAATAAAGTCAGATCTAAACAATTAGGAAAAATATCAATTACTCACGGGTAGACTGAGTTAATATGATAAAAATGACAATTCTACCTAAATTAGTTTACTTATTCAGTTCCATACCAATCAAACTACCAAAACATATTTTACAAAGCTAGAAAAAAATAATAAAATTCATCTAGAAGAAAAAAGGTCAAGAATATCAAGGGAATTAATTTTTTAGTTTTTTTCCCCAAAATTTTATTTTAGACTCAGACACCAGAACAAAAATAGAGAACAGAGAAAAGAAACAAAACCATATCATAAAGTCAGGAACTGAAATACAAAGTTAGAAAGAATTAAAAGCATGTCATGTGCATAGCAGAGCATGAGAGAATTTAAAATATGTAACAATAAATTTTCATTTCAAGAAAGCCTGTATGATAAATAATACTCGTGTTGAGAATTGTCTATCTTTTCTTTGCTTTCTTGTGATTTTTCTTTTGTTCTCTGCTGTGCACTTTTTTACTTTGTTCTTTTTTTCCCTTCCCCCTAACCAGGACCCAGAAGGCCACAATTAAGTTTAGCTTTTTTCCCCCTTTTCATGGGGGCAATTGGAGTTAAGTGACTTGCCCAAGGTCACACAGCTAGTAAGTGTTAAGTGTCTAAGGCTGGATTTGAACTCTGGTCCTTCTGACTCCAGGGACAGTGCTCTATTCACTGTGCCACCTGGTCGCCCCCACAATAAAGTTTAGATATGTTTCTCCATAGCTATAGATAATATACATACACATACAGATATATACATTCCCAAACCTATTCTACTCCTGATCTTTGGTTTTATGTATATGCATACCTCTTGTTTCCTATCCCTCCTGCCTCTTCTACTTTACTTTTACCCACTACCATGCCCTCCTATGACTTGCCTACCCCCCTCCAAGGATCCCTCCCCATAGTCCTATGCCCATAAATCTAAACACCCTTCTATATCCTTATTTACCTACTCTCTCACCCTCCCCTCTAAAGATCTACTTTTTAACAACTATGCCCAGATTTTCCTCAATCTTTCTTACGAAGTACCCAATTATTAATAAGAACCTTAGACATAAATTTTACATATATAAAAAGTAAACAGTCTGTCCATATGGATTCCTTATAATGTCTTTGTTACGTACCTTATATTTATTTTGGTTCTTATATGTCAAATCGTCTATTAAGCTCAGGATTTATTTTAACAAAGTCTTGAAAATCTGAGGGTTTATCAAATGTCCTTTTTTTTTTTGTTCAAGGTAATAGTTAACTTGGCAGGGTATGATATTTTTGGCCAGAGCTCCAGTTCTGTTGTATGGTATGTTGTGTCCCAAGACCTGTGGTCCTTTAATATTTCTGGTACTAGGTCTTGTGTAATTCTAATTGTGGCACCATCATATTTAAATTATTTTAATCTTGATGCTTTTAATAGCTTTTCCTTGAGCTAGGGATTTTGGAATTTGACTATGACATTCCTATGAGTTTTCCTCATAAGATCTCTTTTAAGTGGTGGTCAATGGATTTTTAAAATTTCTACTTTCCCCCCTTGTTCTAATGCTTCAAGATAATTTTCTTTAATTATTTCTTGTATTATTGTATCAAGATTCTTTTTTTGACCATAACTTTCAGTTAGTCCAATTATTTTTATGTTATCTCTTCTTGATTTATTCTCCAAATATATTGTTTTTCTTACAAGATGCTTCATTTTCTCTTCTATTCTTTCATTATTCATATTTTGTTTAATCTTTTCTTGATCTCTTATAATTTCACTGGCTTCACTTTGCCCAATTCTAATTTTCAAGGTGTCATTTTCTTCCTTATGATTCTGGATCTCCTTTTCTAATTGGTTGACTTTCCTTTCATATTCTTGTTTTTCTTGGATTATTCTTTTATTTTTTTCAGTAGTTTTTCCTCTATCTCTGTCCTTTGATTATTAAAGTATTTTCTAAGGTCTTCTATAAATTCTTTTTGGGCTGGTGACCATTTGACATTACTCTTTGGGGGCTTCTTTACTTCAATTTCCTCCTCTGAAGGTGAACCTGGTCATCTCTATTCCCATAAAAGGTTTCTATAGTTGGATTCTTTCTCCTTTGTCTATGCATTTTTGTGTGTGGTGATAACTTAATTATTTGTAATCACCTCTAGTCCTGGAATATGGGAAATGGTGCCTCTTGCCCCAGATCTTCAGTTCTTCCCTCAAGCCTGAAACCAAAGCCAAACCTACAGCCTCCTGTAAGTGCCCACAGCCAGGGATTTTCTGCCTCACTGTTTCTGCACTTACCAGGTGTGTGCTGGTTTGTTCTCACCCTCACCACTCTTCACAACACAGCTGGTCTGGTGTTCCTGGTCAGCAAAGATTCCCTTGATATTCCTGGGTTTAGATGCCCAACTTCCCTCACTATCCCAGGGGTAAAAGTTCTGTTGGCTGGGGCTGAGGCAGTCTCTCAAACCAACTAACCCCAGAGCTTGCTTCTTATTGTTAAAACAGATCCTAGTCTGGAGGTGTTTACTCTTCATAGGGACCAAACCTCATCCTGGGATTTTTCTTCTGATAATCTCAAATTGTCCCAGAAGGACCCCAGTTATGCCCCTGTTCTTAATGATTTCCACTCACACTTTGTTTGCCCTAAAGTGCTAGTTTAACTCTTTTGTAGGGGAAGATCTTGAGAGTTTGGAATTTTCTGACCTACTCTGCCATCTTCCCCAAATCCTCAAAGAACTTAATTTTTAAAAAATTCAAAGAAAGGTGGTCTAGCCATATATAACGCCAATGCAATATTCACAGCATCAAATGTCACTATAAATATACCTGCACAGTGCTCAATCACAAAATATAACACTCTACACATAGAAGACAGAAGCAAAATATTTATTCAGTTACCTGAAAAGCAAATCCCAAAACCAGTAATCTGATTCCATCATAGCAGCAAAGAAGTTAATAAACCATAACAGCACAGAGATCCACAGCATGCTTTAGTCTTCCCACAAACCAACACAAGCTTAGCTGTCACAGCAGGTGGCAAAGAACCAACATTTACTCACAAGCCTAATTGTTTCCCTCAGGTGCGTCCTCTCCTCCCACCATCTAGCTGCTCTGACTCCCAGCTTCCTGTGGGCTCTGTTCCATCCTTCAGTAAACTCCTCCCACCACAGACTCCATGTGATTACATTCAGGCTATTACAGGGGCAAGGTATATTTTCAAAGCAGGGAAGGTCTTCAAATTTCCTTAGGCTTATTAAGAGGCTGGGAAGATCTTCAAATTTCCATTACCATTATACCATACCACATTTAAAACCATATATTTAAAACTATATATATGTGGCAATCATCAAAATTATTTGGTACTGGCTAAGAAACAGAATGGTGGATCAGTGGAATAGATTAGGTACACAAGACATAGTAGTAAACAACTACGGTAACCTACAATTTGATAAACCCAAAGACTCTTGTTTCTGGGATAAGAATTCACTATCTGACAAAAACTGCTGGGAAAACTGGAAAACAATATGGCAGAAACTAGGTATAGACCAACATATCTTACTCTGTAGAACAAGATATATTTGAAATGGGCACATGATTTAGACATAAAGGGTGATACCATAAGTAAATCAGGAGAGCAAGAAAAAGTTTACATGTCAGATCTATGGAAAAGGGAAGAACTGATGACCAAATGAGATAGAGTGCATTATGAAATACAAAATGAGTAATTTTGATAACATTAAATTAAAAGGTTTTTGCACAAATGAAATCAATGCAAAGAAGATTAGAAGGAAAGCAAAGGGGCACGTAGGTGTTGCAGTGAATAGAGCACCAGCCCTGGAGTCAGGAGGACCTGAGGTCAAATCCTGCCTCAGACCCTTAACACTTACTAGCTGTGTGACCTTGGGCAAGTCACTTAACCCCAATTGCCCTGCTTTCCCCCTTTCAAAAAGACCCCCCCCAAAAAAAAAGGACTCAAAAAATTCATTAAAAAAAAGGAAAGCAGAAAAACAATTTTTATAGCAAGTGTTTCTGATAAAAGCTTTCTTTCTGAAATACACAAGTGAAATTTATAAGAATATAAGTCAATTGATAAATGGTCAAATGATATTAACAGTTTTCAGATAAAGAAATTAAAGCTATCTACAATCATATGAAAAAATGCTCTAAGTCACTGTTGATTAGAAAAACATAAATTAAAATTATTCTGAGGTACCACCTCACACTATCTATCAGATTGGCTAATATGACAAAACAGGAAAATGATAAATATTGGAGAAGATGTGGAAAAATTAGAACACTCATGCACTGTTGGTGAAGTTGTGAACTGATCCAACCATTTCATGTATAACCTTTGATACAAAATACTACTAGGTCTGTACCCCAAATCCCAAAGAGATAAAAACAAAAAAGAAAAGGGCCTAAAAAATGTACAAAAATATTTACAACTGTTCTTGTGGTGACAAAGAACTGGAAATTGAGGGGATGCCCTTCAACTGTGAAATGACTGAACAAGTTATGGTATATGAATGTAATGGAATACTATTGAGCTATAAGAAATGATGAGCAGGGGGCACCTAGGTGGTGTAGTGAATAGAGCATTGGCCCTGGAGTCAGGAGGACCTGAGTTCAAATCCAGCCTCAGACACTTAATACAAAAAATTAGCCATATGACCTTGGGCTTAACCAAAAAAAAAAAAAAAAAAAGTGATGAGCAGGCAGATTTCAGAAAAACCAGGAAAGGTATAACACAAATTGATGCTCAGTGAAGTAAGCAGAACCAGGAGAACATTGTACACAGTAACAGACACATTGTGTGATGACTAACTATGATAGAATTAGCTCTTCTCAGCAATACAACAATCTAAGACAGTTCCTAAAGATTTGTGATAGAAAATATTCTCTACATCCAGAGAAAGAGATGATGGAGTCTGAATGGAGATTGAAGGACTTTTTTTCCCATTTAATTTTTTTCATGTTTTTTTTCCTTTTAATTTGTTTCTTATTTTACAACATGACTAATGCAGAAATGTGTTTAGCACATGTATAACCTATATTAGATCACTTGCTATCTTGGGGAGGGGAGGGAAAAAAATTTGGAACTCAAAATCTTATGAAAAATGGATGTTGAAAACTATCTTTACAGGTAATTGGGGAAAATAAAATAATATTATGTTTTTTTTTTAAAAGAAAAATACTTGAGTAAGTAGTATAACAACACTGGCCAATGAACTCGGTCTGCAGTTTTCTCAGGTAGAGAAGGAACTAGCTGGGCCAAGTGATCCCTAAGGTCCAATTCTAAATCATCCGTTCTGATGGAGTTACTATCCATAAAATTCAAATAACATCTAAATTACTTTCATCAGAGTATGTGTGGCAAATAAAATAAAAATGTCTATCAAAGTATTTGTATCACACAGGATTTAGATATGAAAGGCACCTAAGAATGCATCAACACTCTCATTTTACTGATAAGGAAAATTATGTTTCCAAAAGAGTTCCACATAGCCAAGAACAGAAAACTAGTGCTGTAAGGACTCCTTATTTGAAAGACCTGGGAAAATAAGAAACTGTTTGTTAGAAATTAAGTGTAGTCCAACACCTTTTTTTTTTTTAATAGGACTATATAGGACACAATAAGCTTTCTGACAGATAGGTTATCTAAATATAAAAAGGTCACTTCATAAAAAAAATTAGAAGAGAAGTGAGGCAGGTATCTTATGTAACATGTCCAGGAAGAAAATTATTAACTAAACGAATGATAAATGTTAGAAGTGATCATAAAAAAATGAAAGATACAATTTTAATTTTGTCAGAGCTTTTGCATGAAAATCAGTGCAGTATAATTATAATTAAAGTAACCTGGGAAAAAATATCTGATAAGGATCTAATATCATAGATATGTGGGGAACTGACACAAATATGAAACATGGCTATTCCCAATAAATGAGCAAAAGATAGGAATAGTTTCCAAAAGAATAAATGCAAACAATAACCAGTAAGTCAACAAGGATTTATTAAGCACATGCATATGCTAGGCACTGTGGTAAATGTCAGAGAAAAACAAAAGAAAGACAAAAACAGCTTCTCCAGAGCACATTCTAATGGGGGAGACAATAAGGTAAATATAAAAGGGAAGACGCTAGAACAGCTAGGGGAGATTGGGTAAGACTTCCTGAAAAAGATGGGATTTAAGCCTAAGTCTTGAGATAAACCAATAGGTAAAGGGAGTCAGAGCATTGAGGGCCTGGGGAGAGTCAGTGCACAGGGACAGAGACAAGAGTCCAAAATGCAACTTAAAAGAGAAATACAAATTAAAACAATTTCAAGGTTTTATCTCAAACTCATCAGATTAGCAAGAGAACAAAATATGAAAAGGGAAAATGCTAGAGGGTCTATGACACCGTTAATGGAGTCATGAGGTGGTCTGGATGCTCTAGAAAATAACCTGGAATTATGCCAGAAATGTAACTACATTTGACAAACCATTTAACCCAGAGATACCACAAATAGGCATACAGCCCAAGGCAGAGATAGAGAGAAACATCATAGACAGACAGGCAGACAGAGAGAAGTGTGAGATGGAGATAGAATAATTCCTTTTACTTACATAAACATTTTTGTAGTAGTAACAAACTATAAGAAAAGTGGTCATGTACCTCAACTGCATACAAATAAAGAAGCGGTGCATTAAAATAATATTATACCATAAGAAATTATATATATATGAAGAATACAGAGAATCATGGTAACAGACATAAGTGGATGCCAAATAAAGTAGAAACAAAAGAACAATGTATATAATGACCACTGTGATGTAAAAGGAAACAACACTGAAAGAGGAATGATGGTAAAACTTAACTGCCCCTTCTTTTGAGCTGAGGAACTAGGAATGTAGTCAGACAAGGTCAATGTGGTGATTTGTTTTGCCCAACAATACTACTTTGTTACAAGGAAGGTTTTTGGGGTAGGAGGAGGAAGTTGTTAAGAAAAAAAGATCAATAAAATTTTTTTTGGTGGGGAAGGGTATGAAATTCAGCAAGATAATTTGCCTAAACTCTCATGGATAGAAATGAAGAATCAGGATATGAACCTTGGTCTTTTGATTCCATGTACAATACGTCACACATTGCTTGTTGACTTCAAGGAGGAAGGTAGGAAAAAAGTAAGCAGCAAAATATATGGAAAAGGATGTTTCACAATTAAGAAATCAAAGAAGCCAAAGGTTTGAAAGGCTACTGAAAAGCTTCATAAATTATACTACTAATGCTTTCTTCAAGAAGAGAGTAGAAGGTACGAGATGGGGCAAACAATTCACATTACAAAAGATGAAATTAGCAATAACAGAAAAGAAATGCCTGGTAAGGGGCAGAGCCAAGATGGCAGAGAAAAGGCAGGGATTCTCCTGAGCTCTTTGCAAAAACCCCTCCAAGTAGTTTTAAATAATACCTCAAAACAAATTTTGGAACGTCAGAACACACAAAAGGATAGGATGAAACAAGTTTCCAGTCCAAAACAACTTAAGTTAACAAAAAAGATCCGTTGCACTGGAGTGAGGGTGGCGTGTAGTGGTGCAGGATGCAACCTGCAAACCAATCACAGGCCTCGGGGGTGCTGACTGAAGCCACTGTGGCAGATGCAGTTCTGGGCCTCTCCGCGCACAGATGACAAGAAGTTTACAGGGACCCTTTTGCTGGCACCTGGGGCAGGATTGCTGCACTGCCCATACTTGGAGCTGGGTCACAACCCTACATCTCAGTCCAGGGTTAGAGGCAGCATTAGCACACCAGAGCTTATGCCTACAAGGGATTCAGGAGCTCGGTCATAGTTCCAGGCTGGAAAAGAGTGCTTGTGGTCACTCACAGACCACAGCACCGGCCAGAAGAGTCACAATACACATTTCTCTGTATCACGCCACCTTTGAAGAACTGAAAACTTAAGGTCCCCAGAATTCTCTCTAAAAACAGCGGCACACACACAAAGCAGCTTGGGACAGTTCCTCCTCCACTCTGCAATCAGAGCCCCACTTAAGCACAAAGCTGAGTCAAGAAATAGGCTGGAAAAATGAACAAACAAGAGAAAAAGATCCTGACTACAGAAAGTTAATAAAGTGACAGGGAAGCTCAAAGCACAAATTCAGAAGACAACCAAGTCAAAACTGCTATATCCAAAGTCTCAAAGAAAAATATGAATTGCTCTCAGGCCATGGAAAAGCTCAAAAAGTCTTTTAAAAATCAAGTAAGAGAGATAGGGGAAAATTGGGAAGAGAAATGAGTGATAAAAAAAATCATGAAAAGAGTCAACAGCTGAGGCACAAAAAGTAACTGGAGGGGAGGCTAGGTGGCACAGTGAATAGAGCAACAGCCCTGGAGTCAGGAGGACCTGAATTCAAATCTGACCTCAGACACTTGACACACTTACTAGTCATGTGACTTTGAGCAAGTCACTTAACCCCAACTGCCCTCAAAAAAAAAAATAACTGGAGGGGAAAAAAAGCAGACCAGGCCAAATGGAAAAAGATACCCAAAAATTTACTGAAGAGAAGAACTCCTTAAGCAGAACTGGACAAATGGAAAAGGAGGCATAAAAACTCACTGAAGAAAAGGATTACTTAAAAATTAGAATGGAGGGGCGGCCAGGTGGCACACTGAGTAAGAGCGCTAGCCCCAGAGTTGGGAGACCTGGGACTGGTTCCAGGATCAGATACTTAACACCCACACAAAATAACTGGCCGTGTAACCTTGAACAAGTTACTTAACCCCGATTGCTTTAAAAAAAAAATTAGAAAGGAGAAAATGGAGGCTAATGACTTTATGAGACCAAGAAAATGAAAAAATATCAGAAAATGTAAAATATCTCACTGGAAAATATATCTAGAAAAAATAATTTAAGAATTACTGGACTACCTGAAAGTCGTGAGCAAAAAAATAGCCTAGACATCATCTTTCAAGATATCATCAAGGAAAACTGACTGGATATTCTAGAACCAAACAGTAAAATAGAAATTGAACTAAAAGAATCCACCAATCACTTCCTGAAAGAAATTCCAAAAGGAAAACTCCCAGGAATATTATAGCCAAAATTCCAGAACTCCCAGGTCAAGGAGAAAATATTGCAAGCAGTCAAAAAGAAATAATTCCTATATTGGAGAGCCATGGTCAGGATAACACAAGACTTAGCAATTTCTACATTAAAGAACTGAAGGGCTTTGAATGTGATATTCTGGAGGGCAAACTAGCTAGAATTAGAACCAACGATCACTTACCCAGTAAAACTTAATATAATCCTTTAGGGGGGAAAAAACTGACATTCAATGAAATAAATGACTTTCACGCATTCCTGATGAAAAGACCAGAGTTGAATAGGAAAATCTTTTAAATACAAGATTGAAGAAAAGCATAGAAAGGTAAACAAGAAAGAGAAACCATAAGGGATTCAATAAGGTTAAACTGTTTATATTCCTACATGGCAAAAAACAACACTTATAACTCCTAAAAACTTTCTCATTATTAGGGTAGTTAGAAGGAAAGCACATGAATGAGCTGAATATGAGAGACTGATTATCTTAAAAAAGTAAAATTAAAGAGTAAGAAGGAAGAATACACTGGGAGAAGGGGAAAGGGAGAGGTAGAATGAGGTAAATTATATGATATAAAAGAGACATGAAAGAGCTTTAACAGTGGAGGAAAAGATGAGGGAAGTAAAGGAGAGTGCATGAACCTTACTCTCATCAGAAATGACTCAAAGAGAATAACAAACATACTTAGTTGGGTATAAAAATCTATCTTACCATATAGGAACTTAGTAGGCAAAGGGGTAAGAAAAGGGAAGAGGAGAGGGAACTGACAGAAGGAAGGGAAATACATAATCGTAACTAGGAAACAAATTTTGCAGCAAGTTTTTTTTTATAAAGACCTCATTTCTCAAATATATATAGAACTGAGTCAAATTTATAGAAATAAGAGCCATTCCTCAACTGATAAATCATCAAAGGATATGAGTAGGCAGTTTTTAAATGAGGTAATCAAAGCTATCCAAAGTCCTATGAAAAAATGCACTAAATTTTTTATTAGAGAAATGCAACATTTTCACATTTTCTTCCATTTTTTTTCATTCTTCTGGGTTTTGTTTTATTGTTTCTTGATATCTCAAAGTTATTAGCTTCCACTTGCCCAAAAATAACTCTGAACTACCACCCCATGCCTGTCAGATTGGCTAATATGACAGAAAAGGAAACTGACAAATGTTGGCAAGGGTGTAGTGAAATTAAAACACTGATACATTATTGGTGAAATTGTATGCTGATTCAACCATTCTGGAGAGCAATTTGGAACTATGCTTAAAGGGCTATAAAACCATGCATACCCTTTGACCTAAGTCTATATCCCAAAGAGATAAAAAACAAAAAGGAAAAGGACTTATATGTAAATATATATTTTTTCATACCAGCTCTTTTAATGGTGGCAAAAAATTGGAAATTGAGGGCATGCTCATCAATGGGGGAAGGACCGAACATGTTGTTATATATGATTATGATGGAATACTATTATGCTATAAGAAATGACAAGCAGGATGGTCTCAGAAAACCTAAATTTACATGAACCGTTGCAAAGTGAAATTAGCAGAATCAGGAGAACATTGTAAATAGTAACCGCAATACTGTTGATGATCAACTATGAATGTGAATTAGCTTTTCTCATCAATACAACGGTACAAGACAATTCGGAGGAATTATTATAACTCCCATCTCCAGGAGAGAACTGATGGGCAGATTGAAGTATACTTTTTCTTTATTTTTCTTCAGTTTTGTTGTCTATATTTTCTTTCACAACATGACTAACATGGAATTTTTGTTTTGAATGACTACATGTGTATAACCTATATAAAATTACTTACCTTTCTCAATGAGAGGGCAAGGGGAGAAAAGAGAGGGAGGGAGAAATGAAAAGGAACTAATTACAATTATAACAGCTCTGACAGAAACTATTTAAATAATCTGTTGACAAAAAAAATAGTGTTTAATAAAGTGAAAAACAAATTACCCAGGGGAAAACCTTACTATTTGATAAAAACTGCCAGGAAACTGGAAAGCAGTCTGGCAGAAATTAGGCTTTAGATCAACACACCTTACACCACACTACATAATATATTTTAAGTGGATAAATGACCTTAATATTAAAGATCATATTGTAAAAAACAGTAACAGATCATGACTCTTACAGCTATGGGTTAGAAATGCATTCTTAATCAAACAAAAGATAGAAACAATTACAAAAGATTTTTTATTACTTGAAACTGAATTTCTGCACAGACAATACTAATGAATCTAGAATAAGAAGGGAGTGGTCAAACTGGAAAAAAATCTTCATAAAGGATCGGTTTTACACATACATATAAACATACACATGTGTATATTATACACATACACACATATGACTAAAAGTCATTCTCCAATAAATAACCAAAGAATATGAATAATTTTCAAGAGAACGGGAAAACATCCACAACCACATGAGAAAATACTCTAAATCACTAATAATAAGGGCAATGAAAAGCAAAACAATTCTGAGATTTTACATCCTGTAAATTCATACCCTGTAAATACCTCTCCTCCCCTTCCCCCCCCCCCCAGTAAAGCAACAATGTTAGAGGGGTTATGGAAAGATAGGCACACTATACATTATTGGTAGAGCTGTGAAGTGGTACAACTCTTTTGGGAAGCAATTCAGAATCATGCAAATAAAGTAACTAAAATATCCATATCCTTTGAATCTGAGACTCTATTACTAGGCTAAAACCGAAAGAAAACTATCGATAAGAAAAAAATCCCCATATACTCTAACAAAACATTTATAGCAGTGCTTTTATGTGACAGATAAGAAATGGAAACAAAATAAATGTCCATCAACTGAGAAACAGCAAGGGTGAAATGAATACAAAGAAACATGAAAAGAATTATATGAGGTGATGCAGAATGAACAGATACAAGAAAATAATACACATAGTAACTACCGATAATGTAAATGGAAAGAATGACAACAAAAAATAAAAAATAAATGTAATAAAATGATAAAGATCAAATAGAACTTTAATGAAGAGATATGAAGCCACTCCAAATCTGCCCTTTTGTGTAAGTAGGAGATCCACAACCGTTACACAATGCACATGGTTTCAAATTTTTTCAACATGTCTATCAAGTTGTGTTGATTTTCCCCCTCTCTAAATAAAAAGAGGAAGGTTATATGGGATACTATGGTAATGTAAGAAACATAATATTAATAAAAATGTTTTTAAAATCTATCAGCTCTGAAGAATGAAAAAGGGACAAAATAAAGAAACATAAATTAGCTTTCTTCAGATACATTTAAAGGTCAAAAAAGGTCCAGAAATCACCCTAACCAACAAACACTTTGATTTCCTTGCCAAACAGCAAGAGGTGTAACCCAAGGGTAACAATGCATTTAAAGGAGAAATTCATTTGCAAAAAAAATTAAGGAGGATATAATCAGAAGATTGATCAGAAGCAATATTCTTGGCAAAAAACAGAGAAGACAGTGCTTCGTAAACGTTTATTTAAATTTCCCATTAAAATTCCCTCATTAAATATTCGCTTAAATAAATAAAACACTAGATTTAGAGTTTAAAGACATGAGTTCAAATTCTAGCCCTGACCTTGGTCAATTCACTTAACCTCTCTGGGTCTCAAGTTTCTTCAGAATAGTATCAATAACAGTTTTAAAATTGATGACCACTACGGAACCTCTATGAAAAACTATGAACCCCAACCCAGACAAACAAAAGTAACTCTCATTAAGTAAAAAGAGAGGTTTGAACTCAAGTCCTGCCAAAGAGTGCAGAATTAGGCATATTCAGGAATGATCAGGGAGAGTCCTTCTGTTTTGTTTAATTGTACTTCTTTGTTACAAGATAAGAGTTCTGTAGGGTTAGGAAAGATTGGGAAATGACAACAAAGTTAAAAATAAAAGCAACAATTAAAAAAACTAAGATATAAAGAAAGAATGCAGGATATGATGAAACTGCCTGACAAAAAGGTAATATGAGAAAAAAAAATTTTGCTTGACTATGAATATTTATTACAAGAGACTTTTCCTTCCCCCCCTTGGGGGAAGAGGCTAGGAGGAGAAGAAAAGAGATTTTTGTTAAAAAGTTAAATTTTTAAAAATTAATAAAAATAAAAAACAAAGCTGGATCCAAAAAACAACAGTACAATGATGATAATTCTGCAAAGAAAGTCAACAAAACTCAGGACAAATTCAATACACAATGTCAGCACTAAATTCCTCAAGTTAAAGCACACATCCTTTTCTCTTAACCATCTTTATCTTTTAACTACAAAAGTTAAAACTGACCATTTTATTACTGCAATCGTTCAATCTGGTGGTTTTGCTAAACTGTTTCTGAAGAATGTATTTTGTGATAGCACCTTGTTTGGTCAGTCAAAAAAGTATACTGTATCAAAACAAAATGTATCAATAAAAAAGTGGACAGGAATAATAAATAACAGTATTTGTAGTAAAGGTACTTTTCTTTTTTTTTTCTTTTTGGAGGTGGGAGGGCAGGGCAATTGGGGTTAAGTGACTTGCCCAAGGTCACATAGCTAGCAAGTATTAAAGTATCTGAGACTGAATTTGAAATCAGGTCCTCCTGACTCCAGGGCCGGTGCTCTATTCATTGTACCACCTAGCCACCCCTGCAAAGGTATTTTCAAATCTACAAAGCAGAATTGGAGCTGGAAGAAATTTTGGAGATAAATTCATAGGATCTTGGCACTAGTAGAGAAGCTCAAAATTATCTAGTATGTACATGAACCAGACTGTCTTCCTCAATATTTATGACAAATTATCTATCAAACTTCAGTTTGCAGACCCTGGTAGGGGTATAACTGAGAGAAAATTTTTCTGTTCAATTCAATTAAATGCCCTTGCATTTGATTTGTTCATCTGGCCTAGGATACATTATGTGACCTAGTATCTATCTCTAAGATGTTAAAGAATGGTAAATGTTGGCAACAAAAAGAATTTTTTAGTGCTTCATATACCACCCTTAGAAAAGAGACATTCATTTTCTATTGTAAATTGACAATCCCAAAGAACCTCTTGTATTTACTGCAAAAGAGTCTCTCAATTGCTCCTTAAAGGAGACCAGTCCAAATGGGCTAGGAAGTTTTCCCCCAAAAAACTAAATCTCAGACCATAGTCACAGGTTCACCCTTGCTTCACTGTGAGGTAAGAAGATAAGTATAAAAATGCATTTATATGGCTTTTTAAGTAAAAGTTTAATTGCTAAAACATGTGTTTATATACTGAAGGAAAAAAATGCTAAAAAGCAAAATTTTAAAAAGATAAATTCGTAACAGAACACTCAATGAACTCTGAAAATATAACCTTCATTTCTGGGTTTTTACTAAGTCTATTGACTTTTTAATATGACAGCTCTTATGAAGAACTATCAATAACTATCACAACCTAAGGCCACTTAGAAGTTAAAATAAAATAGGAAAAAAGAAACTTGTGGTATCAGGTACTTACCTCATAAATGTTAGGGTGCCACATTTTGGTCAGGAATCTGAAGGTAGGTGGTGAATATGGATAGTCAATAGGAAATTTAATATGAGCCTAGAAAAGACAAAAAATGCAAACAAATTATAAGACCTTGGTATTTATTTCCTTAACTAATTCCACTAATGCCCAGTAAGACAGTTTGCTCTTATTTGATCACAGTACAAGATTTCCATTCATTAAGCTACAATATGATTCAAAAATTCCAATTCAGACTTGCCCCAAGTGCCAGAAGAAGTATTTCTAATTTAAATCCTTTTCAAGTATTTCCAGATACTTGTTAAAATCATCACGCCAGTTATTATTTTTTAAAAATGAACTTTAGGAATATGAGAAAACTCGAGTTGCCATTTCTTAGCTTTATCTTTAGACAATTTAACCTCTCTGATCCTCAATTTCCTCAACTGTATAACAATGACAATTCCTACAGTTTACCTTACAGGATTTTTTGTAATGATTTAGATGAAATTAGATGTGGTATTACTTTGCAAACTGCTGTGACAAAATACACAGTAATATTAGATTATTACACTAAATCTATTACTATTTTTTTCTAAATGAACACTATGATTAATTCCAAATAAAGAACCTAGAGATAGTCATTTCAGAAGCACATATCAATGTAGTTAAAAGACAGTACTCTTTTTACTACTTAAAGATAAGTATAATAATAGGTTGTGGAAAGAAAAACACATCTGTTATATTTTTATATTTAAGAGGAATTTTAGAAATACAATTCATTAGCATTCTATGAAAAGTAGGCTTTGAGTATTGTAATATTAATAAATCTAGCATTTATATGGAGCTTTAACATTTGCAAAGCACTTTAAATAGTATCTCATTTTATCCTGACAATAACCCTAGGATATTAGGCTGTAATTATCATCTCCATTTTTGCAGATGTGGAAAGTGAGGCAGAGGTTAAGTGACTTGCCCAAGGTCACAAAGTTAATCAGTGTCCAAGACAGAATTTGAAGTCAGGTCTTCCTGACTCCAAGCCCTGCATTCTATTCACTATATCACCTTTCTGCCTATGAATATATCAGCCTGGATTTCCAGTATTCAGAATAAAGGGAAGGCAATAAAACTTCTGAGAAGCACTTGTAGTTGAAAAGAAGGAGAGTTTTCCTTTCCTTTTTACAGCATGCCTAATAGGTTTTATTTCATATTTTATTTCATGTATGTTTCACATATCACCTGTACATCTCTGAGGGCAGAAAAATCTAAAAACTCTTAAAAGGCAGTTGAGGAGGGTATCCCAAAAACAGAATGGACAAAGCAATAGATTAAAAGGTTTGAGTCCAATTTGATGAAAGGAACATGAGCAAAGAGACAGAGTCTTACAATGAAATTATGATATCTCAGGAAAACATAAGATGGTAGATCAGCGAACAGCTACCTCACTTCAAGTAATCAAAAGATTAGTTACCACTTTACAAAAGAGATCTAGAAAATGGTTGAGGCCATAAAAGATTACATGCTGTACACATTTATAACTCACAGAAGATGATGGTTAGACATATGGTCCCAATTACATGTTAGACAGTAAGTACCAGAAGACCCATATGGAGAATATATGTATCTAAACCCAGATGGAAAGGAAGACAAATTTGGATATAGCACATGGGAATGGGGAAAGATGTCAAGGCTGCCTCAATCTTGAGGGAAATCTCTAACCTCTTTACTCTAACTTTGGAAGTTCCAAGAGAACAGGTGCCAACCACAAAGTCTTACCAGTCCCTTACGGGATACTAAAAAGCTCCATTATTCTCTCTAAATTATCTATAATCACAAAACTGGACTTATATGCCAGTGCCTAAAGGCATTTGCTTATTCAATAATGATGAAAAGACAAAGTGATCAGAAGTTAAAGTGAATGGCCATAGAGATGCCAAAGATTACCACAGAACATCAGAGAGATCTAGTAAAGGTTCACTCATATGTATCATTCAGCTAAAGGAACAAACAAGGCAGCCAAGCTAAGACAGAATAATGAACTTTAAAGAAAATATAATTGAAGTGATGAGATTGATTTCCAAAGTAATGAGATCTGAAAGTTTGTCTAAGCTATAAAACAATTAAGTGTGTAGAATGACTAGTTGTTTGATATTCAAGGAAAACATCTACTGTACTTTAGAGGCAAAGCATTCAAAAAAACCAAAAGATTTATAACTTCCAAAGAACTGGAAGAGAAGGTAGGTGACCATCAACTGAAGAACAGCTGAACAAATTGTATTATAAGAATGTAGCAGAACTGTACTATAATAAAAACTAGTATGAACAAGTCAAAGAAACTTGAGAAAATGTGTATGAACTGATGTAAAGCAAATAAAGCAGAAATTAGAACGTTTCACATAATGACAACAAACAAGTAAAATACAATTGAAAGACTTCAGAATTAGGATCAGCACAACACAATGATCACTTTTAGCTTGGAGAACTGATAGCAAAAAATGGTTTCTTACCTTTAGCAGACAGGCAGTACAATATAGATGCAATACAAAGCAAACATTTTCAAACATAGTCAATGTGTTGGGATCAGGGCGGGGGGGTGGTGGTGAAGTGACATTAACAGTACTTATTTGTCAGAAAGGAAGGTTCAATAATAGGCAGTTATTTAGAAGGCAAAAGTGATATGAAAATCATTAAAAAAAAATTTTAAGTCTCAAGTCTGTCTTTTTTTTCCTAAATGATGAACAGTGTTCCCAGCTAACCTTTCCTACACATGATTTATGGGTTCCTGACAGAAATGCATTGTTTTTATGTTTTGGAGTCCTAGAAAACAGTATGAAATAAATCTGGCTACCAATGTAATTTTGACACAGGACATTCTTGAAAATATGTGTAATATTTTGGGTTTGTATTATATGAATTTTGAAATTAAACATCATGGGATAGTTAACAGAAGACTCAATTTAAGTCCACAAGTGTGGAAAAAAAGATTTAGGACTAAAATTCAATGTGCCCAATTAGCAAGAATATCATAGAAATAGCAAAAAGAAAAGTTTGTTTTATACTATATTTGTTTTAATCCTAATGATGCAATGTACATAACTATATGTAAATATGTACCTAAA
The DNA here is from genome assembly GCF_028583685.1 of Petaurus breviceps papuanus. Lineage (NCBI taxonomy): Eukaryota > Metazoa > Chordata > Mammalia > Diprotodontia > Petauridae > Petaurus > Petaurus breviceps. Next base: position 17,106,825 of record NW_027185791.1, on the reverse strand, counting down.
AGTACCAAAATTACCTAGCAAATACTGCTTTCCCGAGGGGAAAAAAAAAACAATAAGAAACTGGTAGCTACAGTAGTCAAACATCTGTCAACCATTTTTTTTACCTTGCAGTCCAGATATGCTTACCTTCTGTTGCTAAAAAAAAATCCAAAGTAGTCTGGGAAAAACATTAAGTAATCATAATTCAGGAGTGTTTCTATAATTATTACTTCAGATTTGTCATGGTAGAAATAAGATCGCAAAATCAAAGGCAAGTATTTCCTACAGAGTATTAAAAACAAGATCGTAGATGGGATTTGCCAAGGAAAGCAAACAAGATTTTTTGGCTAAATTTAGGTAATTTCTTCACCATATAAGACATATTGATATTGTTCTCCCAAGTTGTACCTTGCTGTATACCCCAGATATCCTTCCATTTTAAAGTCTGAACACTTAAAATTTTTACTCTGGTCACTCGACAGTGATTTTTATGATTCTGGGCATCTTCATGACAGTCCAAAAGAGAACACGAAGGAACAGAAATTGAGTGAAATGACTGACTTCTAAGCTGAGACGTTCAGGACACCCAACAAATTCCTAGAATTGTGGGAGAAAAGAATGTGCATGAAGAAATTAGAAGTAAAAGGAAAACTTAAAAGGTACAAAGAGTGTACAAAGCCTTTTTATGAATATATTTATTAGCTACTATATGAGTTTCCTACATTTACAATCAGTTTTCTAAATCCTTGGGTAATAAAAGAACTGGCAAATGTAATTACTAAGCAACTGTCAGTCTGATAAAAGATTATGGAGAATGGGGAGTTGCCATAGTATAAAAGAAAGGCAAAACTGCTCCAAATTTCAGAAAAGAGAAAAAACTTGAACGTGTAAAATATAGGCCAGTAAACCTAAGTTCAATTCTTGATAAAATTGTACAATAGGATGGTTTGTAAATATCTTGAAAAGAAAGATGTGATCACAAAGAACCAGATTGCCATCTCTCTCTGGTCCTATATTGCTCAATGTTTTTAGTAATGACATGGGTGGAAACAGAGATGGCGTGTTTATCAAATTTGTAGGCAACAATAAGTGGGGAAGATAACTAACAAGCTGAATGACTCAGAATACTGACAAGACAGAAAGATGAGCTGAATTTGCTATGATATGCATTAGGGATAAATGTAAAGTCTTACCCCCAGGTTCGAAAAGTCTGCACAAATTTAAGCCAGGCTAAGTACAACTGAACAACAATTTGTGCAACCTTAAGCTGCATTAATAGTAACGGCGTGGAACAAAGGAGATTCCAGTTTCATTTGTCTCTGCCCTAATTAAACCACAACTGGAATAGTCAATTCAGTATCGACTGTTAAATTTTAGGAAGAACACTGACAATCTGAAGAATATTCTGGAAAAAGAGATGAACATAGGACCTTAAAATATACCATATGGGGAGAAATGGAAGGATTAGTATACTTTATATAAGAATATATAAGTGTTTTCAACTATCTGAAAGGCTATCATAAGAACAATTATTACTAATTCAGTTGGGCACTAGAGGGCAGCATTAGGAACAATGGGTGGAAGCAGATTAAAGATAAAAACAGAAAAACTCGGCATCAGTCACACTTCAGCTTTTTCTTTTCTAGGCTAAATAATCTCAGTTCATGAATCAACCAGATATCCCCCCAAACTATCACTGAAATTACTTTATATCTCCCCCCTCAAAAAAAAGTCTTTTTTTAAAGACTGGGTTTTGAAGTAATTGTCACAAGTCTCTAGCCATTGCTCCTGGTCATTTAAATGACTGGGAGCTATAGCTGGGAGAATGTGCAACAGTCCCATAAATCAACAAGCAAATTTTTTTTTTTTGCTTTTCGGAGGGCAATTGGGGTTAAGTGACTCGCCCAAGGTCACACGGCTAGTTTTTTTGTGTTAAGTGTCTGAGGCCAGATTTGAACTCAGGTACTCCTGACTCCAGGGCTGGTGCTCTATTCACTGTGCCACCTAGCCGCCCCTCAACAAGCAATTATTAAGTGCCTACTATGCACTAATGGCTGAATTCATCTAAACAGTCATGAGTAAAGGAGAATACTGCATAATAAGACTGGAAAAGTAGGTTGGAGACAGGCTGTAAAGGTCCTTAATGGCAAGCAGGAAAACTTATATTTGATCCTGGAAGTAAAAGGAGTAGAAAAAAAAATCCACTATTATTAATATAGATTATATTTCTTTTGTTTTATCAACCATGTTCACAAGGTCAAGAAAGGAGAACATACTAGTCAAACAATTAATTCTTTTTAAAAACATCCACTATTAGGGGGAGGCCAGGTAGCACAGCGAGTAAGAGCACCGGCTCCAGTGTTGAGAAGACCTGGAGATCGAATCCCGGGCTCAGACACTTAGCACCCACCCAGAAACACCTGGCCGTGTAACCTTGAGCAAGTTACTTAACCCCAATTGCTTTAAAAAAAAAAAAACATCCACTATTATAAGCTGCATGATTCTTTGAGGCTTTGCTTGTAGATGTTTCTAAGTCCTTCTCTTCTGTTTTCTTTTTTTGTTTTCAAAATTTTATTTTAGATTCAAACACCAGAACACAAATACAGAATAGAGAGAAGAAACAAAAACATATCATAAACTGAAATACAAAGCTACAAAGAAAAAAAAAGAGCATGTCCTGTGCGTAGCAGAACATGAAGATTCAAAATATAACAAATTTTCATTTCAAGAAAGCCTATATGATAAATAATACTCATGTTGAGAATTATCCATCTTTTCTTTGCTTCTTTGTGAGTTTTCTTTTGTTCTCTACTGTGAATTTTACTCTGTTCTTTTTTCCTCCTCCCCCCAAGGCCACAATAAAGTTTAGATGCTTTTCTATAGCTATACATATACATAATACATAGTATTTGTTTCTTGTAAGTTCCTTATCACCATAATAACTTTTTATGGTGAGATTCTTTTTTTGTTTGCTCATTCTACCAACCTACTTCCTAACTTTGGACTTTACATTAGTGCTGGGCTCTGCACACACTTCAAGGGAAGCTGTATGGCCAAAGTGTCTATCCTTTTATTTTCTGGTTTGCTGTCATAGATCAGGCTAGAGGCCTACAAGCTTTCTTATACTCCCAAAGAAGAATGATATAGGGCAATGTCTATTCACTGCCCTCATCACCTGAGCTCTCCAAGTTCCTGATCCAGGTGAGGGTCTACTGACTTGCCCTTGGTTGGGAGTTCCAGTTAGTTGCTGCTGGAAGCCATCATTATTAGTCTGCTGGGAGGTTCTGCAAGTTCAGAGCGACTGAACTGCCCGCTCCCCTTTTGATGTGGGACTCCTGCTCTAGTTATTCCATTGCAAAGTTGCATGCTGAGCTAAAGGCTGGAACTAAGTAGCTTCTCTGCTCCTGGGATCAAAGTCCCACAACTACATTTCTGAAACTTGTTCCTTTTTCAGTACACAGCTATTCTCTGCCCTGTACCTGTGACTGGAATTGGGTAGTGGATGACAAGCTGCCAAAGAGCATCAATTCCTAAACCCAGAGCTAATTCAGAGATCCCCTGGTACCTATTTCTGCCCTTCTGCCTGGTCTCCACTCTTATTCAGTACCTCAGTGACTGAATACTCCACAGCTGCTGATTATAACAGTCAGATCCTTTCCCCAGTGCCCACTGATGTCTCTGTCTCCCTAAGCTGCCTTACCTGGAAAAATGAACCACTGTGACTTTTTTGAAGGGCTTTCCTAATTAGAATCCAGTCAGATAAGTGGGAATCTAGGCTATATATTTCCTCTCAAGCTGCTATCTTGACTCTGCCTCAGAGGCAAATTATTCTTATACAAGATTAAAGGCTGACCCAAATATCCAGGTTCTAAATTCTGTCACTACTCCCTCTTCCAATTCATATCACTTCCCAAAACAGTGACTTCATCAGGTGGCTCTCCCATTGTCATTTATGACTAGCCCTTAAATCTGGTCAAATAAACTCTCAAAATGTATATATTTCTATACTTGTCCATGTCAATTTTTTGTTTCTTTTGTCTTCGTTTTTCATTAAATACCTCTTTAGGGTGGAAAAAATCACAACACTTGAATTAGGACGACTGGGGATAGATCAGATTAGCTGCAGAACCCAAAGGAACTAGGCTAATGTGAACTTGTGAACCCATGAAGACAAGGGGTAACTGTAGACATCTGACAATCTACTGCCTCATCTCCAAGCAGTCCAGTTCATCTGGAGCGTACTAAATAATGATAATGGTATGCTGTGTCCAAAGGATGAAATGGCTGGCTCTATACTATGAAGAAACTTGGAATTATGTCTAGGGACAACTGAGAAAACCCAGTAGATTTCTGGGTCCTGTGTTCTTTCCCCAAACAGGAATATTCACCTTCTCCTTTACCTCTAATGCAAATCAAGATCCAGGTCGAGTTCAACTTTCTCCACCAGACCTTTTCTTATCACTTTTTCTTACAGCTTACCCCTTTTTTCTACATCATACTTTTGGTTAGAATCACTTAGTACTTTGAACTATTACTAGAATTTTGTTACCATAGCAATAATTATTAAAATACCACTTTATTACTCTGAAGTTTTCGTTATTATAGACTGTAAAATGAGATATTGGTATCTTGTTTTGCTCCCACAGATGTTATTGGGAGATCTTATTTTACCAAGACAAAGGCTGAGATGGGACAACAGGTTCAAACCTGAGGGGGTCATGCCCCTTTCACTCCTCACTACCATGCCTACATAATCTGCACAAGGAGGGAATGTAGGGTAATGAAGAATGTAAACAACCCTAACTCTGGCAGGAAAGGTAGGACAGTTTTAACTTCACTCCAGCTTCTCTATCAGTGTACCTGTCCCTAGTAAGCACCACACCCACTTCCTCCTAGAAGCCCAATAAACACCTTCCTGGGTCCACTCTGTTTCTGAGTTCTTTCAGTGAGAATGGGTCTATCACATGGATCTTCCTGAGGGTATGTGATGTGGGAAACAGTAAACAGTGGAAGCTCATTTGGGCTAACTCGCTGACTTTGCCTGGGAAGTCCTGTGATCCCCACAAGCGTGTTTCTCACATAGACTATGAGGCTTACTTAATAGTCTAACTAGTCAAAAGAAAATAACTTAATGATCCACACATTAACAAAATGGATCAATGAAAAACTTGTTTCCTGAGGTATGACATATGACTTGGATGAACAATTCACCAAAGTCAAGATTGATCTATCTATACTGGGCCCATAACTGTCAGGGAATAGTTAGCAAGCATTTAGGAAATAATGGAGCACATACAATGATTCCAAATGTTTCCTGAAATAAAAATCAATCTAATTAACAATAATGTTACACTATTAATGTGTGTGTGCCCTTAAATGGAACACCACAACCTCCAAAGACTCAGAACTTCAAGTAATCCAAAAGGTGACAAAGAGTCAATCTGGCTGTAAGTAGTCTGCAGTATTAACGATGACGTTTTATATGCAGATATTGCTAAGGAAATGCCTGAACAGAAAAGGTAGTAAGGCCAATTATATATGAGATCAAGGAATAATATAGATGGACAATCAAATGCTATTTTGGTATAGGTGTTCTATGGAAAGTATGTACAAGAATCACATAGGATAAGAAGACAGATGTTACAATCTGTATTATTTGAGGGAATGCCGACACAGATGAGAACACAGATCCACTAATTTAATTATATTTAAGTTTATTAATTTCATTTATATAATTATCATTATTTCATTTGTCTATGTACAGTTTGTTTTTCTCTCCCTGAATAGGTTATACATTTTGTCCCACAGGAATTTACACTTAAAATGTCCTCTGAAAACGTAACAATGATATGGACACAAAACTCAACTTAGACGATCTAGCTCTACACCTACGTGAAGAATTCTACTCTCAAGGTTACATTTAGTAGTAAGGTTACTTTCAGGTCAAAAAATTCTCTCCCATAGGCCAGAATCTGCATATCAATTCAGTCTGCTTAGAAATACAAGGCAATAAACTGAGACCCAAACTCAAGCCAACCCAGGTTTTCCTCAGTCCCCAGAATGACAGACAGTCCCCTCTCAATCAAATACCTTGGGACCATTTGAGACTAAATTGTTGTCTTCAAATCTGTCCCAATCTATGTTAAATTCCACTAGAATCAAAATAATAAGTGAACAACCCATTCTCTTAGCAGAATTCTAGTCTGCTTCAGTCTTGATATCTAACCTCAGGTTCATGGCCAGAGTTCATGAACTTTGGGGAGAGACTACATTATTTATTTTCAATAACTTCTAATTGAATCTTAGAATTTCCTTCAATATTTTTTTTAAAGCAGTGAGATGAGCCCAGGTTCTCTGAAAGTGCTCTTTCCTCCATACCACACTGCCTTCCTAATAAACTAATGTTATGTCCCCCATCTTAGATTGCAAATGCCTTAAAAGCAGGTATTATTTTTGTCATTGCCCTTCTTTAAATCTCCAGCACTTAGCACAGTGCCTGGCATACAGAACGCACTTAATAAATGTGTCTTGGCTTGACCTTTGCCCTGCCTCAACAAAAGAAGTCTGCTTTGACTTAACATTCATTTATTGGTTAGTGGTTTGAACCTTTTTTCTGCATAGAAACAGCATTATAAATTGAAAACTTTCCCCCCAAAGAAGCAATTTTATGAATAGCTGCCAGTCTAGTTAACGAAAATTAATATAAACCATAATGTACCTGAAGCACAATTCTGTATTATCAACTATAATAGAAGCAAAGTTTCTATGGGAATGCATGTTCATTTTCAACTTGATATATGGCACAAACTGTCCTTGAACTCCTACAGAAAGAATGAAGCTACTAGTAAGAAGTTAGGAAGTATACCGCGGTCTGGAACACAACAGGTCTGGAAGCTACTGAGGCGCTGAACAGAATATTCTCAGGGGTTGGGATACAGCAGCTGTGTGTAGAAGGGAGCGAAGAGCGCTTCTAAAGAAAAGTGAAGAGCTTCCCCCTCCCCCCCTCCCCCCACACTCAAGACACACCGAGGTAAAGACAGTCACAAATACTTGTCACTATAGTAGGGATATCTGGGTACACAAAGAACTGAAATGCAAGCCACCTAGATTTCAGAGGAAATGCCAGACTACTACAGAAATTCCATCAGAGCTAGAGGCGAAGAGCAGAATGGGGCCCAAGATGAGGCAGAGACAAGACTACATGTTATAACGGAAGTCAAAGGTACTTTTTCAAAAATGTAGGTTTTTTAAAAATTCTTCCTTTCCTCAGATAAATTCTACTAAGACCCTACTCTGGATCAGAAACAGGAATAAAACTGGAGAGCAGTCCTTGGCAGCACCTCCAAAAAAAGAAAGGGAAGAGGGAGGGAAATTTCACTTCATGGAGGAAAGGGAGTTCCCACCGCAACTAAGTTACCTAGCTAGAGCAGCTGTTCCCAAATACATATTAAAGGAACATATCTAAATCAGCTTCATGTAAACAGGAAACTGCCTTTACATTCCCAAGGAAAGTTCATAGGTTCTCTAATTTCTACTTATTCCTTTATTAAATAAAAGCTACAATAATCATTCCTACAACCTAGAAGCTTATGAAAAGGTTCTCAAAAAGTGACACCTAAGAAAGAATTTGCTTTAATTTACATAGCCTTGACATTCTAAAGATTCAACTCTGTATTTCCCTAGCAAAGGTGGTAAGAGGCGGAAATTATTAAGTCAAATATATAGGAGATCTGATGTCCAACATTTTATACAAATGGTTATGAATTATCGTAGCCGGCGGTACACACTTCTAATCGCTTGATATGTGGTGAGGATAGAGCTTAGTAGGGCTACTAAATTAATCCAGTATTATCATTAGCACTAATTTCAGCACCAGTATGGGAATGAAGCTGGTAAATTGCTATCAGTAGAGAAAACGGCCTCTGAGTAGCCACTGGGCAAAACAGAAGACGACTCAGCCTCACCTCAAGATCCCTTCAAAAACCAAGGGTATAGCCTATATTTAGAGGGAATCTGGTGAAAGAGTGCTTGGCTTGGAATCATCATGGGGACTGGGTTCAAATCCTTGTTTAAGGAGAAAGCCTATGTGGCCCTGGCCAAGTCACTTTGTCCTTTACGTACCTCCGGTTACTTCCTTTTCTTTTTTTTCTTTTCTTGGTTTGTTTGGTTGTTTTTTTTTTTTTTGCTTTGTTTGGAGGGGAGAAGGTAGGGCAATTGAGGTTAAGTGACTTGCTCAAGGTCACACAGCTAGGGGTGTGTGTGTGTGTGTGTGTGTGTGTGTGTGTGTGTGTGTGTGTTAAGTGTCTGAGGCCACATTTGAACTCAGGTCCTTGACTCCAGGGCCTGTGCTCTCTTCACTGCACCACCCAGCCATCCCCCCTACCTTAACATTAATTAGGGCATGCTAAGTGGAAGGTCTCATCATTTGGTATCACACATCCTTCCCATATTAACTGTGTGGTGAAAAGCAGATTGAGTTCATATCACAATAAACTCCTCCAGTGGTCTACATATTAAAAAAAAATTAATTCATTAAAAAAAGAAAAATGTGCTTCAGCTCTACAAAGAAGGAATACTTTTCTCAAACAAATGGAAGAAATTATTGAAGGAAAAAAATAATGGATCTGATCATACAAAATTAAAGATTTTGTACAAAAGAAAGCAATTTATCCAAAATTTTTAGAAAAGGAACAACTTGAGGCAAAAATTACCATGTGTATGTATATGGAGAGGGGGGAGAGAAAGAAGAAGTACCAGCTCAGCATCCTAAAGAGTTAAAGAATCACCTGGGAACAGAGAGTGGCTTACAAAACAAAACAAACAACCCTAGCAGACTGAAGGTCCTCTCTATCCATGCCCCCCAAGGGGAGGGGTAGGGGGGGGAGGGGGAAATAATCTAGTAAATATCATCAGACAAGGGTCAGACATAAAAAATATCTGTTTCCCAATGAGGTAATGTTAGAAATTTATATTAAAGGACCATTTTCTTTAAAGTTTTATTTTTATTGATAAGGCTTGGGACTATACCTATGCTTTCCTTGGTATAGGGAATCTCCAGTAAAGAACTCCCTTCTACCACTGCAGGTTCATCCCTTATACCTCACAGTATTCTAGAGGGCCTAGAACACAAGAAGTTAAGTGATCTGCCGTGTTACACAGCCAATATGTATCAAAGGACTTTGTACCTAAGTTCTTGAATCTGGCTCTAAGATCATTTCTTTATACACTACTCTACACTCTTCTCACTCAATTTATTGATACTTTGTTTTTACATCATTTCCTTTTATAACTATAACTCTCCTCCTTCCCCTAACCAGCAAGCCATTCCTTTTACCAAAAAGTAAAGAGAAAAATAGCTGTTCAGTAAAACCAATAAATACATGATAATGCCTAAAACATACACAATATTTCACACTCTCAGTCCCCCTACCATTTCAGGATAAAAATACGGTGCACATTTTCTCCATTCCTCTCTGGGAGGATTTGGGTCATCAAAATTACACAGCATCCAAGTTCTTAGGATTGTTGTTTTTTTTAAACAGGCAAGGAAGAAATGGTGACTATCAATAATTACACGAAAAAATGCTCATATGTCCTGGCAAACAAAAACACAGTCAAAATAAACTTAAGGTACCATCGTAAACCCACTAGGATTATCTTCTCCATACCCTAATAGATACAATTAAATGTAGTTGAGAAAGATACTTTATTATTTTTATAGAGGGTTTAGAAATCAATGAAAACACTGAAAAGCAGTATGTATTAATAAGAGTCACAAAACCGATCATACTTTTTGACCCAGTGACTCTAGGGAATATAGCCCAGAAAATATCATTTAAAAGAGAAAAGAATACCTCTATTAAAATATTTTAAGCTTTTTATAATAAAAAAAAACCCAGAAATCTAAAAATTGGCTTAATTATGGTATATTTGTTATATATGGTATATTTGTATAAATTTATATATATATATTTCTTACATATTTATATATCTGTTATAAATATGGTATATTTGTTACCAAAAAATGATAAATATGAATCTAAGACATTATGGAAAAACCTATTATGAAGCGTTGTCAAGTGAAATAAACAATGAGAACCATATACTATGGAGTGCATACAATCAGAAAGTCAAAGATGGAACTTCAAACAGACTTGGAAAAGAAGTATACTGAGGTATCAACTTTTTACCTTGCTGACTGTCTATTTAACATATTTGGCTGTCTTATTAAATGCAAGATTTTAATTATAATCATTATTTGTTTTATTGATAATAAGATTACCACATAAAATTTAAAAGTGAGAAGAGATATGCCTGAACAATGTAAACTTTCTAAATGGGAAATCATTTTAATGGGTATATATAAAATTATTAAATAGGGCAAAATAGTAACTAGTCACATAAAATGGTACTTAATGACATAGTATCATGTTCTTATCTTACTTCTTCAAAATTCTTGCTTTATTTTTACTGCAACAAATTAGCAGATAAAGGAACACCTTCATCAAGGTCATGAAATACAGCAGGACTTCTATGAGAAGAATTATAACTACTGGATGACAATTGAGAAACTGATCCAAAGATGTCTGTTTTGCTGCCTTTTTCTCATTGCAAATTTCCCTGTAGAAAGCAGAGGATTATAGGTCAAATTCTTGGTCACTTTGCTACCTTAAAAAAGTCAGATTTTTTTGACATGCTCTCCCACCTATAACAAGTAGCTTTATCCTGCTTCTAAGCTATATGAGACATACTTGCCTTAAAAAATACATTAACCAATCCTTTCGGCATAGAATTTTCCATTGTTTCATCTTTCACCATAATACTGGTTCACAGAAAAAAATATCAAAGCATTGATTTGAACAGCGGCCAAATTTTTCTATCTTAATCAAGTCCTATTCTTTGCTTTAAAACAGACTGCAAACAATCACTGGGGCACTTCCCCCTCCCCCTTCTTTAAGCCAATTTTGCACCTAATAACAATTTTTATATAAAGAATTTATCTTAATCAACAAGCATTTGTGAAGCACCTATTAGGTAGTATACCAGCTACTAGATATAAAAAGAACTTAACTTCTACCATCCTGATGTTTGTTAGGGTCACAGAGCAAAAACAGAGTAAGAGGGAACAGGAAAAGTTTTGTTCCATGTTGATGATCTTGTGAGGAAATAAAAGGGAAAAGGAAACAATGAGAAAAGAAATGAGAAAGACCTTGGAACTTACCACTTGGTTGCTCAAGAAGAGTATACAAACAGGAAGGAAGGGATGGGGAAGAAAGCATCAATTTAACTCCACTATTATCTGGACCAGACAAAGGATAGTTAAACATACACACACTCCATCACACACACACAATCATCTGAAGCAAAACAAACTTCAATTTCAAAGGCTGAATGTTAAAGAGAAGATTAAATAGGAAAGAAAGCAATGTAAGAACCAGTACAGCTAGTTGAATAAAAGAAAGAAAATTTCAATTATGGATAATTTGTATTGAATACATTCCTTCTATTTCATCAGTTTCTTTCTTTTAAAAGATGAGGGAAGAGAACCAATTCATCTATAAACAGAAGATGATGGATTACAAAACAACTGAAAAATATTTTTATAAGAAAACAAATATTTATAAAGCCAATGCTATCAAGATTAGGAGGGAAGCAGAAAACTGGGAAAGAATTTTTACAAGCAATGTCTCTGATAAAGGCCTCCTTCCTTCCTTCCTTTCTTTCACTTTTTGGAGGGCAATTGGGGTTAAGTGACTTGCCCAAGGTGACATGGCTAGTTTTTGTGTTAAGTGACTGAGGTCGAATTTGAACTCAGGTCCTCCTGATTCCAGGGCCAGTGCTCTATTCACTGCTCCACCTAGCTGCCCCAAAAGGTCTCATTTCTAAAATATATAGAGAACTGAGTCAAATTTATAAGAATACAAGTCACTTTCCAACTGATAAATGTGCAAAGGATATAAACAGGTAGTTTTCAGAGGAAGAAATTAAAGTTAGTTATAATCATATGGAAAAAATGCTCTCAATCACTACTGATTAGAGAAATGCAAATCAAAATGACTCTGAGGTACTATATCATACTTATCAGATTGGCTAACATGACAAAAGTGGAAAATGATAAATGCTGGAGAAGATGTAGGAAAACTGGAACACTAATGCATTGCTGATGGAGTTGTAAACTGATCCAACCATTCTGGACAGAAATCTGGAATTTTTGTGCCCCAAAGGGCTATAAAAATGTGCATACCTTTGGGTAGTTAGGTAGCACAGTGAGTAGAGCACCAGCCCTGCAGTCATGAAGACCTGGGCTCAGATCCAGCCTCAGACACTTCACACACACACAAAAAAACTAGATGTGTGACCTTGGGAAAGTCACTTAACCCCAATTGCCCTATCCTTCCCCCTCCAAAAAGCAATGAATAAAAATTTAAAAATTGTGCATACCTTTTGACCCAGCAATAATATCAAGGGCTGTATCCCAAAGAGATCATAAAAATGAGAAAAGGACCCACATGTACAAAAACATTTATAGCAGCTCTTTTTGTGGTGGCAAAGAATTGGAAATTGAGGAGATTTCCACCACTTGGGGAAGGCTAAACAAGCTGTAGTATATAATGGAATATAATTCCATAATGGAATACTATTGTGTTATAAGAAATGATGAGCAGGTGGACTTCAGAAAAACCTGAAAAGACTTATATGAACTGATGCTAAGTGAGGGGAGCAGAACGAGGAGAACATTGTACACAATAAAGCCACAGTGTACAAGGACTAATTTTGATAGACTTAGCCCTTCTCAGCAAGGCAGGGCCCTAAAGTAATTCCAAAGGACACATGATGGAAAATGCCAGCCACATCCAGCGAAAGAACTATGGAGTCAGAATGCAGAAGAAAAGCAGACTACTTTCTTTTTTTTTGTTTTGTGTTTTTTGGTTTTTTTCCCTCGTGGTTTTTCTCATTTGTTATAATTTCTCTATGCAATGTGACTAATGTGAAAATGTGTTTAATAGGAATGTATGTGTAGAGCTCACATCAGATTGTAAGCCATCTTGGGGAAGGAAGGGAGAGAAAATTTAAAATTTATGGAAGTAAATATTGAAAACTAAAAATAAATAATTTAATTTTAAAAATATTAAAAAAAAAGATTTATATGAACTGATGTTGAGTGAGGTGAGTAGAACCAGGAGAACATTGTACACAGTAACAACCATAGTGTGTGATGACTAACTTTGTTAGACTTAGCTCTACTCAGGAACACGAGGTTCTAAGACAACTCCAAAAGACTCATGATGGGGGCAGCTAGGATGGGGCAGTGAATAGAGCACCAGCCCTGAAGTCAGGGGGACCTGAGTTCAAATCCAGCCTCAGCCACTTGACACTTACTAGCTGTGTGACCTTGGGGTAAATCACTTAACCCCAATTGCCCTGCCTCCCCCACTCCCAAAAAACAACCCCCCCCAAAAAATGATGGAAAATTCTATCCACATCCACAGAAAGAATTATGGAGTCTGAATGCAGATCGAAGCATACTATTTGCTCTTTTTGTTTTGTTTTGTTACTTACTTCTTTCTCATGGTTTGTCCCATTGATTCTAATTCTTTTTTACAACATGACATGTGAAAATATGTTTAATGTGAATGTATATTTAGAGCTTGCATCAGATTGCATGCTGCCTTGGGGAGGAGGGAAGGGAGAGAGGTGGAGAAAATTTAAAACTCAAAAGCTTGTGGAACTGAATGTTGAAAACTAAAAATAAATTAATTTTTTAAAAAACAAAATATTTACAGGAATTAAAATGAAGGACTGAAGTAAAATATAGTGAAGTGGCAATAGTAAAAGCAGACACAGTTAAAAGAGATAATTCATTTTGGTTAAAGGTATCAAAGAAGATTAAATAATATGAGTAAGCAATTATTAAAACCATGTATTGGAGGTTGTTCAATACAACAGATTAGGACCACAAAGTCCAAAGGCAAACAAACATTAGTATAGCGTATGATAAATCCAAAGACTCCAAAACTACTGGTATAAAGGCTCAATTTTTTTAATGTCTGGGAAAACTGGAAAACCATAAAGCAAAAATTAGGTTTAAACAAGCATCTCTCACCATGCACCATTATAAATTACGAATAGATTTATGATCCATATATAAAACATGACTTCATAAGTAGAGAAGAATGAAGGCAGACAATTTTTATCTCTATCAATACAGGAAGACTTCTTGACCAGACAAGGGATAGAGCTGATCATAGGAAATAAAATAGACAGTTTTCGTTACATAATAGAAAAGTTTTTACAGAAAGTAAATCTATGCAAGTCAAAACAAAAGAGGAACAGTGAAGTAAAGGAAAAATTCATCAACTTTCTCAGACAAAAATCTCTGATTTGCTATTGTAGACCTCTCCCCAAACCTTTTTGAACCCCCAACATCTGAGAAAGACCTAAAACATGGACTGGCCAATCAGGAGAGGCACTGTGAACCTCAATCTACCATAACGTTTTGCATGCTCTGGCATAACAGACATGCCTTGCTCTTTGAGTAAACTCTAAATGCCCCTTCCTGGGTCAACACTACAAGGCCAGTTGAAGCTGACCAGGAGCATTCTTCTGTTTATGACACAAGGCACCCTGACCCAGGTACTATCTTGAATAATGGGACTTTTTTTTTTATCTTGTTGGTTTTATGGACACATTCTATGTAGGAGAAACACAGATATTCTGGGATTGTAATTTTAACTGACACTGACATTCTTTTATCTTATTGTATTTGCAACCTATTCATTTAAGAAATTCCTTTCTCATATCATAGTTAACCATACAGAGACTATAATTCTGGTTGATATAGGTATCCTGAACCAGGAAGGAAGGGGTGAGAAAGAATTGTTCTGAAGATATAAGCTCTGCTTTGTCTATCGATCCTCGAGTTCATTGTCTTACAATGAGCTCCTATGTATATATCTATATGCATGTTCTGAAAGCTTTGAGAGAAATAAACACTCATATTTAGCCCAATTTTGTTTGTCTTTCTAAGAACAAACTCAGCAATGATTGACACTATCAAATATTTTTAGGGAACAGATTCAAATAAATAAGAACAAGAGCCATTTCCCGAACAGGCAAATGATGAAAGTCAATGAACAGGCAGTTTTCAAAGGAGGTAATATGAGCTATCAAAAATCATAGGAAAAATTCTCCAAAACATTTAATAACAAGAAACAATGAGCCTTCTCTTCACACTCATCAGAATGGTACAGTTAACAAAAAAGGAAAATAATTGTTGGGACAGAATTTGGAAGAACATACATACTTATGTAATTCTAATGAAGCTATAAACTAATATAGCTATTCTGTAATTTAGAACTTTATCCAAAAAGTCACTAAACTATGTACATCCTCAGATACAGAAACTGTTAGCTCAAATAGAGAAAAAAAGTAAAGAACCCACTGTGTACCAAAGATCTTCAAAGCAGCACTTTTTATTGTACCAAGGAACTGAAAATTAACTTGGTACCCATCAACTAGAAAATGCCTGCACAAATTGGGGCACATGCATATAATGAACTATTATTGTACCATAATACAGAAAAGGACAGAGTCAGGGAACACTGGGAAGACTTGTATGAATTGATACAAAGTAAAGTGAGCAAAACCAAGAGAACAATTTAAACAATTACTATATCCCAAAGTAAAGCAAATCTGAAAGACTTCAAAAAACTGTTTAATGCAGTGACTAACCATAATTTTAGAGGATCAATGATGAAGCATGCTACTGACCTTTCTAAGGGAGAGGTGATAAATAAAAACTGTGGGACAATGTTTTCCACTGGCTCAGGAAAAGGCATGTCTCCTAAAGAGTAAGGGAGGAGAAGGGACCCAGAGATAAGAAGGCACAGACATTGCAAAGGGACATCACAGCTTCGGAAGGGAGAACTAGTAAGGATTATTTGGACACTTGTTAATTTCTATCCCCTGACAGTGTTTAGTGGCACAGTGGATAAAGCACTGAGCCTAAGTTCAAATCATTCTCAGACACAAGCTAGGACCCTTGGACAAGACATTAAACAGCAATTTGACTCAGTTTCCTCAACTGCAAAATAGGAATATTAATAGCACCTACCTCCCACAAGCAGTTGTGAGCATCAAATGAGTTTATCTGCAAAGCACCTAGCACAGTACATAAATCTTAACAGGCACTTAATATTTGTTATTGTGAGGGATAACTTTCAGTTGAGTTTTCCCCCATTCTGAACATCCTATTACATTCTTATTTCTTCTTTATACTCTGTAACTAAGTTCAGTATTGTTTCCCCATATAAATGGGGTCGTTGTGTATTTCATTCAAGGTAATGTAAGAGCTACTGGGTATTGTTAATACAATTGACTGGACTATCCATGGAGACCAAATTAGAGGCGTTTTTAGTTTGGAGATGAGTGAAAGGAGAAAACCAAGTGAATATCTCTCAAATTTAGAGTGGCTTCAGCATTCACCAGGCCTAAGTTTAGTAGTCACCTGACCTTATAGGAATCTGGGACTTAGAGCAACAGAAACCCTCCCCAGTGCCACCTCAGCACCAGATATGCCAAATGCGGACAAAACTGCTTTCCTGTCTTTGCACTGGACACCTACACATTTTCTTGTTCTTTGTCTCTAAGGTAGATCCCCATGCTTAGATTGCGAGTCCACCTCCCCACCAATGGGAGTAAAAGAGTAAAGTAAAGGAGTAAAAGTAAAAAATATATATATAAAAAATAACATAACCATGTTCTTGCTTCCTGAAAATCACCTCTCTTGCCTGACCCCTGATGCCTGTTGCCTAAATGGAGCAGAGGCGCCCTTTCTCCTGAGATCGTAATACAATTCCTTTTGTTTTCACTTTGAGAAGTCTCCCTATTTCATTTAAGTCGGTGGTCTCTGATCCACACATTAATCTTCCATATTTCCTTCCTTTCTTCCCTCTTGCCTTCTAATATACCAGCATTGTTGTTGTTCAGTTGTTTCAGTCATATCTGATTCTTTGTGACCCCACTTGGGGTTTTTTTGTCAAGGATACTAGAGTAGTTTGCCATTTCCTTCTCCAGATCATTTTACAGATGAGGAAATGGAGGCAAACAGGGTTAAGTGACTTGGCCAGGGTCACACAGCTAGTCACACTTGAATTCAGGGAGATGAGCCTTCCTGACTCCAGGCCCAGCAATCTATCCATTGTTCCACCTAGCTCCTCCATTCTAGCATTACACCCCTCAGAAACATACTTCTAAAAAGACGCAGAAAAAGGAGGTAGGGGAAGAGGATAATGAGGAAATATTGATAAAGCTAATAATTGAATGATTGGTTAGAAGCCAGAACTCAAATTCAATACCTCAGGACTAACCAACAGAAAGATTTAAAAAGTAATAAATGAAACAGTATGAAATTTCACAAGAACCTAGAAGAATAGAAAAATAATGAAGATAAAGAAAACTTCCTAGAAAAAGAAATGTCTTCCATGTCATGTAACCAAAAATATGGAAAGACTATGCATTTTCTCTAGGTCTCATGACCTCTCAAACTTCTCCAAAAAAGAATTATACATACAAAAGATAAAACAATTTCAGCTTTTCCACAATTTTAAGACCCAGGAATCCTCAGGAGGTAACTTCCCAATGAACAACAGATAAGACTAATCCCTGAATCCCTACCACACTCAGAATCCTCTCTCCCATGGGTACTAGACTGTAACAGGGCCATACAACTCAACCCAGGGTTAAACTTTGACCCTCCCCTTTCCCCCTTCACCCATCCCTATCTGTGCAGTAGAAATAAAGGCTAAGGAAAATGGAAAGTATGCTATGCCTGGCATAGTGGAATCCAAGTAAAAGTATAGCAATATTTAGCCAGAGAACTGAGGAATTTGCAAAGTAGACAGCCACCTAGCTAGGACCAAGTCTGCCTACCTCCTCAACAGAAACCAAGAAGTCTAAAAGGAGGCTGAGACAGCTTTAAAGTTCAGCCTCCAGGGTAATCACCATCAAAGAGGAAAGAGTCAGAAAGTGAGGGATGGGGGTGGGTGGGTAGGAAGAGAAGCAATCAAAAAGATTAAAATTATAAAAGATCTCAAGAGGAAGAAAACTCAGCTAAAAACCTTAAGCATAAACAGATAAACCAAAGAGGGAAGAGGATCAATTACAGAAGAGAATATGACCTCCAGATTAGCTAAACAAGTCCAAACATCTTTGAATAAATATTGCAAGATAAAGGAAAATGAATGAACACTGGATGAGGCAGAGGTCTCTGTGGATTCCCAAGAAAACAAACAGCCACAGCAGGATGTTCCCAAATGGTTTGAGAGAAAAATAAGAATCATGACAGCAGAAATAATTGGCAGACTAGAATTTGAATCCATGATGACAATCCCCACCAAAGGAAAACAACTGACCCTGAATGCAAACAGAAGTGAAAGACTATATGGAAGAAAACTAAAAGGCAGTAACATTTAAAGAAAACACAGTCTTTATATAAGTAAAATATATTGATCTCAAAAATATAAAGGATTGGGGTGGCTAGGTGGCACAGTGAGTAAAGCGCTGGCCCTGGAGTCAGGAGGTCCTGAGTTTGGTTCCAGCCTCAGACACTTAATACCCACACAAAAATACTAGCCCTGTAACCTTGGGCAAGTTACTTAACCCCAATTGCCCTCCAAAAAAAAAAAAGCAAATATATATATATAAAGGATGCAAGAACAATTTGAGGATTATCTCTATGCAAGGAAACTGCTTTATTACTTCTGAATATAGAAAACCAAGCACTAAACAAATGAATCCAAAGATTGCCTTCAGGAAAAAACCCTCAGGGTTGAGTCTAATAATTCCAACAACAAGCTACCAGGAAAAAGACTTTCTATATAAAGGACAAGAAATTTGAACAACACAAGACTATTCCGAACCAATCAGAAACTGTAGGAGGGAATGGAATAATGTGTTGTGAACAGCAAATGAGATCAAGAAGGCACACACTGAAAAATGGAGCCTAGTCATCAAAGAAAAAGATAGATGTTCAAAAAAATAAAGGCATTTGACTCATTCTTACACCCACAAAGAAGACTGGAAGCCTGCAGAATATTTGCTTTGCAAACAGCACCATAACAAAGAAATACAAGAAAGTTAAACAATATAGTGAACAAGGAAGGTATAAAGAATGGAATAAATTACCCCAGGAAAAAAAAAAGAGGGTAACAGAAGTAAAAACAGAAAGGAATAGAATACACAGGAAAGAAAGGAATGGAGTTAAAATCAGCAGCAACAACCTTAACAGATTTCTTTTTAAAAGTACACAAGGAAGTGCTAAAAATTGTTTTTATATGCAATAAGGAAATAAGATAAACAGGTAATGGAGTATAGAAATCTATCTTGCCCTAAAGGAAAAACAGAATGAGAGAAATGGGAGGGTAGAGGGTGACAGAAGGGAGAGCAGAGGTAATCGGAATGCATCTCATCTTGGGGTGGGGGAAGTGAGAGGGGGAAAATTTTGAAACTCCAAATCTTGTGGAAGAGGATGTTGAAAACTAAAAATAAATTAATAAATTTTTAATAGGTGCAATGTTGTACCTGGTTTTCCTTATTCCCCTACCTCAGGGAAGTGAGCAGACTGCCAGGTCAGCTCTGCCCTCCCCACTGGGTCTCTGCCCTTTCCCAGTCAGTTGGGCAAGTTTCTGGGTCAGGGAGAATTGGCTCTGGGGGGAATTTCAAGGTGTGTACTGACCAATCACTGTTTTTGGCCTCTGCAAGTTTCTGCTTACATAATACCTAACTGTTGGCCAAGTGAGCTCCCTTTAAAAGCTGAGGTTTTACCTGAGATTTGGGCTGTACAGACCTGGGACAGTAGGGTGGTACCCCGTCAGCTCACCATGTGGCCTGATCAGCCAACATGGCGTACAATAAAGTGTCCAATTCTAAATTGATACTTGGGTCTTGCTTGCATTATTCTGGGCACAGCAGCACAAGAAAGGAAACAAAAAGAGTGAAAGTGATGGGGGGATGGCAATAGGTTATACAGGAACTCTGATCCTTATCAAAGACCAGAATGCCTGCAATTCAGTCTGGAAAAGAATTCAGTAGGCCCAAGCAGACTTGGAGTCAGAATTGTAAAAGTTTATTGTTATACTTTACAGTGGGCAAGGGTCCTTAGGGGTCCTGTAAGTTTATTGTTATGCTATACAGCGGGCAAGAGATCTTAGAGAAGCTGCAAACTTAAAGAAGACATAGGCATAGTTTTTAAGGAGTCTAGGCAATTAATCAGATGTCAATTATTCTAACTAGGTGAGTAAGTGTGGGATTAGGGAGGAGTTAAGGAGTGGTCAGTGCTTAAAAGAACATGCACTTTTAATGTCAACTGCACAGGTGTACTGCCCATAATTCACTGGGAAATAGTCACTAAGTCAGCTAGCAGTCAAGGGCTGACTGAGAAGTGCCTAGTCTGCCACCCAACAGTGTCATGTTTGACAAGATGAATGTTGGGAACCAAGGAAAACAGAGACTCAGTATGTGGATAATTGGCTAAGGAGTTAACCTATAGATAGGGCCTTAAAGGATTCAAGGGTCCAGGTGGCCCACTTTACTAAGGGGAGATAACATTTGCCTAAGCTAAAATGTTTATAGATGGTTTAGCGAAGAATTCATAGGTGTAGCTTGCTATTGTTCCAAGTAGAAATAAACAATTCATGAGTTGTTGCTGGCCAGAGTGCTAGCGGGGGAAGGGGCAGAGTTAATGCTCTGAGGCTGGGGGTGGGGAGGTGGGGGGGGGAATGTGATTTTACAGACTGGTTTTACAAACTGATATTACAGACTGATGTTACAGACATAGATCCCAAGCACCCCATCAAAAGCAGAACTTAAATAGAAAATCTGATGATGGAGGAATAGACCTAGACCATCATTGATTTAATTTCATAACACCATGCCTACAGATGAAACATGAAATGGTTTTGTGGAGCTAAACTACAGATGAAAGGGCAAAGGAGAGAGAGGGTGAAGAAGACAGAGGAGACTATATAAAGTACCCTAATAAGTCAATGGCAAAAAACTAAAGGAAAACATCAAGAGAATGGGGGCAGTTAGGTGGTGCAGTGAATAGAGCACCAGCCTTGGAGTCAGAAGGACATGACTTCAAATCCAATTTCAGATACTTGACACACTTACTAACTGTGTGGCCTTGGGCAAGTCACTTAACCCCAATTGCCTTGTCTTCCCTCCTCAAAAAAAGAAATAACAATAATAAAAAGAGAATGGCTAACATGGCCAAGGGAGAGACTGAAAAAAGGAAGGGGGGGGGGGAATCTCAATTCTGTGGTGGAAAGGAGTCCCACTGAAGAAAACTTCTGAGGGTGGGAAGAAATATTCTATAATGAAAGGACTTTTTTTTTTTTTTTAAGCAATTGGGGTTAACTTGCTCAAGGTTACACGGCCAGTTATTTCTGGGTGTGGTACTAAGTATCTGAGCCCAGATTTGAGCCCCAGGTCATCCTGACACTGGAGCTGGTGCTCTTACTCTGTGAGCCACCTGGCCACCCCTTATGAAAGGCCTTTTAATGGGTACAATTTGCAGGGCCTTGCTGCCTACAGAAACCATTCTTTTTGAGAGAGGGAACAGACTCGTTGACTGCATCTTGCCTCAGGAGAAGGGAAATCAGAGCTCTTGGGGGCAAACTGATATCCAGAGAGGTAGAAGGACATTGATCATAGCAAGGAAGGAAATAATGATTATGAGGAGGGCAGGTATTAATAATGAACTGTTCATCAAGGACACAGGAAAATTTCTACCATAAAGTTTTTGTCCTCTTTATCTCATCCTGGAATTTTCAACTGTAAAAATGAAGCGTTACAGAAAAAAATAAGGAAAGGGACAAGATCTACAAAGTAATAAGTAATAATGCAGAAAATGTTAGAAGAGGAAATTCAAAATAGGTACCTTAAAGCTTTAATTTAATGTGGAATGTAGACCAAAGGAGCATATATTCATAAAGGCCATGAATTTTTAAAAAGTCTATGATAGATAAAAAGGGAAGAGAAATAATGGAGATAATGAGGAAAATAAATGCTTTTTAGAAAAAGACAGCAAAAAATTTAATAAGTTAAGCAAAAGTGGGAAAGGAGGTAACAAATGGGAAATGAGGCTTCAGGGTGAGGTGAATAGAACTGGTAGGAATAGGTTTTCATTAAAGTAGATTATCTGAAAATGACTGAAGGGACAAAGTACCCTCTTAACAGAAAAGGACTAACCAGAAAAATAAAAAGAATTCTGAAAAAAGGCATAGAAAAAAATAAACCTAACAAACATTAGAAGTAATAGGAGAGAAGACTTTTATCTAATCACAACTGACTGAAAAAAGAGGGGTGGAGGGTGGGGAGAAAAGGAAGAAATAAATAAGCAAAACACTCAGACTAGGGAAAATATGCTTTAAATTAGGATTTTTTAAAAATCTTTTAACCCAGGACCTATATGAACACAACTACAAAGCACTTTTCCCACAAATAAAGTCAGATCCACAAATTGGAAAAACATCAATTGCTCGTGGCTGGGTCAAGCTAATATAATAAATGACAATTTTACCTAAATTAAATTACATATTTAGTGCCATACCAATCAATTTACCAAAAAATTACTTCATAGAGCT
This sequence comes from Petaurus breviceps papuanus, assembly GCF_028583685.1. NCBI lineage: Eukaryota > Metazoa > Chordata > Mammalia > Diprotodontia > Petauridae > Petaurus > Petaurus breviceps. The sequence goes on along the minus strand of NW_027185791.1, from coordinate 17,084,200 downwards.
AGAAAAAACAGTAACAAAATTCATTTGGAAAAACAAAAGGTCCAGAATATCAAGGGAATTAATGAAAAGAAATGCTAGGGAAGGTGGACTAGCCATACCAGATTTTAATCTGTACTATAAAGCAGCAGTCATCAAAACTACTTGGTACTGGCTGAGGAATAGAGCAGTGGATCAATGGAATAGATTGGGTACACAAGACTCAGCAGTCAATGACTATAGTAATCTACTATTTGATAAACCCAAAGACCCCAGTTTTGGGGATAAGAACTCACTATTTGACAAAACCTGCTGGGAAAACTGGAATATAGCATGGCAGAAACTGGGCATAGACCATTATCTAACACCATATACCAAAATCAAGTCTAAATGGGTGCATGATCTAGGTATAAAGGCTGATACTATAAGCAATCTGGGAAAGCAAGGAATAGTTTACCTGTCAGATTTATGGAGAGGGGAAAACTTTATGACTAAACAGGAATTAGAGAGCATTATAAAATGCAAAATGGATAATCTTGATTACATTAAATTGAAAAGTTTCTGTACAAATAAAGCCAATGTCACCAAGATTAAGAGGGAAGTGGAAGTGGGAACTGGGAAAGAATTTTTACAAACAGTGTCTCTGATAAAGGCCTCATTTCTAAAATATACAGAGAATTGAGTCAAATCTATAAGAATACAAGTCATTCCCTAATTGATAAATTGATAAAAAGGATATGAACAGGCAATTTTCAGAGGTAGAAATTAAAAATATCTGTAAGCATATAAAAAAATGCTCCAAATCACTATTGATTAGAGAAATGCACATCAAAACATCTCTGAGGTACCACATCTCTCTCACCAGTCAGATTGGCTGAAATGACAAAACAGGAAAATGATAAATGTTGGAGAGGATGTGGAAAAATTGGAACACTAATACACTGTTGGTAGAGTTATGAACTGATTCAACCATTCTGGAGAGCAATATGGAACTAGGCCCAAAGGGCTATAAATAATTGCATATCCTTTGACCCAGTAATACCATTTTTAGGGTTGTATCCCAAAGTGATTATAAGACCCATATGTACAAAAATATTTATTGCAGTACTTTTTGTGGTGGCAAAGAACTGGAAATTAAGGGGATGTCCATCAATTGGGGAATAGCAAAACAAGTTGTGGTATGTGAATGTAATGGAATACTATTGTGCTATAAAATGAAGAGCAGACTGACTTCATATTTACCTGGAGAGACTTGGACAAACTGATGCGGAATGAGTAGAGCAGAACCAGGAGAAATCTGCACACAATCACAGACACAATGTATATGTGATGAGCAACTCTGATAGACTGAACCCTTCTCAGCAATGCAAGGTTATAAGACAACTCCAAAAGACTCATGATGGAAGGAGATGGATACATTCAGAGAAAGAACTAGAAAGAACAGAGTTTGAATGCAAACTGAAGCAAACTAGCTCTTCTCTTTTTTTTTTCTTGTTTGGTTTTGTTTCCTCTTTCCCATTGTTCATTCCATTGGTTACAATCCTTCTTTACAACCTGACTAATGTTTAATGTGAAAGTATTTGCAGATCCTATACTTGATTGCATGCTGCCATAATGCGGGGAGGGAGATTTGAAACTCAAGGGATTGTGGAACTGAATCTTGTAAACTAAAAGTAAACAAACAAATTAATAAAGACAAAAAAATATATATTAAAAAAACACTAAAAGGAAAAAAAGGAAAACAAACCTATCTAATTAAATACAAATAGACTAAATAATGCAACAAAAGGTAACAGCAGAATAGAAAGAGTAAAACACCAACTTGTTTATAAGAAATAAAGGCATTATTCATGAGAGGAATTTAAAAACACACACAAAGGGGTGGCTAGGTGGCACAGTGAGTAGGCCCTGGAGTCAGGAGAACCTTAGTTCTAATCCAGACTCAGACACTTAACACAAAAAAAAACTAGCCGTGTGACCCTTGGGCAAGTTACTTATCCCCAACTGACCTCCAAAAAATAAAATAAAATAAAAACACACACACAAGCTGACAAACTTCTAGAAATATTAGCTATATATTAAAAGAAAAGAAAGGAATAAAAAGAAGGAAAGAGAAGACCAAATTTCAGGAAAGTTATAGATTACAAAATTAAACACAAAAATCAAAGGTATTTATAAACATCAATCAACAAAATCAAGGAAGCAATCTATAACAGATTAAGTTCATTCAAAATAATTACTAAATTCACAAAATATCTGAGCATCTGCCAAAACACTTACAAGACTTATAAAGATACAATTATAAAACACTCCTTAAAGAAAGAGAAAACTTAAATAATTGGAGGGATATACAGTATACAGGGCTTAACTATGAAAATATAATATAAAAATGAAACTACTGGAATTAATATATAAATTTAACATAAACATCAATCTACCAAAGACACTTTAGAGAAATAAAATAAAGGTGTTTGGGAATGAAAAGGAGAGAAAGAGACAGAGACAGAGAGAAGAAATAAAAAGAAAAAAGAATAAGAAATGATTTAATTCAGTAATCAAGTTCTGACTAAATCTAAAACCAGAAATTACTGTTAAAAGAACTCCATATTTGAAAAGAACTGTTGGGAAAGCTGGAAAATAGTGTGACAGAAATTAACATCTTGCAACATAAACAACATTAAACTCAAAATGAACAGGTGTTTTGAATATTAAAGCTCAAACCATAAAAAAAAATTTAGACAAGAGACAGATCAGATATATTTCTCATGTATGGGTAGGAGTGAATTTTTAATCAAACAAGGGACAGAAATTATTACACAATATAAAATATATAACTTATATGAAATTGAAAAACTCTTGTCGGAACAAAATTAACACAACTGGAATAAAAGATAAAGTGGTCAACTAGGAGAAAGAAAACTATCAATATCTATGACAAGGATCCAAAATATTATAGACAACTAAAACAAATATATAAGACCAAAAGCCATTACCCAGAAGATAAGTGGTCAAAGGAAGAGTTCTCAAAAGAACTGAAAACTATTAACTTTATATAAGAAAACTCCAAATCACTAAACACATAATAAATATAAATCCAAACAACTACAAGGTGTGGGGCTTTTTTTAACCTCATACCCAGCAAACTGGCAAAGATGACAAAAGATGAGAACAGTAAATATTGTAGATAAACTCACTAATGTACTACTGGCAAAGTTGTGAACTGACCCAACCTTTCTGAGAAGCAAATAAGAATTACAAAAAAAAAAAGTTCACTACAGTTTAGGCATGTACCACTCAAAAGAAATCAAAGACAAAAAAAAAAGGACCTATTTTGCCTAATTCTGTGCTAACAAAATTGAGAACAGAGGAAAAAAAGGGAAATTTAAATAGTAATACCTGACTATTTAAATAATCCAACTAAATTTCAAAAAAGAATTGAATGAGTTATAAAAAAATCCCAAAGTAGAGAAGAAACTCCAAGACTAGATGGAACAGCTGGATTCACAAGTCAACTTTATTAATATTCAAAGAATAATTCCAATGTCACATAAGCAATCTACAATAATAAGAAAAGGTACCCTTCAAATTTCTTTCCATGACAGAAATATGCTCCTGATAAACAAACCAAGGAGAGACTAAGAAAAAAAACCACAGACCAATATCCCTGACAAACACTAATACAAAAATTTCAAATAAATTATTAGCAAGTGGGCTACAACATATTAGAAAGATTATACAGTACTATATGCCTAGGTTGGGTTTATAAAAGGCATGCAAAGCTGGATAAACATAAGAAAGCCCGTAAATATAACACACCATGTTTATAATACAAGTAATTTTTAAAATGTGATTATATAAATAGATGCTAAAAAGGCTTTTGACAAAATAACACCCCTGTCTATAATAGAATTTTCCTTAACGTAGTAAAGAATATTTATCTAAATTCAAGAGTAAATATTATATATAATAGAGAAAAGTTAAGAGACCTTCCCAATAAAATCAGAGGTAAGGTAAGAATGCCCATTATTACAACTACTATTAGAAATGCTAATTATAGCAGTAAGGTAAGAAAAAGAAAATGAGGCATGAAATAAGCACAGAAAAAGAGGAAACAAAAATTATTTCTTTTTATAAATTATATGGTATACTAAGAGAACCTTAGAGAATCAATGAAAAAATTAATAATAAATTCCAGAGAGTTGGAGAATAAATGTATGCAAATCATCAGCTTTCCTATAACCAACAAAATCCAGCAGCAAGAGTTAAAAAGAGAAATTACTCATAACTACAGAGCCTACAAAATGCTTGAGAGTTTATCTCTAAGATTCACTATGAAACACTTTGCAAAAAACAGAATAAAATAATTGGAGAAATATCAACTGCTCATTGGTAGGATGAGGGTGATGGCAGCCAGGTGGATAGAGTGCTGGGTCTGGAATCAGGAAAACACATCTTCATAAGTTAAAATCCAGCCTCAAACACTTACTAGCTGTGTGACCCTGGAAAGTCACTTAACACTATTTACCTCAGTTTCCTCATCTGTAAAAGAAGCTGTAGAAGGAAATGGAAAACTACTTCAGAATCTTTGCCAAGAAAACCCCAAAAGGGTTCATGAACAGAGTCAGAAAACAACTAAACAATAATAAGGTTGAGGTTGTGGGGAGAGGGACAGAAAAAACCTCCCTAAGAAGGCAGCCTTTGAACTGAGTCTTAAAGGAAATCAGGAATTCTCAAAGTTGGAAGTTCAGAAAACTGAACTGTGAATTCGTTTTATGCACCTAGTATGCACTTTGGTAAGTGCTGGGGATATTAAAAAAAAAAAGGCAAAAGAAAGTCTCTTCTCTCAAGAAGATCACAGTCTAACAAAAGACAACATGCAAGCAACTACTTATAGACCAGATACAGAGAATGAATCAAGAATAATCTTAGAGGATCTATAAGCACATGAAGAAATGCTCTAAATCTCTATTGATTAGAGAAATGCAAATCAAAACAACTCTGAGGTACCACATCTCACCAGTCAGATTGGCCAAGATGACAAAAATAGGAAAATGACAAATACTGGAGAGGATGTGGGCAAATTGGAACACTAATGCATTGCTGGTGGAGTTGTAAACTGATCCAGCCTTTCTGGAGATCAATCTGGAATTATGCCCAAAGGGCTATAAATAATTTCATACCCTTTGACCCAGCAATACCACTTCTAGGGTTATATCCCAAAGAGATCATAGAAGTGGGAGGAAGACCCATATGTACAAAAATATTTATAGCAGCTCTTTTTGTGGTGGCAAAGAACTGGAAATTAAGGGGATGCCCATCAACTGGAGAATGGCTGAATAAGTTGTGGTATATGCATGTAACGGAATACTATTGTGCTATAAGAAATGAGGAGCAGATGGACTTCATATTTACCTGGCAAGGCTTATAGGAACTGATGCTGAGTGAGAAGAGTAGAACCAGGAGAAATTTGTACACAATTACAGACACAAAGTATATGTGATGACCAACTTTGATAGACTGGACTCTTCTCAGCAATGCAGTGTTATAACTCAATCCCAAAAGATTCATGATGGAGAGAGATGTCTACATCCAGAGGAAGAACTAGAAAGAATTGAGTTTGAATTCAGATTGAAGCAAACCGCCTGATCTTTTTCTTTTTCTTGTTTGGCTTTATTTCCTCTTTATCATTTTTCATTCCATCTGATACAATCCGTCTTTATAACCTGATTAATGTCTAATGTGAAAGTATTTGCAAATCCTATACTCGATTGTATGCCACCATGTTGGGGGGGGGACAAAATTTGAAACTCAAGGAACTGCAGAATTTAATCTTGTAAACTAAAAACTAAAACTAAACAAATTAATAAAAAAATTTTTAAAAAAAGAATAATCTTAGAGGAAAGATGATCTGGAGAAGGAATCCTAAAAAAGGTAAAACTTTAGGTGAGACCTGAAGGAAGTCAGGGAAGCCAGGGGGTAGAGATGATGAGGGAAAGAATTACAGATATTATATCTGATTTCATGCTGCCATGAAGGGGGAGGGGGAGAAAATTTGGAACTCAAGGGATTGTGGAAATGAATGCTGCAAAATAAAAGTAAATCAATTAATTAACTAAAAAAAAAAAAAGAATTACAGGTAAGAGGACCAGTTAATGAAAATGCTCTTAGGAGATGGAATATCTATCTGTAAGTAACATCAAGGGCAATGTAGTTGATAAAATATCTCACTGACCATTCTTGTGGAGGGTGAACTAGACACACATATTACACTAGATACAGTCAGACTGATTCAGATCCAGCTGAATGGCTAGTCTCAAGAGTAGTAGTAATCAGTGGAGCAATATAAACATGGAAGTTCTCCAGCGGAGTGCTCTATCACTAAGTCCTTTAAGTAGTTAATTAAGAAATTACTACGTGGTCAAACATTGTACAAAAACACTGTGGATACAAAGAAAGGTCTAATTAAAAAAAAAAAAACCAGTCCTGACCTCATGAGGCTCACATTCCAATGGAGAAACATTTTTTTTATTTTTAACTTGGATAAAGGCATAAATAGTATGCACATCAAACTTGCAATTGAGACAAAACTGGGATAGAGAGCTAACCCTGTACAAGAAATATTCTGAATCCAAAATGATTCTGAAAGACGAGAGTACTGGGTTAAATCTAGTGAGATGAAATTTAACAAGAATAAATGTCAAGTTTTATATGTGGCAAAAAAAAAAAACTTTCACAAATAGAAAATAGATGAGTTATGATTAGATAGAAGTCTGAAAAAATCTGGGGGTTAATTTCACTATGATTCAGCAGTGGGATGGGGCAACCAAAAAAACAAATGTGAATTCGGGCTGCCTTAATAAAGCAAAGCTTCCAGGAATCAGGAATTAATTGTCCCTCTGCACTTTGCACTGGTCACTTCCAAAGTATAGTTCTGGACACCAAGGTTTAAGAAGGGCACTGATGTGGTAAAACGTCCAGTGAAGGGCAGCCAAGATGGCGAAAGGACTTGAGGTAATGCCCTATTGGTTGAAGGAACTAGGGATGTTTAACATCGAGAAGAAAAATCTCCGTAGGGTGGCTGACAGCTATGTTCAAACACATCATGTGAAGGGCTGTCCTGTAGAAGGTAGACTGAACTTCTGAATGTGACAGTTGGAGTGTCAGTTAAGTATATACACTTGGTAGTGCTGAAATGAAAAACCATCCACACTTGGCTCATTTCCATGCTTTCTGAAAGCTAAAGAGAAGGAGGCCGTCAAATAATTATCCAGCCAGGTAGGGGAATATACATACAATATACAGAACGAATATAAATGAAGGATAATAAATTTTTTTACTCTGTTAGTAGGGCATAATTATTTTGATCTCTTCTAACAGTGGTGAGCCAGGAGTCAGAAGGATTTAAATCTGGTCTCAGACAGCTGTGTGACACTGGTTGGCAAGTCATTTAACCTCTGTCTGCCTCTTCATTTTCTTTGTCTATAAAGTGAAGATAATAACACCTACCTCTCAGGGTTGTTGTGAGACAATACAGTAACTGGCACAGAATAGACAGTATATAAATGCTAGTTAGTGATAATATTATTATATATTTATAGACATTCCAAATTTATGCTATTTATTGTGTTTTCCTACTATTATGTACTCATTTAGAAGGAAATTTCTGTTTGGAATCATCATGATGTGGTGACAGTTGGGCATTAAAAACATATTCATTAATGAATTCAATATATTCTAGCCAATTATTATTATCAGTAACCAGACATTACTCTCAAGTCACCAGTCCAGTAGCTCCTAAAAAGGGAATGCCAAGTATCTGTCTCTCTGCCTGCCTCTCTCTCTCTCTATGGGTTCATACTGCCTTCTGACCCATCTCTCAATCTCCAGGGTTTGTGAGAGTGGTGCTGGTTGCTGCCTAAGTATACAGCACTCAACTATATGCTCCATGTAATCACTCAAAGAAGTTTGTCATTTCCGCCACTGAGTCACCATCCACCTACAAGGTCTCTATTTCTTGCACAACCTCATCATACTTGGACAAACGAATTCAGTGTCCACATGACTTAGTAAACAGTAAAAATAAAAAACTGTAAATGGAAGTCACATAGAAAAACCATAAAGAAAGTTTCTGTTTTTGCTGAATTATCTCCCTCTTTGTTCATTTCCACCATTCCCTGAAATGGTCAGATCCCTACTTTCAAAGGATAATGTAAGCGAAAAGGTATGCAGTCGGGAGATGGAATGGCATGTGTGAGGAATAGCAACCTCTATGGCTGGATTTTGAAGTATGTACAAAAGAGTCAATGTAAGAATATTTAAAAAGTAGGAAAGAGTGGGGTTATAAGAAGCTTTAAAGACTATTTGATCTTATAATATAGTGCATTGAGGAGTGACATGGTCAGACCTATGCTCTAGGAAAATCACTCTGGCAGCTTATGTGGATAACAGATTAGGACACAGACAACATTTAGAAGACTATTGGGATACTTCAGGCAGTAGAGAATGAGAATCTGTACTAGGGTGGTGGCTGTGGGACTGGAGAAAAATGGGACATACAGGAGAAACTCTGTGGGAAAAGAAATGATAAGATTTGAAACTGAGTGGACACATCAAGGATGACACCAAGGTTACTAAACTAGGGAACCAGAAAGATAGTGTGGTACTCTCACCAAATGAACACAGCAGATCTTGGTACAATTATCTCATTTAAAAGCATCTTTCTCCTTATGAAATGAGGAAAAATTTTTATATGACTTTAAATAAAAACCAAATAGTGCTGAAATTACTATCAGAGAGTTAAACAAGCCAGCATTTTCCCCAAACTCAGGTAACAATTGTGAAAATAAATTTCAAGAGAAAACAAATGACAAAATCTAATGAGAACCTTTGAAAAAATAAAACAGATTCACCTAGCTGGAAGCTGGACATAACAGGTATGAATCCCCAAAATGACTTGAGTCTCCACATAATTATTTTTAGGATGTAAGTCATGCTGATGGCAAGAGACAAAGAGGACCGGCTCTGACTAATAACCTCTTAAGTTGGCTCCATGCTTCAATATACCCAGGGGACAGTCAAGAAGGTTCCAGGAATCTTAGAGGTAAAGCTCCAGGGAATCAAGATACAGCAAACATTCATTAAGTCCCTTGTATACACAGAAAACATGCTAGATGTTGGGAGAGATACAAAGTTGTAAAAAGTTATAAAGCTGATAATCTGAGTCACAGTAGTGCCACAGAAAGAGAAGGTGAGAAAAATAAGCAGTTGGAGACCTAAGTTTTAGACATATTTAGTCTGAGGGATCAGTGGGACACCAAGGTGGAAATATACTCAAAATAGCTGGAGATTCTCACCTGGGAGTTCAGAATTGTATACATACAGATTTTGAAAGATCTACATAGAAAAAGTAATGGAAGCCACGAATGTGACTAAAAACACTAAAGGAAATAGAAAAGAGGAAGAAGATGGGCAAGAACATGTACTACAAACACTACTGGCTAATATATATATACATATCTGTTATATATATAATATAGATAAAATCTATAATAGTAATAGCTATCATTTATAAATATCATCTCATTTTATCCTCAAAATAATGCTGAGAGAGTGAAAACCTCAAATCAAAAGGATCCCCAACAACTCAGCTGTGAACTTGTTCTATGTCAGGGCCACAGAAGGAGCTAGAGCAAGCTCACAACCAGAGACTGAGCAGGAAGGAGAAAGAGACAATGTGAAGACCAGCACTCACAATGGAAGAACAGGTGAGACAAGGACAGGTAGCACAGTGAGAACAAGAGTAGCATACAGACTACAGAGAGCACAGGACCAAACAAACCCACCCAACCCATCCAAGGGAGCCTGACCCTGCCACAAAGACCCAATCTGGGAAGTGCAGTCATAAATAGGAGTAAACAGAAGCAAACACCAAACACAATTAAAAAATGCTAAGAATTGCCAGAAGAGAAAAATCCAAAAGAATATATCAATAACTCCAAAACAAGTACAGAGTCTTAGAAGAGTAAAAAAAAAAAAAACCAAAATAATTTGGTCACAAGAAACCAAAAGAATGGCTAGATAAAAATCAAAGCACAATGCAAATGAAATTAGAATTGCTAAGGGAAAAAGAGAAAACAGAATAGCTCAGGACAAAAAGGTGCACTTCCTATCACAATGGCTGTCTGGACTGAGGAAAGCTAGTCAGTTCTGCAATGTCTACTTCAGTAAAACCTGAAATTCTGAGTTAGGACCAAGAAAAACAATAAAAGGAAGGGGATTGTGAGAAGAGAGCAACATTCTAGGGCATAAACTCATTCCACCCCAACGCCCCATCCAGGTTTAGAAATGCACCACCCCAAAAATAAATAAGGAGAATCATCTATAGATTTCTTCCACCCAAGCTAGGAATCTACTGAGGAACCCCTTAGACTCTTATAGAGACCTTGAGACAGGCAAACCACTCTCTGGAAGGTCTGCTGGTAACCAGAAGCCTGAGTCCAATACAGGCCCAGTCTGAATTCATAGCTACAGGAACCCAGATTGAGAGAAGTTTGGGGGGCATTAGAGGGGAAGCTAGGGGTAAGCAGTATCCTGACCAGAACAAATGGTCTGAGCCCTGCCTTCAGGAGCCCAGCTTGGAAGAGCAGACTCAAGGAGTTCCAGGTGAAACACAACACCAGTAAAGCCACAAAGTCTTAAAGGTACCTGGGTTATCATAAACAGGACCAAGTCAAGCCCTGCCCACATTATTGAATTGAGGAAACTGATCCAAGCACAGTCAGTAACCCCACTCCCCCAAACCTAGACATTGAATAAGATGAGATGAGCAAACCAAGGAAAACTCCAAATACTATGAGGAAATACCTTGGTTTAAATGATGCCCAGGGGGTAAAACCCGAGGAGCAGAGCAACCCCACAAGTCCAAGTAAAGCCTCGGAGAAAAAATGTCCTGGGTAGAGGGACTGCAGAAGTACCTGGAAGAAATGAAACAAGAGAAACAGAATGGAAAAGCTAGGGAGGAAAGAACGGCAAGGAAAATTGACACCTTACAATAAACGATGGAAAACCTCACCCAGCAACTAAATGTCTTAAAAATTAGAATAAGCCAAACAGAAAATAACTCAGGAAGAGAACAAGAAATAGTAAAACAAAAAAGAAAATATAGGGAAATGCTGCCTCAAAACCAACCGATCTGGAAAACAGATCAAGGAGAGATAATCTAAGAATTATCAGCTGAAAACTATGATCCAAACAAAGACCGGAAGCATTTGCAAGAAATTTTAAATGAAAATTGCCCAGAACTCTTACAACCAGAGGTCAAAATGAAGAGAATTCACCAGTCAACCTCAGGAAAGAAACCTCATAATGAAAACTCCCAGGAATATCATACTTAAAATTCAGGTCAAAGAAAACATATTAGAACTGCTTTTTAAAAAAAAAGAGAGGAGGATGAATTCAAATACCAAGTAGCCAAAACAAGGGTCACACAAGAATCAGCATCTGCCAATAAAAAGGAGAAGAGACCTCGTAATACGATATTCCAAAAGGCAAGAGATAACCTACAACCAAGGATAATCTATCTGGCAAAATCAAATACAATCCTACACTGAGGGGGAAAGTTGAGGGGAGAGGGGGTAGGGGAACACAGGAGCCAGGAAAAAAATACAAGGGTATATATTTTTGTTTCATTAGAAGGAAACATGAGTATGAATTCTTTATACATTAATAAGAGAACAAGAAACAAGTATCTTCTAAGAACCTTAATAGCTTTATGGATGATAGAGTTTGAAATGGTAGGGGGTTTATCTGGGTGATTTGTGTTCTGTTTTAATGGTCTCTGCAGAAAACAAAAATGGGAGGAACAAAAGACCATATTGGGAAAGAAAGGAAGAAGGTAAGGAAAACCACTACTGTCGTGTCAAGGTACATTAAGATGAAGACTATAAAATCAGAAGAAGGAGTAAGGAGAAATGGAGGTCCCATGAACCTCATTTTCATCTTAACCAAGTAAAGGAAGATTAAAAACCACACAGGCTGGGTGGCTAGGTGGCACAGTGAGTAGGACGCTGGCCCCAGAGTCAGGAGGACCTGGGTTCGGTTCAGGCCTCAGACACTTAACACACACACACACACAAAAAAAACTAGCCATGTAACCTCGGGCAAGTTACTTAGCCCCAACTGCCCTCCAAAAGTTAAAAAAACAAAAACAAAACCACACAGGCACAGATATTTGAGTACAGAAATACATTCAACTTAAAAGGGAAATAAGAGGCAGCAAGGACAAAGGAAGGGTAGAGAGGGGAGGGTTCTAAGAGGGAAGTCCAGATAGGTATGAGAACAGTCATAAATAAAACAATCTCAAATGTTGTAAAGAGGGGATTTAAAAAGAAAGGAAGAGTAATGACCTGGGATCAGAATGGGATAAGGAAATGAGAAAGGCTGCAAACTGGAAAGAAATAAGTTTCTTCCGTTACAGATCACAAGTGTCAGGCAAAATCCTTCTCTCTAACAAAATTTTCATTTATAAAGGAAAGGATGGTAACAGAAAAAGAAAAAAGTACAACAGGAGGGGAATGGGAATGGGATAAACTCACCAAACAACATGGAAGAGAGTACAGAATGGATCAGAAAGTGGAACCTGACAATACACTGTTTTCAAGAAACACAGCTGAAACACAAAGATTCACAATGAATTAAAATGAGGGACTGGAGCAAAATCTATTGTGCTTCAGTTAAACTCAAAAACATAAGGCAAGAGTAGCAAATTTAATTTCAGATAAGGTTACAGAAAATTTAGACAAGATAAAAAAGCAGAAAACTTATATTACAATTAAGTGCACCATATATAATTACCTTACCATCAATATTTAATACATACCCACCCAACAGCAAATTATCTAAATATTTTAAAGGTTATTCAAACTGGAGTAAGAAAATCTGGCAAAAGGATAACAGTGCGACAGTATACTCTTTTTGAACAAAAATTTAAGAACCTGAATAAAAGTTTAGAAATAAAAGATGATAGCTCGCTGGAAATTACTAAAAGTGAGTAGGGAGGAATATACGATACTCCTCAGCTGGACATAGCACATTTCCAAAAAATGATCATGTATTGGGACATAAAGACTCAACAAAAAATGCAAAACAGCAGAAACACTAAACATTCATTTATAGATCATGATGAAATAATTACATTCAACAAATGGCCTTTAAAAGAATTTAAATGTAATTGTAAACTAAATAAATCATAAAGACTAAGAGATCAAATAAATTATAGAAATAACAGAAAATATCAAAGGAAAATTACAATGATGAGAATTTATGGAACACAACTAATGCAATTTTGAATCTCAATATTTTCATGAACAAAAGAACACATCAATGAACTGGGAATGCAATTTAAAAAAAAAACCTTGAAAAATTCAAAATCCAAAGCACAAAGATAACTGAATTGATAAGTCAAACTAGGAGCTGTTTTGTGGGAGGAAAAACTAAACAATAAAATAAAATGGTATGTTAATCTAACTTTAAAAAGAGAGAGTGGAAATGAAAATTGCTCAAATTAAGAAGTTAAAAGTAGAAACAGCAATGAAGTGCAAAGAAATAAAGGTAATTAGAAAATATTTTGCCCAATTATATGCTAACAAAACTGCTAACAGAACAGAATATTCACAAAAATATAAAGTATCCAGGTTAACAAAAGAACAGACTGTTTAAAGAGCCAAATATATTTTTTAAAAAATACTAAACAGGAGTGGCCAGGTAGCACAGTGAGTAAGAACACCGGCCCCAGTGTCAGGATGACCTGGGAACGGAATCCAGGCTCAGACACTTAGCATCCACCCAGAAACACCTGGCTGTGTAACCTTGAGCAAGTTACTTAACCCCAATTGCTTTGAAAAATTAATTAATTAATTAAAATTAAATAATAATAATAATAATAAAAAGAAAACTAAACCAGAAAATGAATTCCCTAAGAAAATAAACTATGAGATTAAATGGAGTCATGAATCAATTCTAGCAAACATTCAAGAAATAATTATATAAACAGTTTACAATTAAAAAAAGGCACCTTTTCCAATCTCTATGATACTAATATGGTCCTGATAATCAAATCAAGGTGAGACTGAACAGAGAAAGAAAACTAAAAACTAATACATATTTTCACTTAATACTGATACAAAAAAATTCAAATAAAATATTAGCAAATAGGCTACAATAACATATTAAAAAGGTTATATACTATGTCCAGGTTGGGCTTACACCAAGAATGCAAGGTTAGCTACACATAAAGAAAGACTTTGTTGTTGTTTACTCATTTCAGTTGTGTCCAACTTCTTATGGGGGTTTTCTTGGCAAAGATAATGGCATGGTTTGCCATGTCCTTCTTCAGCTCATTTTACAGATGAGAAGACTGAGGAAACAGAGTTAAGTGACTTGGCTCAGCATCACATTACTAAGGTAAGAGTCTGGAGTTGGATTTGAAACCAGGTTTATTTGACTCCAGGTCCACTGCTCTATGGGTACCACCCAGCTGCCCCATAAGAAAAACTACCAATATAATAAACCATGTTTATAATACAAATAATTTTTAAATGTATAATTACTGTAAATAGATGCAGAAAAGGCTTTTGCCAAAATCCAACACCCCTGTTTATTAAAAGCTCTAGAAACCATAAGAATAAATGGACCTGGGGACAGTCAAGATGGTAGAGTAGAAACAGGATTTCTAAGGGGCTCCCGTTTCCACCTCCTCCAATTCATGTAAATGGGGACTCTGAACAAACTCTGGAGCTACAGAAGCCACAAAATGACACAGAGAAGCTAACCTCTCCCTGAGGTCAGCCCAGCATGTTGGGAGCCCAGACCAGTCCCACTGGAGCCTGAGGTTTTAGCCTGAGGGAGGCTACAACCAGCCTGCGGCTGGAGGGACTTCACATCACCAGCACCTGTGGCAGCTTCCAGAATTATCAACCCATAAACGCTAAGGACAAAGTGAGAGGTCAGTGCAGTGTGGACTTTTGTGAACCGGAGTTCCATCAAGCCTTTACCCCCTGGAGGGAGAATCGGCTGAGGCACTGCCACAAGTCATGAGGCTGCTTCAGAGCTCCTGGTCTGCAGATTATAGGGAGACCAATCCACCAATCTGAGGGGTAATCACTCTTGCTTTTTAACCTGCCTGGATCTGCATTGCAGTCTAGTGTGGAGGTTCTGGGGTGTGTGACCAGTGTGCCAGAGTGTGTGGAGGCTTCAGAGAGGGCATCCAACTAATAGTTCCAGTAGCTGAGAAAACCCCAGTAATTTGGGACAAAGCTCCCCCTCTCTGGTAGCAGAGATCTACTGTGGCAAAAAGCTCAAAATCCAAGTAATTGAGTGGCAACATGAGCAAGCAGAGGAAGCAAGGCAAGCACAGCGGTCCAACTCTGGATTCCTTTTTTGGGGACAAAAAGGATCAAAGCATGAAACAGGAGGAAGACAACAAAGTCAGAACTCCTACACCAAAAGCTTCCAAGAAAAGAAAAAGCTGCTTACAGGCCATAGAGGAACTTAATAAGGATTTTGAAAACCAAATAAGAGAAATGGAGGAAAAATTGGGAAGAGAAATGAGAATGATGCAAGAAAATTTAAAAATGAGAGTCAACAACCTGATTGAAGAAAATAACACCTTAAAAAATATAATAATTTAAATGGCAAAAGAGGCTCTTTTTGAGCAACAAGGAGAATGCCTTAAATAAAGCTAAATTTGCCAGATGTAAAAAGAATCTCAAAAGCTCACTGAGGAGAATCATTCCTTCAGAATTAGATTGGAGCAAATGGAAGCTAGTGACTTTAGGAGAAATCAAGATACTATTAAACAGATCCAAACAAATGAAAAAAATAGAAGGCAATGTGAAATATCTCATTGAAAAAACCACTGACCTGGAAAATAGATCCAGGAGAGATAATTTTAAAATTATTGGACTACTTGAAAGCCATGATCAAAAAAAGAACCTAGAAATCATCCTCCAAGAAATTCTCAAGGAAAACTGCCCTGGTGTTTTAGAACCAGAGGGCAAAATAGAGGTTGAAAGAATCTACTGATCACCTCCTGAAAAAAATCCCAAAAAGAAAACTCCTTATTCAGTACCATACCAAACACACTTCCAAAGGAATAATTCCAGAAGAAAGGAGGAAAGGAAAGGAAAGGAAAGGAAAGGAAAGGAAAGGAAAGGAAAG